>NC_083724.1:96898678-97201708 GCF_028564815.1 Eubalaena glacialis | reverse complement strand
GCTGTAGTGGAAGTTGCAGTGCAAGCTGCCTTTCTCCTAGAGATACGGTGACTTCAGGGATGAGGTCCTAGAAGGACTTGTAAGCAGAGAGTTTTTCTCAGTACCGCTCAGACTAGGGCAACGAGGACGACTTCCATGGTATGCTGGCCTTGCTAGAACCGTGTTGATGAAGCCGTTGGTGAGCTGGGGATATCTAGCTCGCCCAAGGAAGAGTGCAGCGGGTTACCCTTCACTCGGCCTACCCAGGGGCACCCTGATGGGCCTACGGCTCTGAGTGTGGCCCAGCAAGCCCAGGGGAGCCTGGGGGTATTCAGTATCCTTGTACGGAAACGAGTGCTGCCGCGAGGGATCTAGGAGGCCTGAAAAGCTTACTAGCGTTCAACTAAAGCAGAAGAGCGACTAAGGCCTCATGGAAGCTGTTGCACGCCTACCCCGCTGTAAGGCATATCAGGGGCCGCCTTCGAAGCGAGGGCTCACTTTGAGTTTCCCTTTAGCTATAAAACAGGACAGGATGAGCTCTGATTTAGAAACTGAAATACCCTGTCTCGTCGTGAAACCTCTTTTGCCCTCTCACAGCCATGCCTGCCGTGAGTATAAGCCTGACAACCACAGTGTTTTTAAGGGAGCTTCAAGGCGCATAAGAAGAGCTTTCAAGGTGGGAAAACAAGGCCAGTCGCATCAGGCACCATCACCAGATTGACATGCAGCATAAGTGTCTGTGGGTACTGGCAGGTCAAAAGAGACCTAGCTACCTCCCTGGCTCTTCCCTGATTCAGCTTTCCTGCATAGGGCGCTCTGCGTGTAGCGAACTGCTTAGATGAAAGACTGCCCTAGGTCTCCTAGGGTCCTGTGCCTCTACCAAAAACCTGAAGTGTTCCACACAAAACTGTGCTGTAGTGGAAGTTGCTGTGCAAGCTGCCTTTCTCCTAGAGATACGGTGACTTCAGGGATGAGGTCCTAGAAGGACTTGTAAGCAGAGAGTTTTTCTCAGTACCGCTCAGACTAGGGCAACGAGGACGACTTCCATGGTATGCTGGCCTTGCTAGAACCGTGTTCATGAAGCCGTTGGTGAGCTGGGGATATCTAGCTCGCCCAAGGAAGAGTGCAGCAGGTTACCCTTCACTCGGCCTACCCAGGGGCACCCTGATGGGCCTACGGGTCTGAGTGCGGCCCAGGAAGCCCAGGGGAGCCTGGGGGTACTCAGTATCCTTGTACGGAAACGAGTGCTGCCGCGAGGGATCTAGGCGGCCTGAAAAGCTTACTAGCGTTCAACTAAAGCAGGAGAGCGACTAAGGCCTCATGGAAGCTGTTGCACGCCTAACACGCTGTAAGGCATATCAGGGCCCTCCTTCGAAGTTAGGCCTCACTTTGAGTTTCCCTTTAGCTATAGAACAGGACAGGATCAGCTCTGACTCAGAAACTGGAATACCATGTTTCTTCGTGACACCTCTTTTTCCCTCTCACAGCCATGCCTGTTGTGTGTATAAGCCCGACACCAACAGTGTTTTTCACTTAGCTTCAAGGCGCATAAAAGGAGCTTTCATGATGGGAAACAAGGCTAGTCCCATCAGGTCCTGTTTCCAGATTGACACGTAGCGTAAGTATCTGTGGTTTCTAAGAGGACAAAACAGACCTAGCTCCCTACTTGGCTCTTCCCAGAATCAAGTTTTCTGCACAGGGTGTTGTACATGTAGCGACGTGCCTAGACAATAGACTGCCCTAGGTCTCCTAAGAGCCCTGTGCATGTCCCCAAAGCCTGAAGTGTTACACAGAACACTGTGCTTTAGTGGAAGTTGGAATGCAAGCCGTCTTTCTCCTTGAGATACGGTGACTTCAGGTATGAGGTACTCGAAGGACTTCAAAGCAGAGAGTTTTGCTCAGTACACAGCTCAGAATAGGGCGATGAGGCAGACTTCCATGGTATGCTGGACTTGCTAGAACCGTGTTCCTGAGGCTGCTGGTGAGCTGAGGAAATCTAGCTTTCCCAAGAAAGAGTGCAGTTTGTTATGCTTCACTCGGCCTACAGAGGGGCACAGTGAAGGGCCTACGGGTGTGAGTGTGGCCCGGCAAGCCCAGGGGAGCCCTGGGGTACTCAGAGTTCTTGTACGGAAACGGGTACTGGCACGAGTGGGACTGGAGTCCTGAGAAGATTAGTACCTTTAAACTAATGCAGAACTGTGACTAAGGACTCAAGGAAAAGGCTGCACAACTACCCTTCTGGATGGCAAATCAGAGCTGTAGGCCAGGGTAGAGTGCACGTCAAGATTCCCCTTAGCTCTAGTGCAGGGCAGGATATGCTCCTAACCAGAGCCTGGAAGCACCCGCTTTCTTTCGAGATAACTCATGTTCTTCCAGAGCCATGCCTGGAGTGAATACAAGTCCCACAACCACAGTGTTTTTCAGGTAGCTTTAAGGCCGCTTGAATGGAGCTTTCAAGACGGGAAAACAAGGCTTGACTCCTAAGGCCGCCATTTCCAGGTTGACACGCAGAAGAAGCATCTGTGCTTTCTAACAAGTCAAAAGAGACCTAGCTACTCCCTGGGTCTTGGAGAATCCACTTTCCTATGCCGGGTGTTCTGCGTGTAGCGAACTGCCTAAATGAAAGAATTCCCTAGGTGTCCTGGCTCCTGGGCATCTTCCAAAAGCCTGTAGCATTATACCAGAAAGTGTGCTCTAGTTGCACTTGGACCACAAGCCGACTTTCTCCTAGAGGTAGGTTGACTTCAGCTATGAGGTGGTAGAAGGAATTGTAAGCAAAGAGTTTTTCTCAGTACAGCTCGGACTACTGTAAGCAGGCAGACTTGCATGGCATGCTGCACCTCCTAGAATCATGTTCCTGAGGCTATTGGTGAGCTGAGAAAATCTAGGTCCCGCGACGACGTGTGCATCATGCTCTCCTTCACTCGGCACAGACACGGGTACTCCGAAGGGTCTACGTGTCTGAATGTTGATCTTCGACTCAGGAGAGCCTGGGGGTGCTCAGTGCCTTTGTAGGGAAGCGAGTGCTGCCGCGAGGGGTCTAGGAGTCCAGAAAAGCTTACTAGCGTTCAGCTAAAGCAGAAGAGTGACTAAGGCTTCATAGAAGCTGTTGTACGCCTATCCCGCTGCATGGCATATCAGGGCCCTCCTTCGAAGCTAGGGCTCACTTTGAGTTTCCATTTAGCTACATAACAAGGCAGGATGAGCTCTGACTCAGAAACTGAAATACCCTGTCTCTTCGTGTAACCTCTTTTTCCCTCTCACAGCCATGCCTGCCGTGAGTATAAGCCTGACAACCACAGTGTTTTTAAGGGAGCTTCAAGGCGCATAAGAAGAGCTTTCAAGGTGGGAAAACAAAGCCAGTCGCATCAGGCACCATCACCAGGTTGACACGCAGCATAAGTGTCCGTGGGTACTGGCAGGTCAAAAGAGACCTAGCTACCTCCCTGGCTCTTCCCTGATTCAACTTTTCTGCATAGGGCGCTCTGCGTGTAGCGAACTGCTTAGATGAAAGACTGCCCTAGGTCTCCTAGGGTCCTGTGCCTCTACCAAAAACCTGAAGTGTTCCACACAAAACTGTGCTGTAGTGGAAGTTGCAGTGCAAGCTGCCTTTCTCCTAGAGATACGGTGACTTCAGGGATGAGGTCCTAGAAGGACTTGTAAGCAGAGAGATTTTCTCAGTACCGCTCAGACTAGGGCAACGAGGACGACTTCCATGGTATGCTGGCCTTGCTAGAACCGTGTTGATGAAGCCGTTGGTGAGCTGGGGATATCTAGCTCGCCCAAGGAAGAGTGCAGCGGGTTACCCTTCACTCGGCCTACCCAGGGGCACCCTGATGGGCCTACGGCTCTGAGTGTGGCCCAGCAAGCCCAGGGGAGCCTGGGGGTATTCAGTATCCTTGTACGGAAACGAGTGCTGCCGCGAGGGATCTAGGAGGCCTGAAAAGCTTACTAGCGTTCAACTAAAGCAGAAGAGCGACTAAGGCCTCATGGAAGCTGTTGCACGCCTACCCCGCTGTAAGGCATATCAGGGGCCGCCTTCGAAGCGAGGGCTCACTTTGAGTTTCCCTTTAGCTATAAAACAGGACAGGATGAGCTCTGATTTAGAAACTGAAATACCCTGTCTCGTCGTGAAACCTCTTTTGCCCTCTCACAGCCATGCCTGCCGTGAGTATAAGCCTGACAACCACAGTGTTTTTAAGGGAGCTTCAAGGCGCATAAGAAGAGCTTTCAAGGTGGGAAAACAAGGCCAGTCGCATCAGGCACCATCACCAGATTGACATGCAGCATAAGTGTCTGTGGGTACTGGCAGGTCAAAAGAGACCTAGCTACCTCCCTGGCTCTTCCCTGATTCAGCTTTCCTGCATAGGGCGCTCTGCGTGTAGCGAACTGCTTAGATGAAAGACTGCCCTAGGTCTCCTAGGGTCCTGTGCCTCTACCAAAAACCTGAAGTGTTCCACACAAAACTGTGCTGTAGTGGAAGTTGCTGTGCAAGCTGCCTTTCTCCTAGAGATACGGTGACTTCAGGGATGAGGTCCTAGAAGGACTTGTAAGCAGAGAGTTTTTCTCAGTACCGCTCAGACTAGGGCAACGAGGACGACTTCCATGGTATGCTGGCCTTGCTAGAACCGTGTTCATGAAGCCGTTGGTGAGCTGGGGATATCTAGCTCGCCCAAGGAAGAGTGCAGCAGGTTACCCTTCACTCGGCCTACCCAGGGGCACCCTGATGGGCCTACGGGTCTGAGTGCGGCCCAGGAAGCCCAGGGGAGCCTGGGGGTACTCAGTATCCTTGTACGGAAACGAGTGCTGCCGCGAGGGATCTAGGCGGCCTGAAAAGCTTACTAGCGTTCAACTAAAGCAGGAGAGCGACTAAGGCCTCATGGAAGCTGTTGCACGCCTAACACGCTGTAAGGCATATCAGGGCCCTCCTTCGAAGTTAGGCCTCACTTTGAGTTTCCCTTTAGCTATAGAACAGGACAGGATCAGCTCTGACTCAGAAACTGGAATACCATGTTTCTTCGTGACACCTCTTTTTCCCTCTCACAGCCATGCCTGTTGTGTGTATAAGCCCGACACCAACAGTGTTTTTCACTTAGCTTCAAGGCGCATAAAAGGAGCTTTCATGATGGGAAACAAGGCTAGTCCCATCAGGTCCTGTTTCCAGATTGACACGTAGCGTAAGTATCTGTGGTTTCTAAGAGGACAAAACAGACCTAGCTCCCTACTTGGCTCTTCCCAGAATCAAGTTTTCTGCACAGGGTGTTGTACATGTAGCGACGTGCCTAGACAATAGACTGCCCTAGGTCTCCTAAGAGCCCTGTGCATGTCCCCAAAGCCTGAAGTGTTACACAGAAAACTGTGCTTTAGTGGAAGTTGGAATGCAAGCCGTCTTTCTCCTTGAGATACGGTGACTTCAGGTATGAGGTACTCGAAGGACTTCAAAGCAGAGAGTTTTGCTCAGTACACAGCTCAGAATAGGGCGATGAGGCAGACTTCCATGGTATGCTGGACTTGCTAGAACCGTGTTCCTGAGGCTGCTGGTGAGCTGAGGAAATCTAGCTTTCCCAAGAAAGAGTGCAGTTTGTTATGCTTCACTCGGCCTACAGAGGGGCACAGTGAAGGGCCTACGGGTGTGAGTGTGGCCCGGCAAGCCCAGGGGAGCCCTGGGGTACTCAGAGTTCTTGTACGGAAACGGGTACTGGCACGAGTGGGACTGGAGTCCTGAGAAGATTAGTACCTTTAAACTAATGCAGAACTGTGACTAAGGACTCAAGGAAAAGGCTGCACAACTACCCTTCTGGATGGCAAATCAGAGCTGTAGGCCAGGGTAGAGTGCACGTCAAGATTCCCCTTAGCTCTAGTGCAGGGCAGGATATGCTCCTAACCAGAGCCTGGAAGCACCCGCTTTCTTTCGAGATAACTCATGTTCTTCCAGAGCCATGCCTGGAGTGAATACAAGTCCCACAACCACAGTGTTTTTCAGGTAGCTTTAAGGCCGCTTGAATGGAGCTTTCAAGACGGGAAAACAAGGCTTGACTCCTAAGGCCGCCATTTCCAGGTTGACACGCAGAAGAAGCATCTGTGCTTTCTAACAAGTCAAAAGAGACCTAGCTACTCCCTGGGTCTTGGAGAATCCACTTTCCTATGCCGGGTGTTCTGCGTGTAGCGAACTGCCTAAATGAAAGAATTCCCTAGGTGTCCTGGCTCCTGGGCATCTTCCAAAAGCCTGTAGCATTATACCAGAAAGTGTGCTCTAGTTGCACTTGGACCACAAGCCGACTTTCTCCTAGAGGTAGGTTGACTTCAGCTATGAGGTGGTAGAAGGAATTGTAAGCAAAGAGTTTTTCTCAGTACAGCTCGGACTACTGTAAGCAGGCAGACTTGCATGGCATGCTGCACCTCCTAGAATCATGTTCCTGAGGCTATTGGTGAGCTGAGAAAATCTAGGTCCCGCGACGACGTGTGCATCATGCTCTCCTTCACTCGGCACAGACACGGGTACTCCGAAGGGTCTACGTGTCTGAATGTTGATCTTCGACTCAGGAGAGCCTGGGGGTGCTCAGTGCCTTTGTAGGGAAGCGAGTGCTGCCGCGAGGGGTCTAGGAGTCCAGAAAAGCTTACTAGCGTTCAGCTAAAGCAGAAGAGTGACTAAGGCTTCATAGAAGCTGTTGTACGCCTATCCCGCTGCATGGCATATCAGGGCCCTCCTTCGAAGCTAGGGCTCACTTTGAGTTTCCATTTAGCTACATAACAAGGCAGGATGAGCTCTGACTCAGAAACTGAAATACCCTGTCTCTTCGTGTAACCTCTTTTTCCCTCTCACAGCCATGCCTGCCGTGAGTATAAGCCTGACAACCACAGTGTTTTTAAGGGAGCTTCAAGGCGCATAAGAAGAGCTTTCAAGGTGGGAAAACAAAGCCAGTCGCATCAGGCACCATCAGCAGGTTGACACGCAGCATAAGTGTCCGTGGGTACTGGCAGGTCAAAAGAGACCTAGCTACCTCCCTGGCTCTTCCCTGATTCAACTTTTCTGCATAGGGCGCTCTGCGTGTAGCGAACTGCTTAGATGAAAGACTGCCCTAGGTCTCCTAGGGTCCTGTGCCTCTACCAAAAACCTGAAGTGTTCCACACAAAACTGTGCTGTAGTGGAAGTTGCAGTGCAAGCTGCCTTTCTCCTAGAGATACGGTGACTTCAGGGATGAGGTCCTAGAAGGACTTGTAAGCAGAGAGATTTTCTCAGTACCGCTCAGACTAGGGCAACGAGGACGACTTCCATGGTATGCTGGCCTTGCTAGAACCGTGTTGATGAAGCCGTTGGTGAGCTGGGGATATCTAGCTCGCCCAAGGAAGAGTGCAGCGGGTTACCCTTCACTCGGCCTACCCAGGGGCACCCTGATGGGCCTACGGGTCTGAGTGCGGCCCAGCAAGCCCAGGGGAGCCTGGGGGTACTCAGTATCCTTGTACGGAAACGAGTGCTGCCGCGAGGGATCTAGGAGGCCTGAAAAGCTTACTAGCGTTCAACTAAAGCAGAAGAGCGACTAAGGCCTCATGGAAGCTGTTGCACGCCTACCCCGCTGTAAGGCATATCAGGGGCCGCCTTCGAAGCGAGGGCTCACTTTGAGTTTCCCTTTAGCTATAAAACAGGACAGGATGAGCTCTGATTTAGAAACTGAAATACCCTGTCTCGTCGTGAAACCTCTTTTGCCCTCTCACAGCCATGCCTGCCGTGAGTATAAGCCTGACAACCACAGTGTTTTTAAGGGAGCTTCAAGGCGCATAAGAAGAGCTTTCAAGGTGGGAAAACAAGGCCAGTCGCATCAGGCACCATCACCAGATTGACATGCAGCATAAGTGTCTGTGGGTACTGGCAGGTCAAAAGAGACCTAGCTACCTCCCTGGCTCTTCCCTGATTCAACATTTCTGCATAGGGCGCTCTGCGTGTAGCGAACTGCTTAGATGAAAGACTGCCCTAGGTCTCCTAGGTTCCTGTGCCTCTCCCAAAAACCTGAAGTGTTCCACACAAAACTGTGCTGTAGTGGAAGTTGCAGTGCAAGCTGCCTTTCTCCTAGAGATACGGTGACTTCAGGGATGAGGTCCTAGAAGGACTTGTAAGCAGAGAGTTTTTCTCAGTACCGCTCAGACTAGGGCAACGAGGACGACTTCCATGGTATGCTGGCCTTGCTAGAATCGTGTTCATGAATCCATTGGTGAGCTGGGGATATCTAGCTCGCCCAAGGAAGAGTGCAGAGGGTTACCCTTCACTCGGCCTACCCAGGGGCACCCTGATGGGCCTACGGCTCTGAGTGTGGCCCAGCAAGCCCAGGGGAGCCTGGGGGTACTCAGTATCCTTGTACGGAAACGAGTGCTGCCGCGAGGGATCTAGGAGGCCTGAAAAGCTTACTAGCGTTCAACTAAAGCAGAAGAGCGACTAAGGCCTCATGGAAGCTGTTGCACGCCTACCCCGCTGTAAGGCATATCAGGGGCCGCCTTCGAAGCGAGGGCTCACTTTGAGTTTCCCTGTAGCTATAAAACAGGACAGGATGAGCTCTGATTTAGAAACTGAAATACCCTGTCTCGTCGTGAAACCTCTTTTGCCCTCTCACAGCCATGCCTGCCGTGAGTATAAGCCTGACAACCACAGTGTTTTTAAGGGAGCTTCAAGGCGCATAAGAAGAGCTTTCAAGGTGGGAAAACAAAGCCAGTCGCATCAGGCACCATCACCAGGTTGACACGCAGCATAAGTGTCCGTGGGTACTGGCAGGTCAAAAGAGACCTAGCTACCTCCCTGGCTCTTCCCTGATTCAACTTTTCTGCATAGGGCGCTCTGCGTGTAGCGAACTGCTTAGATGAAAGACTGCCCTAGGTCTCCTAGGGTCCTGTGCCTCTACCAAAAACCTGAAGTGTTCCACACAAAACTGTGCTGTAGTGGAAGTGCTGTGCAAGCTGCCTTTCTCCTAGAGATACGGTGACTTCATGGATGAGGTCCTAGAAGGACTTGTAAGCAGAGAGTTTTTCTCAGTACCGCTCAGACTAGGGCAACGAGGACGACTTCCATGGTATGCTGGCCTTGCTAGAACCGTGTTGATGAAGCCGTTGGTGAGCTGGGGATATCTAGCTCGCCCAAGGAAGAGTGCAGCAGGTTACCCTTCACTCGGCCTACCCAGGGGCACCCTGATGGGCCTACGGGTCTGAGTGCGGCCCAGGAAGCCCAGGGGAGCCTGGGGGTACTCAGTATCCTTGTACGGAAACGAGTGCTGCCGCGAGGGATCTAGGCGGCCTGAAAAGCTTACTAGCGTTCAACTAAAGCAGGAGAGCGACTAAGGCCTCATGGAAGCTGTTGCACGCCTAACACGCTGTAAGGCATATCAGGGCCCTCCTTCGAAGTTAGGCCTCACTTTGAGTTTCCCTTTAGCTATAGAATAGGACAGGATCAGCTCTGACTCAGAAACTGGAATACCATGTTTCTTCGTGACACCTCTTTTTCCCTCTCACAGCCATGCCTGTTGTGTGTATAAGCCCGACACCAACAGTGTTTTTCACTTAGCTTCAAGGCGCATAAAAGGAGCTTTCATGATGGGAAACAAGGCTAGTCCCATCAGGTCCTGTTTCCAGATTGACACGTAGCGTAAGTATCTGTGGTTTCTAAGAGGACAAAACAGACCTAGCTCCCTACTTGGCTCTTCCCAGAATCAAGTTTTCTGCACAGGGTGTTGTACATGTAGCGACGTGCCTAGACAATAGACTGCCCTAGGTCTCCTAAGAGCCCTGTGCATGTCCCCAAAGCCTGAAGTGTTACACAGAACACTGTGCTTTAGTGGAAGTTGGAATGCAAGCCGTCTTTCTCCTTGAGATACGGTGACTTCAGGTATGAGGTACTCGAAGGACTTCAAAGCAGAGAGTTTTGCTCAGTACACAGCTCAGAATAGGGCGATGAGGCAGACTTCCATGGTATGCTGGACTTGCTAGAACCGTGTTCCTGAGGCTGCTGGTGAGCTGAGGAAATCTAGCTTTCCCAAGAAAGAGTGCAGTTTGTTATGCTTCACTCGGCCTACAGAGGGGCACAGTGAAGGGGCTACGGGTGTGAGTGTGGCCCGGCAAGCCCAGGGGAGCCCTGGGGTACTCAGAGTTCTTGTACGGAAACGGGTACTGGCACGAGTGGGACTGGAGTCCTGAGAAGATTAGTACCTTTAAACTAATGCAGAACTGTGACTAAGGACTCAAGGAAAAGGCTGCACAACTACCCTTCTGGATGGCAAATCAGAGCTGTAGGCCAGGGTAGAGTGCACGTCAAGATTCCCCTTAGCTCTAGTGCAGGGCAGGATATGCTCCTAACCAGAGCCTGGAAGCATCCGCTTTCTTTCGAGATAACTCATGTTCTTCCAGAGCCATGCCTGGAGTGAATACAAGTCCCACAACCACAGTGTTTTTCAGGTAGCTTTAAGGCCGCTTGAATGGAGCTTTCAAGACGGGAAAACAAGGCTTGACTCCTAAGGCCGCCATTTCCAGGTTGACACGCAGAAGAAGCATCTGTGCTTTCTAACAAGTCAAAAGAGACCTAGCTACTCCCTGGGTCTTGGAGAATCCACTTTCCTATGCCGGGTGTTCTGCGTGTAGCGAACTGCCTAAATGAAAGAATTCCCTAGGTGTCCTGGCTCCTGGGCATCTTCCAAAAGCCTGTAGCATTATACCAGAAAGTGTGCTCTAGTTGCACTTGGACCACAAGCCGACTTTCTCCTAGAGGTAGGTTGACTTCAGCTATGAGGTGGTAGAAGGAATTGTAAGCAAAGAGTTTTTCTCAGTACAGCTCGGACTACTGTAAGCAGGCAGACTTGCATGGCATGCTGCACCTCCTAGAATCATGTTCCTGAGGCTATTGGTGAGCTGAGAAAATCTAGGTCCCGCGACGACGTGTGCATCATGCTCTCCTTCACTCGGCACAGACACGGGTACTCCGAAGGGTCTACGTGTCTGAATGTTGATCTTCGACTCAGGAGAGCCTGGGGGTGCTCAGTGCCTTTGTAGGGAAGCGAGTGCTGCCGCGAGGGGTCTAGGAGTCCAGAAAAGCTTACTAGCGTTCAGCTAAAGCAGAAGAGTGACTAAGGCTTCATAGAAGCTGTTGTACGCCTATCCCGCTGCATGGCATATCAGGGCCCTCCTTCGAAGCTAGGGCTCACTTTGAGTTTCCATTTAGCTACATAACAAGGCAGGATGAGCTCTGACTCAGAAACTGAAATACCCTGTCTCTTCGTGTAACCTCTTTTTCCCTCTCACAGCCATGCCTGCCGTGAGTATAAGCCTGACAACCACAGTGTTTTTAAGGGAGCTTCAAGGCGCATAAGAAGAGCTTTCAAGGTGGGAAAACAAAGCCAGTCGCATCAGGCACCATCACCAGGTTGACACGCAGCATAAGTGTCCGTGGGTACTGGCAGGTCAAAAGAGACCTAGCTACCTCCCTGGCTCTTCCCTGATTCAACTTTTCTGCATAGGGCGCTCTGCGTGTAGCGAACTGCTTAGATGAAAGACTGCCCTAGGTCTCCTAGGGTCCTGTGCCTCTACCAAAAACCTGAAGTGTTCCACACAAAACTGTGCTGTAGTGGAAGTTGCTGTGCAAGCTGCCTTTCTCCTAGAGATACGGTGACTTCAGGGATGAGGTCCTAGAAGGACTTGTAAGCAGAGAGATTTTCTCAGTACCGCTCAGACTAGGGCAACGAGGACGACTTCCATGGTATGCTGGCCTTGCTAGAACCGTGTTCATGAAGCCGTTGGTGAGCTGGGGATATCTAGCTCGCCCAAGGAAGAGTGCAGCGGGTTACCCTTCACTCGGCCTACCCAGGGGCACCCTGATGGGCCTACGGGTCTGAGTGCGGCCCAGCAAGCCCAGGGGAGCCTGGGGGTACTCAGTATCCTTGTACGGAAACGAGTGCTGCCGCGAGGGATCTAGGAGGCCTGAAAAGCTTACTAGCGTTCAACTAAAGCAGAAGAGCGACTAAGGCCTCATGGAAGCTGTTGCACGCCTACCCCGCTGTAAGGCATATCAGGGGCCGCCTTCGAAGCGAGGGCTCACTTTGAGTTTCCCTTTAGCTATAAAACAGGACAGGATGAGCTCTGATTTAGAAACTGAAATACCCTGTCTCGTCGTGAAACCTCTTTTGCCCTCTCACAGCCATGCCTGCCGTGAGTATAAGCCTGACAACCACAGTGTTTTTAAGGGAGCTTCAAGGCGCATAAGAAGAGCTTTCAAGGTGGGAAAACAAGGCCAGTCGCATCAGGCACCATCACCAGATTGACATGCAGCATAAGTGTCTGTGGGTACTGGCAGGTCAAAAGAGACCTAGCTACCTCCCTGGCTCTTCCCTGATTCAACATTTCTGCATAGGGCGCTCTGCGTGTAGCGAACTGCTTAGATGAAAGACTGCCCTAGGTCTCCTAGGTTCCTGTGCCTCTCCCAAAAACCTGAAGTGTTCCACACAAAACTGTGCTGTAGTGGAAGTTGCAGTGCAAGCTGCCTTTCTCCTAGAGATACGGTGACTTCAGGGATGAGGTCCTAGAAGGACTTGTAAGCAGAGAGTTTTTCTCAGTACCGCTCAGACTAGGGCAACGAGGACGACTTCCATGGTATGCTGGCCTTGCTAGAATCGTGTTCATGAATCCATTGGTGAGCTGGGGATATCTAGCTCGCCCAAGGAAGAGTGCAGAGGGTTACCCTTCACTCGGCCTACCCAGGGGCACCCTGATGGGCCTACGGCTCTGAGTGTGGCCCAGCAAGCCCAGGGGAGCCTGGGGGTACTCAGTATCCTTGTACGGAAACGAGTGCTGCCGCGAGGGATCTAGGAGGCCTGAAAAGCTTACTAGCGTTCAACTAAAGCAGAAGAGCGACTAAGGCCTCATGGAAGCTGTTGCACGCCTACCCCGCTGTAAGGCATATCAGGGGCCGCCTTCGAAGCGAGGGCTCACTTTGAGTTTCCCTGTAGCTATAAAACAGGACAGGATGAGCTCTGATTTAGAAACTGAAATACCCTGTCTCGTCGTGAAACCTCTTTTGCCCTCTCACAGCCATGCCTGCCGTGAGTATAAGCCTGACAACCACAGTGTTTTTAAGGGAGCTTCAAGGCGCATAAGAAGAGCTTTCAAGGTGGGAAAACAAAGCCAGTCGCATCAGGCACCATCACCAGGTTGACACGCAGCATAAGTGTCCGTGGGTACTGGCAGGTCAAAAGAGACCTAGCTACCTCCCTGGCTCTTCCCTGATTCAACTTTTCTGCATAGGGCGCTCTGCGTGTAGCGAACTGCTTAGATGAAAGACTGCCCTAGGTCTCCTAGGGTCCTGTGCCTCTACCAAAAACCTGAAGTGTTCCACACAAAACTGTGCTGTAGTGGAAGTGCTGTGCAAGCTGCCTTTCTCCTAGAGATACGGTGACTTCAGGGATGAGGTCCTAGAAGGACTTGTAAGCAGAGAGTTTTTCTCAGTACCGCTCAGACTAGGGCAACGAGGACGACTTCCATGGTATGCTGGCCTTGCAAGAACCGTGTTCATGAAGCCGTTGGTGAGCTGGGGATATCTAGCTCGCCCAAGGAAGAGTGCAGCGGGTTACCCTTCACTCGGCCTACCCAGGGGCACCCTGATGGGCCTACGGGTCTGAGTGCGGCCCAGCAAGCCCAGGGGAGCCTGCGGGTACTCAGTATCCTTGTACGGAAACGAGTGCTGCCGCGAGGGATCTAGGCGGCCTGAAAAGCTTACTAGCGTTCAACTAAAGCAGGAGAGCGACTAAGGCCTCATGGAAGCTGTTGCACGCCTAACCCGCTGTAAGGCATATCAGGGCCCTCCTTCGAAGTTAGGCCTCACTTTGAGTTTCCCTTTAGGTATAGAACAGGACAGGATCAGCTCTGACTCAGAAACTGGAATACCATGTTTCTTCGTGACACCTCTTTTTCCCTCTCACAGCCATGCCTGTTGTGTGTATAAGCCCGACACCAACAGTGTTTTTCACTTAGCTTCAAGGCGCATAAAAGGAGCTTTCATGATGGGAAACAAGGCTAGTCCCATCAGGTCCTGTTTCCAGATTGACACGTAGCGTAAGTATCTGTGGTTTCTAAGAGGACAAAACAGACCTAGCTCCCTACTTGGCTCTTCCCAGAATCAAGTTTTCTGCACAGGGTGTTGTACATGTAGCGACGTGCCTAGACAATAGACTGCCCTAGGTCTCCTAAGAGCCCTGTGCATGTCCCCAAAGCCTGAATTGTTACACAGAAAACTGTGCTTTAGTGGAAGTTGGAATGCAAGCCGTCTTTCTCCTTGAGATACGGTGACTTCAGGTATGAGGTCCTCGAAGGACTTCAAAGCAGAGAGTTTTGCTCAGTACAGCTCAGAATAGGGCGATGAGGCAGACTTCCATGGTATGCTGGACTTGCTAGAACCGTGTTCCTGAGGCTGCTGGTGAGCTGAGGAAATCTAGCTTTCCCAAGAAAGAGTGCAGTTTGTTATGCTTCACTCGGCCTACAGAGGGGCACAGTGAAGGGGCTACGGGTGTGAGTGTGGCCCGGCAAGCCCAGGGGAGCCCTGGGGTACTCAGAGTTCTTGTACGGAAACGGGTACTGGCACGAGTGGGACTGGAGTCCTGAGAAGATTAGTACCTTTAAACTAATGCAGAACTGTGACTAAGGACTCAAGGAAAAGGCTGCACAACTACCCTTCTGGATGGCAAATCAGAGCTGTAGGCCAGGGTAGAGTGCACGTCAAGATTCCCCTTAGCTCTAGTGCAGGGCAGGATATGCTCCTAACCAGAGCCTGGAAGCACCCGCTTTCTTTCGAGATAACTCATGTTCTTCCAGAGCCATGCCTGGAGTGAATACAAGTCCCACAACCACAGTGTTTTTCAGGTAGCTTTAAGGCCGCTTGAATGGAGCTTTCAAGACGGGAAAACAAGGCTTGACTCCTAAGGCCGCCATTTCCAGGTTGACACGCAGAAGAAGCATCTGTGCTTTCTAACAAGTCAAAAGAGACCTAGCTACTCCCTGGGTCTTGGAGAATCCACTTTCCTATGCCGGGTGTTCTGCGTGTAGCGAACTGCCTAAATGAAAGAATTCCCTAGGTGTCCTGGCTCCTGGGCATCTTCCAAAAGCCTGTAGCATTATACCAGAAAGTGTGCTCTAGTTGCACTTGGACCACAAGCCGACTTTCTCCTAGAGGTAGGTTGACTTCAGCTATGAGGTGGTAGAAGGAATTGTAAGCAAAGAGTTTTTCTCAGTACAGCTCGGACTACTGTAAGCAGGCAGACTTGCATGGCATGCTGCACCTCCTAGAATCATGTTCCTGAGGCTATTGGTGAGCTGAGAAAATCTAGGTCCCGCGACGAAGTGTGCATCATGCTCTCCTTCACTCGGCACAGACACGGGTACTCCGAAGGGTCTACGTGTCTGAATGTTGATCTTCGACTCAGGAGAGCCTGGGGCTGCTCAGTGCCTTTGTAGGGAAGCGAGTGCTGCCGCGAGGGGTCTAGGAGTCCAGAAAAGCTTACTAGCGTTCAGCTAAAGCAGAAGAGTGACTAAGGCTTCATAGAAGCTGTTGTACGCCTATCCCGCTGCATGGCATATCAGGGCCCTCCTTCGAAGCTAGGGCTCACTTTGAGTTTCCATTTAGCTACATAACAAGGCAGGATGAGCTCTGACTCAGAAACTGAAATACCCTGTCTCGTCGTGAAACCTCTTTTGCCCTCTCACAGCCATGCCTGCCGTGAGTATAAGCCTGACAACCACAGTGTTTTTAAGGGAGCTTCAAGGTGCATAAGAAGAGCTTTCAAGGTGGGAAAACAAATCCAGTCGCATCAGGCACCATCACCAGGTTGACACGCAGCATAAGTGTCCGTGGGTACTGGCAGGTCAAAAGAGACCTAGCTACCTCCCTGGCTCTTCCCTGATTCAACTTTTCTGCATAGGGCGTTCTGCGTGTAGCGAACTGCTTAGATGAAAGACTGCCCTAGGTCTCCTAGGTTCCTGTGCCTCTCCCAAAAACCTGAAGTGTTCCACACAAAACTGTGCTGTAGTGGAAGTTGCAGTGCAAGCTGCCTTTCTCCTAGAGATACGGTGACTTCAGGGATGAGGTCCTAGAAGGACTTGTAAGCAGAGAGTTTTTCTCAGTACCGCTCAGACTAGGGCAACGAGGACGACTTCCATGGTATGCTGGCCTTGCTAGAACCGTGTTCATGAATCCATTGGTGAGCTGGGGATATCTAGCTCGCCCAAGGAAGAGTGCAGAGGGTTACCCTTCACTCGGCCTACCCAGGGGCACCCTGATGGGCCTACGGGTCTGAGTGTGGCCCAGCAAGCCCAGGGGAGCCTGGGGGTACTCAGTATCCTTGTACGGAAACGAGTGCTGCCGCGAGGGATCTAGGAGGCCTGAAAAGCTTACTAGCGTTCAACTAAAGCAGAAGAGCGACTAAGGCCTCATGGAAGCTGTTGCACGCCTACCCCGCTGTAAGGCATATCAGGGGCCGCCTTCGAAGCGAGGGCTCACTTTGAGTTTCCCTTTAGCTATAAAACAGGACAGGATGAGCTCTGATTTAGAAACTGAAATACCCTGTCTCGTCGTGAAACCTCTTTTGCCCTCTCACAGCCATGCCTGCCGTGAGTATAAGCCTGACAACCACAGTGTTTTTAAGGGAGCTTCAAGGCGCATAAGAAGAGCTTTCAAGGTGGGAAAACAAAGCCAGTCGCATCAGGCACCATCACCAGGTTGACACGCAGCATAAGTGTCCGTGGGTACTGGCAGGTCAAAAGAGACCTAGCTACCTCCCTGGCTCTTCCCTGATTCAACTTTTCTGCATAGGGCGCTCTGCGTGTAGCGAACTGCTTAGATGAAAGACTGCCCTAGGTCTCCTAGGGTCCTGTGCCTCTACCAAAAACCTGAAGTGTTCCACACAAAACTGTGCTGTAGTGGAAGTTGCTGTGCAAGCTGCCTTTCTCCTAGAGATACGGTGACTTCAGGGATGAGGTCCTAGAAGGACTTGTAAGCAGAGAGTTTTTCTCAGTACCGCTCAGACTAGGGCAACGAGGACGACTTCCATGGTATGCTGGCCTTGCTAGAACCGTGTTCCTGAGGCTGCTGGTGAGCTGAGGAAATCTAGCTTTCCCAAGAAAGAGTGCAGTTTGTTATGCTTCACTCGGCCTACAGAGGGGCACAGTGAAGGGCCTACGGGTGTGAGTGTGGCCCGGCAAGCCCAGGGGAGCCCTGGGGTACTCAGAGTTCTTGTACGGAAACGGGTACTGGCACGAGTGGGACTGGAGTCCTGAGAAGATTAGTACCTTTAAACTAATGCAGAACTGTGACTAAGGACTCAAGGAAAAGGCTGCACAACTACCCTTCTGGATGGCAAATCAGAGCTGTAGGTCAGGGTAGAGTGCACGTCAAGAGTCCCCTTAGCTCTAGTGCAGGGCAGGATATGCTCCTAACCAGAGCCTGGAAGCACCCGCTTTCTTTCGAGATAACTCATGTTCTTCCAGAGCCATGCCTGGAGTGAATACAAGTCCCACAACCACAGTGTTTTTCAGGTAGCTTTAAGGCCGCTTGAATGGAGCTTTCAAGACGGGAAAACAAGGCTTGACTCCTAAGGCCGCCATTTCCAGGTTGACACGCAGAAGAAGCATCTGTGCTTTCTAACAAGTCAAAAGAGACCTAGCTACTCCCTGGGTCTTGGAGAATCCACTTTCCTATGCCGGGTGTTCTGCGTGTAGCGAACTGCCTAAATGAAAGAATTCCCTAGGTGTCCTGGCTCCTGGGCATCTTCCAAAAGCCTGTAGCATTATACCAGAAAGTGTGCTCTAGTTGCACTTGGACCACAAGCCGACTTTCTCCTAGAGGTAGGTTGACTTCAGCTATGAGGTGGTAGAAGGAATTGTAAGCAAAGAGTTTTTCTCAGTACAGCTCGGACTACTGTAAGCAGGCAGACTTGCATGGCATGCTGCACCTCCTAGAATCATGTTCCTGAGGCTATTGGTGAGCTGAGAAAATCTAGGTCCCGCGACGAAGTGTGCATCATGCTCTCCTTCACTCGGCACAGACACGGGTACTCCGAAGGGTCTACGTGTCTGAATGTTGATCTTCGACTCAGGAGAGCCTGGGGCTGCTCAGTGCCTTTGTAGGGAAGCGAGTGCTGCCGCGAGGGGTCTAGGAGTCCAGAAAAGCTTACTAGCGTTCAGCTAAAGCAGAAGAGTGACTAAGGCTTCATAGAAGCTGTTGTACGCCTATCCCGCTGCATGGCATATCAGGGCCCTCCTTCGAAGCTAGGGCTCACTTTGAGTTTCCATTTAGCTACATAACAAGGCAGGATGAGCTCTGACTCAGAAACTGAAATACCCTGTCTCTTCGTGTAACCTCTTTTTCCCTCTCACAGCCATGCCTGCCGTGAGTATAAGCCTGACAACCACAGTGTTTTTAAGGGAGCTTCAAGGCGCATAAGAAGAGCTTTCAAGGTGGGAAAACAAATCCAGTCGCATCAGGCACCATCACCAGGTTGACACGCAGCATAAGTGTCCGTGGGTACTGGCAGGTCAAAAGAGACCTAGCTACCTCCCTGGCTCTTCCCTGATTCAACTTTTCTGCATAGGGCGCTCTGCGTGTAGCGAACTGCTTAGATGAAAGACTGCCCTAGGTCTCCTAGGTTCCTGTGCCTCTCCCAAAAACCTGAAGTGTTCCACACAAAACTGTGCTGTAGTGGAAGTTGCAGTGCAAGCTGCCTTTCTCCTAGAGATACGGTGACTTCAGGGATGAGGTCCTAGAAGGACTTGTAAGTAGAGAGTTTTTCTCAGTACCGCTCAGACTAGGGCAACGAGGACGACTTCCATGGTATGCTGGCCTTGCTAGAACCGTGTTCATGAAGCCGTTGGTGAGCTGGGGATATCTAGCTCGCCCAAGGAAGAGTGCAGCGGGTTACCCTTCACTCGGCCTACCCAGGGGCACCCTGATGGGCCTACGGGTCTGAGTGCGGCCCAGCAAGCCCAGGGGAGCCTGGGGGTACTCAGTATCCTTGTACGGAAACGAGTGCTGCCGCGAGGGATCTAGGCGGCCTGAAAAGCTTACTAGCGTTCAACTAAAGCAGAAGAGCGACTAAGGCCTCATGGAAGCTGTTGCACGCCTACCCCGCTGTAAGGCATATCAGGGGCCGCCTTTGAAGCGAGGGCTCACTTTGAGTTTCCCTTTAGCTATAAAACAGGACAGGATGAGCTCTGATTTAGAAACTGAAATACCCTGTCTCGTCGTGAAACCTCTTTTGCCCTCTCACAGCCATGCCTGCCGTGAGTATAAGCCTGACAACCACAGTGTTTTTAAGGGAGCTTCAAGGCGCATAAGAAGAGCTTTCAAGGTGGGAAAACAAGGCCAGTCGCATCAGGCACCATAACCAGATTGACATGCAGCATAAGTGTCTGTGGGTACTGGCAGGTCAAAAGAGACCTAGCTACCTCCCTGGCTCTTCCCTGATTCAACTTTTCTGCATAGGGTGCTCTGCGTGTAGCGAACTGCTTAGATGAAAGACTGCCCTAGGTCTCCTAGGTTCCTCTGCCTCTCCCAAAAACCTGAAGTGTTCCACACAAAACTGTGCTGTAGTGGAAGTTGCAGTGCAAGCTGCCTTTCTCCTAGAGATACGGTGACTTCAGGGATGAGGTCCTAGAAGGACTTGTAAGCAGAGAGTTTTTCTCAGTACCGCTCAGACTAGGGCAACGAGGACGACTTCCATGGTATGCTGGCCTTGCTAGAACCGTGTTCATGAATCCATTGGTGAGCTGGGGATATCTAGCTCGCCCAAGGAAGAGTGCAGAGGGTTACCCTTCACTCGGCCTACCCAGGGGCACCCTGATGGGCCTACGGGTCTGAGTGTGGCCCAGCAAGCCCAGGGGAGCCTGGGGGTACTCAGTATCCTTGTACGGAAACGAGTGCTGCCGCGAGGGATCTAGGAGGCCTGAAAAGCTTACTAGCGTTCAACTAAAGCAGAAGAGCGACTAAGGCCTCATGGAAGCTGTTGCACGCCTACCCCGCTGTAAGGCATATCAGGGGTAGCCTTCGAAGCGAGGGCTCACTTTGAGTTTCCCTTTAGCTATAAAACAGGACAGGATGAGCTCTCATTTAGAAACTGAAATACCCTGTCTCGTCGTGAAACCTCTTTTGCCCTCTCACAGCCATGCCTGCCATGAGTATAAGCCTGACAACCACAGTGTTTTTAAGGGAGCTTCAAGGCGCATAAGAAGAGCTTTCAAGGTGGGAAAACAAAGCCAGTCGCATCAGGCACCATCACCAGGTTGACACTCAGCATAAGTGTCCGTGGGTACTGGCAGGTCAAAAGAGACCTAGCTACCTCCCTGGCTCTTCCCTGATTCAACTTTTCTGCATAGGGCGCTCTGCGTGTAGCGAACTGCTTAGATGAAAGACTGCCCTAGGTCTCCTAGGGTCCTGTGCCTCTACCAAAAACCTGAAGTGTTCCACACAAAACTGTGCTGTAGTGGAAGTTGCTGTGCAAGCTGCCTTTCTCCTAGAGATACGGTGACTTCAGGGATGAGGTCCTAGAAGGACTTGTAAGCAGAGAGTTTTTCTCAGTACCGCTCAGACTAGGGCAACGAGGACGACTTCCATGGTATGCTGGCCTTGCTAGAACCGTGTTCATGAAGCCGTTGGTGAGCTGGGGATATCTAGCTCGCCCAAGGAAGAGTGCAGCGGGTTACCCTTCACTCGGCCTACCCAGGGGCACCCTGATGGGCCTACGGGTCTGAGTGCGGCCCAGCAAGCCCAGGGGAGCCTGCGGGTACTCAGTATCCTTGTACGGAAACGAGTGCTGCCGCGAGGGATCTAGGAGGCCTGAAAAGCTTACTAGCGTTCAACTAAAGCAGAAGAGTGACTAAGGCCTCATGGAAGCTGTTGCACGCCTAACCCACTGTAAGGCATATCAGGGCCCTCCTTCGAAGTTAGGCCTCACTTTGAGTTTCCCTTTAGCTATAGAACAGGACAGGATCAGCTCTGACTCAGAAACTGGAATACCATGTTTCTTCGTGACACCTCTTTTTCCCTCTCACAGCCATGCCTGTTGTGTGTATAAGCCCGACACCAACAGTGTTTTTCACTTAGCTTCAAGGCGCATAAAAGGAGCTTTCATGATGGGAAACAAGGCTAGTCCCATCAGGTCCTGTTTCCAGATTGACACGTAGCGTAAGTATCTGTGGTTTCTAAGAGGACAAAACAGACCTAGCTCCCTACTTGGCTCTTCCCAGAATCAAGTTTTCTGCACAGGGTGTTGTACATGTAGCGACGTGCCTAGACAATAGACTGCCCTAGGTCTCCTAAGAGCCCTGTGCATGTCCCCAAAGCCTGAAGTGTTACACAGAAAACTGTGCTTTAGTGGAAGTTGGAATGCAAGCCGTCTTTCTCCTTGAGATACGGTGACTTCAGGTATGAGGTCCTCGAAGGACTTCAAAGCAGAGAGTTTTGCTCAGTACACAGCTCAGAATAGGGCGATGAGGCAGACTTCCATGGTATGCTGGACTTGCTAGAACCGTGTTCCTGAGGCTGCTGGTGAGCTGAGGAAATCTAGCTTTCCCAAGAAAGAGTGCAGTTTGTTATGCTTCACTCGGCCTACAGAGGGGCACAGTGAAGGGGCTACGGGTGTGAGTGTGGCCCGGCAAGCCCAGGGGAGCCCTGGGGTACTCAGAGTTCTTGTACGGAAACGGGTACTGGCACGAGTGGGACTGGAGTCCTGAGAAGATTAGTACCTTTAAACTAATGCAGAACTGTGACTAAGGACTCAAGGAAAAGGCTGCACAACTACCCTTCTGGATGGCAAATCAGAGCTGTAGGCCAGGGTAGAGTGCACGTCAAGATTCCCCTTAGCTCTAGTGCAGGGCAGGATATGCTCCTAACCAGAGCCTGGAAGCACCCGCTTTCTTTCGAGATAACTCATGTTCTTCCAGAGCCATGCCTGGAGTGAATACAAGTCCCACAACCACAGTGTTTTTCAGGTAGCTTTAAGGCCGCTTGAATGGAGCTTTCAAGACGGGAAAACAAGGCTTGACTCCTAAGGCCGCCATTTCCAGGTTGACACGCAGAAGAAGCATCTGTGCTTTCTAACAAGTCAAAAGAGACCTAGCTACTCCCTGGGTCTTGGAGAATCCACTTTCCTATGCCGGGTGTTCTGCGTGTAGCGAACTGCCTAAATGAAAGAATTCCCTAGGTGTCCTGGCTCCTGGGCATCTTCCAAAAGCCTGTAGCATTATACCAGAAAGTGTGCTCTAGTTGCACTTGGACCACAAGCCGACTTTCTCCTAGAGGTAGGTTGACTTCAGCTATGAGGTGGTAGAAGGAATTGTAAGCAAAGAGTTTTTCTCAGTACAGCTCGGACTACTGTAAGCAGGCAGACTTGCATGGCATGCTGCACCTCCTAGAATCATGTTCCTGAGGCTATTGGTGAGCTGAGAAAATCTAGGTCCCGCGACGAAGTGTGCATCATGCTCTCCTTCACTCGGCACAGACACGGGTACTCCGAAGGGTCTACGTGTCTGAATGTTGATCTTCGACTCAGGAGAGCCTGGGGCTGCTCAGTGCCTTTGTAGGGAAGCGAGTGCTGCCGCGAGGGGTCTAGGAGTCCAGAAAAGCTTACTAGCGTTCAGCTAAAGCAGAAGAGTGACTAAGGCTTCATAGAAGCTGTTGTACGCCTATCCCGCTGCATGGCATATCAGGGCCCTCCTTCGAAGCTAGGGCTCACTTTGAGTTTCCATTTAGCTACATAACAAGGCAGGATGAGCTCTGACTCAGAAACTGAAATACCCTGTCTCTTCGTGTAACCTCTTTTTCCCTCTCACAGCCATGCCTGCCGTGAGTATAAGCCTGACAACCACAGTGTTTTTAAGGGAGCTTCAAGGCGCATAAGAAGAGCTTTCAAGGTGGGAAAACAAAGCCAGTCGCATCAGGCACCATCACCAGGTTGACACGCAGCATAAGTGTCCGTGGGTACTGGCAGGTCAAAAGAGACCTAGCTACCTCCCTGGCTCTTCCCTGGTTCAACTTTTCTGCATAGGGCGCTCTGCGTGTAGCGAACTGCTTAGATGAAAGACTGCCCTAGGTCTCCTAGGTTCCTCTGCCTCTCCCAAAAACCTGAAGTGTTCCACACAAAACTGTGCTGTAGTGGAAGTTGCAGTGCAAGCTGCCTTTCTCCTAGAGATACGGTGACTTCAGGGATGAGGTCCTAGAAGGACTTGTAAGCAGAGAGTTTTTCTCAGTACCGCTCAGACTAGGGCAACGAGGACGACTTCCATGGTATGCTGGCCTTGCTAGAACCGTGTTCATGAAGCCGTTGGTGAGCTGGGGATATCTAGCTCGCCCAAGGAAGAGTGCAGCGGGTTACCCTTCACTCGGCCTACCCAGGGGCACCCTGATGGGCCTACGGGTCTGAGTGCGGCCCAGCAAGCCCAGGGGAGCCTGGGGGTACTCAGTATCCTTGTACGGAAACGAGTGCTGCCGCGAGGGATCTAGGCGGCCTGAAAAGCTTACTAGCGTTCAACTAAAGCAGAAGAGCGACTAAGGCCTCATGGAAGCTGTTGCACGCCTACCCCGCTGTAAGGCATATCAGGGGCCGCCTTTGAAGCGAGGGCTCACTTTGAGTTTCCCTTTAGCTATAAAATAGGACAGGATGAGCTCTGATTTAGAAACTGAAATACCCTGTCTCGTCGTGAAACCTCTTTTGCCCTCTCACAGCCATGCCTGCCGTGAGTATAAGCCTGACAACCACAGTGTTTTTAAGGGAGCTTCAAGGCGCATAAGAAGAGCTTTCAAGGTGGGAAAACAAGGCCAGTCGCATCAGGCACCATCACCAGATTGACATGCAGCATAAGTGTCTGTGGGTACTGGCAGGTCAAAAGAGACCTAGCTACCTCCCTGGCTCTTCCCTGATTCAACTTTTCTGCATAGGGTGCTCTGCGTGTAGCGAACTGCTTAGATGAAAGACTGCCCTAGGTCTCCTAGGTTCCTCTGCCTCTCCCAAAAACCTGAAGTGTTCCACACAAAACTGTGCTGTAGTGGAAGTTGCAGTGCAAGCTGCCTTTCTCCTAGAGATACGGTGACTTCAGGGATGAGGTCCTAGAAGGACTTGTAAGCAGAGAGTTTTTCTCAGTACCGCTCAGACTAGGGCAACGAGGACGACTTCCATGGTATGCTGGCCTTGCTAGAACCGTGTTCATGAATCCATTGGTGAGCTGGGGATATCTAGCTCGCCCAAGGAAGAGTGCAGAGGGTTACCCTTCACTCGGCCTACCCAGGGGCACCCTGATGGGCCTACGGGTCTGAGTGTGGCCCAGCAAGCCCAGGGGAGCCTGGGGGTACTCAGTATCCTTGTACGGAAACGAGTGCTGCCGCGAGGGATCTAGGAGGCCTGAAAAGCTTACTAGCGTTCAACTAAAGCAGAAGAGCGACTAAGGCCTCATGGAAGCTGTTGCACGCCTACCCCGCTGTAAGGCATATCAGGGGTAGCCTTCGAAGCGAGGGCTCACTTTGAGTTTCC
Organism: Eubalaena glacialis; assembly: GCF_028564815.1. Lineage (NCBI taxonomy): Eukaryota > Metazoa > Chordata > Mammalia > Artiodactyla > Balaenidae > Eubalaena > Eubalaena glacialis. The sequence goes on along the minus strand of NC_083724.1, from coordinate 97,177,202 downwards.
CTTTAGCTATAAAACAGGACAGGATGAGCTCTCATTTAGAAACTGAAATACCCTGTCTCGTCGTGAAACCTCTTTTGCCCTCTCACAGCCATGCCTGCCATGAGTATAAGCCTGACAACCACAGTGTTTTTAAGGGAGCTTCAAGGCGCATAAGAAGAGCTTTCAAGGTGGGAAAACAAAGCCAGTCGCATCAGGCACCATCACCAGGTTGACACTCAGCATAAGTGTCCGTGGGTACTGGCAGGTCAAAAGAGACCTAGCTACCTCCCTGGCTCTTCCCTGATTCAACTTTTCTGCATAGGGCGCTCTGCGTGTAGCGAACTGCTTAGATGAAAGACTGCCCTAGGTCCCTAGGGTCCTGTGCCTCTACCAAAAACCTGAAGTGTTCCACACAAAACTGTGCTGTAGTGGAAGTTGCTGTGCAAGCTGCCTTTCTCCTAGAGATACGGTGACTTCAGGGATGAGGTCCTAGAAGGACTTGTAAGCAGAGAGTTTTTCTCAGTACCGCTCAGACTAGGGCAACGAGGACGACTTCCATGGTATGCTGGCCTTGCTAGAACCGTGTTCATGAAGCCGTTGGTGAGCTGGGGATATCTAGCTCGCCCAAGGAAGAGTGCAGCGGGTTACCCTTCACTCGGCCTACCCAGGGGCACCCTGATGGGCCTACGGGTCTGAGTGCGGCCCAGCAAGCCCAGGGGAGCCTGCGGGTACTCAGTATCCTTGTACGGAAACGAGTGCTGCCGCGAGGGATCTAGGAGGCCTGAAAAGCTTACTAGCGTTCAACTAAAGCAGAAGAGTGACTAAGGCCTCATGGAAGCTGTTGCACGCCTAACCCACTGTAAGGCATATCAGGGCCCTCCTTCGAAGTTAGGCCTCACTTTGAGTTTCCCTTTAGCTATAGAACAGGACAGGATCAGCTCTGACTCAGAAACTGGAATACCATGTTTCTTCGTGACACCTCTTTTTCCCTCTCACAGCCATGCCTGTTGTGTGTATAAGCCCGACACCAACAGTGTTTTTCACTTAGCTTCAAGGCGCATAAAAGGAGCTTTCATGATGGGAAACAAGGCTAGTCCCATCAGGTCCTGTTTCCAGATTGACACGTAGCGTAAGTATCTGTGGTTTCTAAGAGGACAAAACAGACCTAGCTCCCTACTTGGCTCTTCCCAGAATCAAGTTTTCTGCACAGGGTGTTGTACATGTAGCGACGTGCCTAGACAATAGACTGCCCTAGGTCTCCTAAGAGCCCTGTGCATGTCCCCAAAGCCTGAAGTGTTACACAGAAAACTGTGCTTTAGTGGAAGTTGGAATGCAAGCCGTCTTTCTCCTTGAGATACGGTGACTTCAGGTATGAGGTCCTCGAAGGACTTCAAAGCAGAGAGTTTTGCTCAGTACACAGCTCAGAATAGGGCGATGAGGCAGACTTCCATGGTATGCTGGACTTGCTAGAACCGTGTTCCTGAGGCTGCTGGTGAGCTGAGGAAATCTAGCTTTCCCAAGAAAGAGTGCAGTTTGTTATGCTTCACTCGGCCTACAGAGGGGCACAGTGAAGGGGCTACGGGTGTGAGTGTGGCCCGGCAAGCCCAGGGGAGCCCTGGGGTACTCAGAGTTCTTGTACGGAAACGGGTACTGGCACGAGTGGGACTGGAGTCCTGAGAAGATTAGTACCTTTAAACTAATGCAGAACTGTGACTAAGGACTCAAGGAAAAGGCTGCACAACTACCCTTCTGGATGGCAAATCAGAGCTGTAGGCCAGGGTAGAGTGCACGTCAAGATTCCCCTTAGCTCTAGTGCAGGGCAGGATATGCTCCTAACCAGAGCCTGGAAGCACCCGCTTTCTTTCGAGATAACTCATGTTCTTCCAGAGCCATGCCTGGAGTGAATACAAGTCCCACAACCACAGTGTTTTTCAGGTAGCTTTAAGGCCGCTTGAATGGAGCTTTCAAGACGGGAAAACAAGGCTTGACTCCTAAGGCCGCCATTTCCAGGTTGACACGCAGAAGAAGCATCTGTGCTTTCTAACAAGTCAAAAGAGACCTAGCTACTCCCTGGGTCTTGGAGAATCCACTTTCCTATGCCGGGTGTTCTGCGTGTAGCGAACTGCCTAAATGAAAGAATTCCCTAGGTGTCCTGGCTCCTGGGCATCTTCCAAAAGCCTGTAGCATTATACCAGAAAGTGTGCTCTAGTTGCACTTGGACCACAAGCCGACTTTCTCCTAGAGGTAGGTTGACTTCAGCTATGAGGTGGTAGAAGGAATTGTAAGCAAAGAGTTTTTCTCAGTACAGCTCGGACTACTGTAAGCAGGCAGACTTGCATGGCATGCTGCACCTCCTAGAATCATGTTCCTGAGGCTATTGGTGAGCTGAGAAAATCTAGGTCCCGCGACGAAGTGTGCATCATGCTCTCCTTCACTCGGCACAGACACGGGTACTCCGAAGGGTCTACGTGTCTGAATGTTGATCTTCGACTCAGGAGAGCCTGGGGCTGCTCAGTGCCTTTGTAGGGAAGCGAGTGCTGCCGCGAGGGGTCTAGGAGTCCAGAAAAGCTTACTAGCGTTCAGCTAAAGCAGAAGAGTGACTAAGGCTTCATAGAAGCTGTTGTACGCCTATCCCGCTGCATGGCATATCAGGGCCCTCCTTCGAAGCTAGGGCTCACTTTGAGTTTCCATTTAGCTACATAACAAGGCAGGATGAGCTCTGACTCAGAAACTGAAATACCCTGTCTCTTCGTGTAACCTCTTTTTCCCTCTCACAGCCATGCCTGCCGTGAGTATAAGCCTGACAACCACAGTGTTTTTAAGGGAGCTTCAAGGCGCATAAGAAGAGCTTTCAAGGTGGGAAAACAAAGCCAGTCGCATCAGGCACCATCACCAGGTTGACACGCAGCATAAGTGTCCGTGGGTACTGGCAGGTCAAAAGAGACCTAGCTACCTCCCTGGCTCTTCCCTGGTTCAACTTTTCTGCATAGGGCGCTCTGCGTGTAGCGAACTGCTTAGATGAAAGACTGCCCTAGGTCTCCTAGGTTCCTCTGCCTCTCCCAAAAACCTGAAGTGTTCCACACAAAACTGTGCTGTAGTGGAAGTTGCAGTGCAAGCTGCCTTTCTCCTAGAGATACGGTGACTTCAGGGATGAGGTCCTAGAAGGACTTGTAAGCAGAGAGTTTTTCTCAGTACCGCTCAGACTAGGGCAACGAGGACGACTTCCATGGTATGCTGGCCTTGCTAGAACCGTGTTGATGAAGCCGTTGGTGAGCTGGGGATATCTAGCTCGCCCAAGGAAGAGTGCAGCGGGTTACCCTTCACTCGGCCTACCCAGGGGCACCCTGATGGGCCTACGGGTCTGAGTGCGGCCCAGCAAGCCCAGGGGAGCCTGCGGGTACGCAGTATCCTTGTACGGAAACGAGTGCTGCCGCGAGGGATCTAGGAGGCCTGAAAAGCTTACTAGCGTTCAACTAAAGCAGAAGAGTGACTAAGGCCTCATGGAAGCTGTTGCACGCCTAACCCACTGTAAGGCATATCAGGGCCCTCCTTCGAAGTTAGGCCTCACTTTGAGTTTCCCTTTAGCTATAGAACAGGACAGGATCAGCTCTGACTCAGAAACTGGAATACCATGTTTCTTCGTGACACCTCTTTTTCCCTCTCACAGCCATGCCTGTTGTGTGTATAAGCCCGACACCAACAGTGTTTTTCACTTAGCTTCAAGGCGCATAAAAGGAGCTTTCATGATGGGAAACAAGGCTAGTCCCATCAGGTCCTGTTTCCAGATTGACACGTAGCGTAAGTATCTGTGGTTTCTAAGAGGACAAAACAGACCTAGCTCCCTACTTGGCTCTTCCCAGAATCAAGTTTTCTGCACAGGGTGTTGTACATGTAGCGACGTGCCTAGACAATAGACTGCCCTAGGTCTCCTAAGAGCCCTGTGCATGTCCCCAAAGCCTGAAGTGTTACACAGAAAACTGTGCTTTAGTGGAAGTTGGAATGCAAGCCGTCTTTCTCCTTGAGATACGGTGACTTCAGGTATGAGGTCCTCGAAGGACTTCAAAGCAGAGAGTTTTGCTCAGTACACAGCTCAGAATAGGGCGATGAGGCAGACTTCCATGGTATGCTGGACTTGCTAGAACCGTGTTCCTGAGGCTGCTGGTGAGCTGAGGAAATCTAGCTTTCCCAAGAAAGAGTGCAGTTTGTTATGCTTCACTCGGCCTACAGAGGGGCACAGTGAAGGGGCTACGGGTGTGAGTGTGGCCCGGCAAGCCCAGGGGAGCCCTGGGGTACTCAGAGTTCTTGTACGGAAACGGGTACTGGCACGAGTGGGACTGGAGTCCTGAGAAGATTAGTACCTTTAAACTAATGCAGAACTGTGACTAAGGACTCAAGGAAAAGGCTGCACAACTACCCTTCTGGATGGCAAATCAGAGCTGTAGGCCAGGGTAGAGTGCACGTCAAGATTCCCCTTAGCTCTAGTGCAGGGCAGGATATGCTCCTAACCAGAGCCTGGAAGCACCCGCTTTCTTTCGAGATAACTCATGTTCTTCCAGAGCCATGCCTGGAGTGAATACAAGTCCCACAACCACAGTGTTTTTCAGGTAGCTTTAAGGCCGCTTGAATGGAGCTTTCAAGACGGGAAAACAAGGCTTGACTCCTAAGGCCGCCATTTCCAGGTTGACACGCAGAAGAAGCATCTGTGCTTTCTAACAAGTCAAAAGAGACCTAGCTACTCCCTGGGTCTTGGAGAATCCACTTTCCTATGCCGGGTGTTCTGCGTGTAGCGAACTGCCTAAATGAAAGAATTCCCTAGGTGTCCTGGCTCCTGGGCATCTTCCAAAAGCCTGTAGCATTATACCAGAAAGTGTGCTCTAGTTGCACTTGGACCACAAGCCGACTTTCTCCTAGAGGTAGGTTGACTTCAGCTATGAGGTGGTAGAAGGAATTGTAAGCAAAGAGTTTTTCTCAGTACAGCTCGGACTACTGTAAGCAGGCAGACTTGCATGGCATGCTGCACCTCCTAGAATCATGTTCCTGAGGCTATTGGTGAGCTGAGAAAATCTAGGTCCCGCGACGAAGTGTGCATCATGCTCTCCTTCACTCGGCACAGACACGGGTACTCCGAAGGGTCTACGTGTCTGAATGTTGATCTTCGACTCAGGAGAGCCTGGGGCTGCTCAGTGCCTTTGTAGGGAAGCGAGTGCTGCCGCGAGGGGTCTAGGAGTCCAGAAAAGCTTACTAGCGTTCAGCTAAAGCAGAAGAGTGACTAAGGCTTCATAGAAGCTGTTGTACGCCTATCCCGCTGCATGGCATATCAGGGCCCTCCTTCGAAGCTAGGGCTCACTTTGAGTTTCCATTTAGCTACATAACAAGGCAGGATGAGCTCTGACTCAGAAACTGAAATACCCTGTCTCTTCGTGTAACCTCTTTTTCCCTCTCACAGCCATGCCTGCCGTGAGTATAAGCCTGACAACCACAGTGTTTTTAAGGGAGCTTCAAGGCGCATAAGAAGAGCTTTCAAGGTGGGAAAACAAAGCCAGTCGCATCAGGCACCATCACCAGGTTGACACGCAGCATAAGTGTCCGTGGGTACTGGCAGGTCAAAAGAGACCTAGCTACCTCCCTGGCTCTTCCCTGGTTCAACTTTTCTGCATAGGGCGCTCTGCGTGTAGCGAACTGCTTAGATGAAAGACTGCCCTAGGTCTCCTAGGTTCCTCTGCCTCTCCCAAAAACCTGAAGTGTTCCACACAAAACTGTGCTGTAGTGGAAGTTGCAGTGCAAGCTGCCTTTCTCCTAGAGATACGGTGACTTCAGGGATGAGGTCCTAGAAGGACTTGTAAGCAGAGAGTTTTTCTCAGTACCGCTCAGACTAGGGCAACGAGGACGACTTCCATGGTATGCTGGCCTTGCTAGAACCGTGTTGATGAAGCCGTTGGTGAGCTGGGGATATCTAGCTCGCCCAAGGAAGAGTGCAGCGGGTTACCCTTCACTCGGCCTACCCAGGGGCACCCTGATGGGCCTATGGCTCTGAGTGTGGCCCAGCAAGCCCAGGGGAGCCTGGGGGTATTCAGTATCCTTGTACGGAAACGAGTGCTGCCGCGAGGGATCTAGGAGGCCTGAAAAGCTTACTAGCGTTCAACTAAAGCAGAAGAGCGACTAAGGTCTCATGGAAGCTGTTGCACGCCTACCCCGCTGTAAGGCATATCAGGGGCCGCCTTCGAAGCGAGGGCTCACTTTGAGTTTCCCTTTAGCTATAAAACAGGACAGGATGAGCTCTGATTTAGAAACTGAAATACCCTGTCTCGTCGTGAAACCTCTTTTGCCCTCTCACAGCCATGCCTGCCGTGAGTATAAGCCTGACAACCACAGTGTTTTTAAGGGAGCTTCAAGGCGCATAAGAAGAGCTTTCAAGGTGGGAAAACAAGGCCAGTCGCATCAGGCACCATCACCAGATTGACATGCAGCATAAGTGTCTGTGGGTACTGGCAGGTCAAAAGAGACCTAGCTACCTCCCTGGCTCTTCCCTGATTCAGCTTTTCTGCATAGGGCGCTCTGCGTGTAGCGAAATGCTTAGATGAAAGACTGCCCTAGGTCTCCTAGGGTCCTGTGCCTCTACCAAAAACCTGAAGTGTTCCACACAAAACTGTGCTGTAGTGGAAGTTGCTGTGCAAGCTGCCTTTCTCCTAGAGATACGGTGACTTCAGGGATGAGGTCCTAGAAGGACTTGTAAGCAGAGAGTTTTTCTCAGTACCGCTCAGACTAGGGCAACGAGGACGACTTCCATGGTATGCTGGCCTTGCTAGAACCGTGTTCATGAAGCCGTTGGTGAGCTGGGGATATCTAGCTCGCCCAAGGAAGAGTGCAGCAGGTTACCCTTCACTCGGCCTACCCAGGGGCACCCTGATGGGCCTACGGGTCTGAGTGCGGCCCAGGAAGCCCAGGGGAGCCTGGGGGTACTCAGTATCCTTGTACGGAAACGAGTGCTGCCGCGAGGGGTCTAGGCGGCCTGAAAAGCTTACTAGCGTTCAACTAAAGCAGGAGAGCGACTAAGGCCTCATGGAAGCTGTTGCACGCCTAACCCGCTGTAAGGCATATCAGGGCCCTCCTTCGAAGTTAGGCCTCACTTTGAGTTTCCCTTTAGCTATAGAACAGGACAGGATCAGCTCTGACTCAGAAACTGGAATACCATGTTTCTTCGTGACACCTCTTTTTCCCTCTCACAGCCATGCCTGTTGTGTGTATAAGCCCGACACCAACAGTGTTTTTCACTTAGCTTCAAGGCGCATAAAAGGAGCTTTCATGATGGGAAACAAGGCTAGTCCCATCAGGTCCTGTTTCCAGATTGACACGTAGCGTAAGTATCTGTGGTTTCTAAGAGGACAAAACAGACCTAGCTCCCTACTTGGCTCTTCCCAGAATCAAGTTTTCTGCACAGGGTGTTGTACATGTAGCGACGTGCCTAGACAATAGACTGCCCTAGGTCTCCTAAGAGCCCTGTGCATGTCCCCAAAGCCTGAAGTGTTACACAGAAAACTGTGCTTTAGTGGAAGTTGGAATGCAAGCCGTCTTTCTCCTTGAGATACGGTGACTTCAGGTATGAGGTCCTCGAAGGACTTCAAAGCAGAGAGTTTTGCTCAGTACACAGCTCAGAATAGGGCGATGAGGCAGACTTCCATGGTATGCTGGACTTGCTAGAACCGTGTTCCTGAGGCTGCTGGTGAGCTGAGGAAATCTAGCTTTCCCAAGAAAGAGTGCAGTTTGTTATGCTTCACTCGGCCTACAGAGGGGCACAGTGAAGGGGCTACGGGTGTGAGTGTGGCCCGGCAAGCCCAGGGGAGCCCTGGGGTACTCAGAGTTCTTGTACGGAAACGGGTACTGGCACGAGTGGGACTGGAGTCCTGAGAAGATTAGTACCTTTAAACTAATGCAGAACTGTGACTAAGGACTCAAGGAAAAGGCTGCACAACTACCCTTCTGGATGGCAAATCAGAGCTGTAGGCCAGGGTAGAGTGCACGTCAAGATTCCCCTTAGCTCTAGTGCAGGGCAGGATATGCTCCTAACCAGAGCCTGGAAGCACCCGCTTTCTTTCGAGATAACTCATGTTCTTCCAGAGCCATGCCTGGAGTGAATACAAGTCCCACAACCACAGTGTTTTTCAGGTAGCTTTAAGGCCGCTTGAATGGAGCTTTCAAGACGGGAAAACAAGGCTTGACTCCTAAGGCCGCCATTTCCAGGTTGACACGCAGAAGAAGCATCTGTGCTTTCTAACAAGTCAAAAGAGACCTAGCTACTCCCTGGGTCTTGGAGAATCCACTTTCCTATGCCGGGTGTTCTGCGTGTAGCGAACTGCCTAAATGAAAGAATTCCCTAGGTGTCCTGGCTCCTGGGCATCTTCCAAAAGCCTGTAGCATTATACCAGAAAGTGTGCTCTAGTTGCACTTGGACCACAAGCCGACTTTCTCCTAGAGGTAGGTTGACTTCAGCTATGAGGTGGTAGAAGGAATTGTAAGCAAAGAGTTTTTCTCAGTACAGCTCGGACTACTGTAAGCAGGCAGACTTGCATGGCATGCTGCACCTCCTAGAATCATGTTCCTGAGGCTATTGGTGAGCTGAGAAAATCTAGGTCCCGCGACGAAGTGTGCATCATGCTCTCCTTCACTCGGCACAGACACGGGTACTCCGAAGGGTCTACGTGTCTGAATGTTGATCTTCGACTCAGGAGAGCCTGGGGCTGCTCAATGCCTTTGTAGGGAAGCGAGTGCTGCCGCGAGGGGTCTAGGAGTCCAGAAAAGCTTACTAGCGTTCAGCTAAAGCAGAAGAGTGACTAAGGCTTCATAGAAGCTGTTGTACGCCTATCCCGCTGCATGGCATATCAGGGCCCTCCTTCGAAGCTAGGGCTCACTTTGAGTTTCCATTTAGCTACATAACAAGGCAGGATGAGCTCTGACTCAGAAACTGAAATACCCTGTCTCTTCGTGTAACCTCTTTTTCCCTCTCACAGCCATGCCTGCCGTGAGTATAAGCCTGACAACCACAGTGTTTTTAAGGGAGCTTCAAGGCGCATAAGAAGAGCTTTCAAGGTGGGAAAACAAAGCCAGTCGCATCAGGCACCATCACCAGGTTGACACGCAGCATAAGTGTCCGTGGGTACTGGCAGGTCAAAAGAGACCTAGCTACCTCCCTGGCTCTTCCCTGGTTCAACTTTTCTGCATAGGGCGCTCTGCGTGTAGCGAACTGCTTAGATGAAAGACTGCCCTAGGTCTCCTAGGTTCCTCTGCCTCTCCCAAAAACCTGAAGTGTTCCACACAAAACTGTGCTGTAGTGGAAGTTGCAGTGCAAGCTGCCTTTCTCCTAGAGATACGGTGACTTCAGGGATGAGGTCCTAGAAGGACTTGTAAGCAGAGAGTTTTTCTCAGTACCGCTCAGACTAGGGCAACGAGGACGACTTCCATGGTATGCTGGCCTTGCTAGAACCGTGTTGATGAAGCCGTTGGTGAGCTGGGGATATCTAGCTCGCCCAAGGAAGAGTGCAGCGGGTTACCCTTCACTCGGCCTACCCAGGGGCACCCTGATGGGCCTATGGCTCTGAGTGTGGCCCAGCAAGCCCAGGGGAGCCTGGGGGTATTCAGTATCCTTGTACGGAAACGAGTGCTGCCGCGAGGGATCTAGGAGGCCTGAAAAGCTTACTAGCGTTCAACTAAAGCAGAAGAGCGACTAAGGTCTCATGGAAGCTGTTGCACGCCTACCCCGCTGTAAGGCATATCAGGGGCCGCCTTCGAAGCGAGGGCTCACTTTGAGTTTCCCTTTAGCTATAAAACAGGACAGGATGAGCTCTGATTTAGAAACTGAAATACCCTGTCTCGTCGTGAAACCTCTTTTGCCCTCTCACAGCCATGCCTGCCGTGAGTATAAGCCTGACAACCACAGTGTTTTTAAGGGAGCTTCAAGGCGCATAAGAAGAGCTTTCAAGGTGGGAAAACAAGGCCAGTCGCATCAGGCACCATCACCAGATTGACATGCAGCATAAGTGTCTGTGGGTACTGGCAGGTCAAAAGAGACCTAGCTACCTCCCTGGCTCTTCCCTGATTCAGCTTTTCTGCATAGGGCGCTCTGCGTGTAGCGAAATGCTTAGATGAAAGACTGCCCTAGGTCTCCTAGGGTCCTGTGCCTCTACCAAAAACCTGAAGTGTTCCACACAAAACTGTGCTGTAGTGGAAGTTGCTGTGCAAGCTGCCTTTCTCCTAGAGATACGGTGACTTCAGGGATGAGGTCCTAGAAGGACTTGTAAGCAGAGAGTTTTTCTCAGTACCGCTCAGACTAGGGCAACGAGGACGACTTCCATGGTATGCTGGCCTTGCTAGAACCGTGTTCATGAAGCCGTTGGTGAGCTGGGGATATCTAGCTCGCCCAAGGAAGAGTGCAGCAGGTTACCCTTCACTCGGCCTACCCAGGGGCACCCTGATGGGCCTACGGGTCTGAGTGCGGCCCAGGAAGCCCAGGGGAGCCTGGGGGTACTCAGTATCCTTGTACGGAAACGAGTGCTGCCGCGAGGGGTCTAGGCGGCCTGAAAAGCTTACTAGCGTTCAACTAAAGCAGGAGAGAGACTAAGGCCTCATGGAAGCTGTTGCACGCCTAACCCGCTGTAAGGCATATCAGGGCCCTCCTTCGAAGTTAGGCCTCACTTTGAGTTTCCCTTTAGCTATAGAACAGGACAGGATCAGCTCTGACTCAGAAACTGGAATACCATGTTTCTTCGTGACACCTCTTTTTCCCTCTCACAGCCATGCCTGTTGTGTGTATAAGCCCGACACCAACAGTGTTTTTCACTTAGCTTCAAGGCGCATAAAAGGAGCTTTCATGATGGGAAACAAGGCTAGTCCCATCAGGTCCTGTTTCCAGATTGACACGTAGCGTAAGTATCTGTGGTTTCTAAGAGGACAAAACAGACCTAGCTCCCTACTTGGCTCTTCCCAGAATCAAGTTTTCTGCACAGGGTGTTGTACATGTAGCGACGTGCCTAGACAATAGACTGCCCTAGGTCTCCTAAGAGCCCTGTGCATGTCCCCAAAGCCTGAAGTGTTACACAGAAAACTGTGCTTTAGTGGAAGTTGGAATGCAAGCCGTCTTTCTCCTTGAGATACGGTGACTTCAGGTATGAGGTCCTCGAAGGACTTCAAAGCAGAGAGTTTTGCTCAGTACACAGCTCAGAATAGGGCGATGAGGCAGACTTCCATGGTATGCTGGACTTGCTAGAACCGTGTTCCTGAGGCTGCTGGTGAGCTGAGGAAATCTAGCTTTCCCAAGAAAGAGTGCAGTTTGTTATGCTTCACTCGGCCTACAGAGGGGCACAGTGAAGGGGCTACGGGTGTGAGTGTGGCCCGGCAAGCCCAGGGGAGCCCTGGGGTACTCAGAGTTCTTGTACGGAAACGGGTACTGGCACGAGTGGGACTGGAGTCCTGAGAAGATTAGTACCTTTAAACTAATGCAGAACTGTGACTAAGGACTCAAGGAAAAGGCTGCACAACTACCCTTCTGGATGGCAAATCAGAGCTGTAGGCCAGGGTAGAGTGCACGTCAAGATTCCCCTTAGCTCTAGTGCAGGGCAGGATATGCTCCTAACCAGAGCCTGGAAGCACCCGCTTTCTTTCGAGATAACTCATGTTCTTCCAGAGCCATGCCTGGAGTGAATACAAGTCCCACAACCACAGTGTTTTTCAGGTAGCTTTAAGGCCGCTTGAATGGAGCTTTCAAGACGGGAAAACAAGGCTTGACTCCTAAGGCCGCCATTTCCAGGTTGACACGCAGAAGAAGCATCTGTGCTTTCTAACAAGTCAAAAGAGACCTAGCTACTCCCTGGGTCTTGGAGAATCCACTTTCCTATGCCGGGTGTTCTGCGTGTAGCGAACTGCCTAAATGAAAGAATTCCCTAGGTGTCCTGGCTCCTGGGCATCTTCCAAAAGCCTGTAGCATTATACCAGAAAGTGTGCTCTAGTTGCACTTGGACCACAAGCCGACTTTCTCCTAGAGGTAGGTTGACTTCAGCTATGAGGTGGTAGAAGGAATTGTAAGCAAAGAGTTTTTCTCAGTACAGCTCGGACTACTGTAAGCAGGCAGACTTGCATGGCATGCTGCACCTCCTAGAATCATGTTCCTGAGGCTATTGGTGAGCTGAGAAAATCTAGGTCCCGCGACGAAGTGTGCATCATGCTCTCCTTCACTCGGCACAGACACGGGTACTCCGAAGGGTCTACGTGTCTGAATGTTGATCTTCGACTCAGGAGAGCCTGGGGGTGCTCAGTGCCTTTGTAGGGAAGCGAGTGCTGCCGCGAGGGGTCTAGGAGTCCAGAAAAGCTTACTAGCGTTCAGCTAAAGCAGAAGAGTGACTAAGGCTTCATAGAAGCTGTTGTACGCCTATCCCGCTGCATGGCATATCAGGGCCCTCCTTCGAAGCTAGGGCTCACTTTGAGTTTCCATTTAGCTACATAACAAGGCAGGATGAGCTCTGACTCAGAAACTGAAATACCCTGTCTCTTCGTGTAACCTCTTTTTCCCTCTCACAGCCATGCCTGCCGTGAGTATAAGCCTGACAACCACAGTGTTTTTAAGGGAGCTTCAAGGCGCATAAGAAGAGCTTTCAAGGTGGGAAAACAAAGCCAGTCGCATCAGGCACCATCACCAGGTTGACACGCAGTATAAGTGTCCGTGGGTACTGGCAGGTCAAAAGAGACCTAGCTACCTCCCTGGCTCTTCCCTGATTCAACTTTTCTGCATAGGGCGCTCTGCGTGTAGCGAACTGCTTAGATGAAAGACTGCCCTAGGTCTCCTAGGTTCCTCTGCCTCTCCCAAAAACCTGAAGTGTTCCACACAAAACTGTGCTGTAGTGGAAGTTGCAGTGCAAGCTGCCTTTCTCCTAGAGATACGGTGACTTCAGGGATGAGGTCCTAGAAGGACTTGTAAGCAGAGAGTTTTTCTCAGTACCGCTCAGACTAGGGCAACGAGGACGACTTCCATGGTATGCTGGCCTTGCTAGAACCGTGTTGATGAAGCCGTTGGTGAGCTGGGGATATCTAGCTCGCCCAAGGAAGAGTGCAGCGGGTTACCCTTCACTCGGCCTACCCAGGGGCACCCTGATGGGCCTACGGCTCTGAGTGTGGCCCAGCAAGCCCAGGGGAGCCTGGGGGTATTCAGTATCCTTGTACGGAAACGAGTGCTGCCGCGAGGGATCTAGGAGGCCTGAAAAGCTTACTAGCGTTCAACTAAAGCAGAAGAGCGACTAAGGCCTCATGGAAGCTGTTGCACGCCTACCCCGCTGTAAGGCATATCAGGGGCCGCCTTCGAAGCGAGGGCTCACTTTGAGTTTCCCTTTAGCTATAAAACAGGACAGGATGAGCTCTGATTTAGAAACTGAAATACCCTGTCTCGTCGTGAAACCTCTTTTGCCCTCTCACAGCCATGCCTGCCGTGAGTATAAGCCTGACAACCACAGTGTTTTTAAGGGAGCTTCAAGGCGCATAAGAAGAGCTTTCAAGGTGGGAAAACAAGGCCAGTCGCATCAGGCACCATCACCAGATTGACATGCAGCATAAGTGTCTGTGGGTACTGGCAGGTCAAAAGAGACCTAGCTACCTCCCTGGCTCTTCCCTGATTCAGCTTTTCTGCATAGGGCGCTCTGCGTGTAGCGAACTGCTTAGATGAAAGACTGCCCTAGGTCTCCTAGGGTCCTGTGCCTCTCCCAAAAACCTGAAGTGTTCCACACAAAACTGTGCTGTAGTGGAAGTTGCTGTGCAAGCTGCCTTTCTCCTAGAGATACGGTGACTTCAGGGATGAGGTCCTAGAAGGACTTGTAAGCAGAGAGTTTTTCTCAGTACCGCTCAGACTAGGGCAACGAGGACGACTTCCATGGTATGCTGGCCTTGCTAGAACCGTGTTGATGAAGCCGTTGGTGAGCTGGGGATATCTAGCTCGCCCAAGGAAGAGTGCAGCAGGTTACCCTTCACTCGGCCTACCCAGGGGCACCCTGATGGGCCTACGGGTCTGAGTGCGGCCCAGGAAGCCCAGGGGAGCCTGGGGGTACTCAGTATCCTTGTACGGAAACGAGTGCTGCCGCGAGGGATCTAGGCGGCCTGAAAAGCTTACTAGCGTTCAACTAAAGCAGGACAGCGACTAAGGCCTCATGGAAGCTGTTGCACGCCTAACCCGCTGTAAGGCATATCAGGGCCCTCCTTCGAAGTTAGGCCTCACTTTGAGTTTCCCTTTAGCTATAGAACAGGACAGGATCAGCTCTGACTCAGAAACTGGAATACCATGTTTCTTCGTGACACCTCTTTTTCCCTCTCACAGCCATGCCTGTTGTGTGTATAAGCCCGACACCAACAGTGTTTTTCACTTAGCTTCAAGGCGCATAAAAGGAGCTTTCATGATGGGAAACAAGGCTAGTCCCATCAGGTCCTGTTTCCAGATTGACACGTAGCGTAAGTATCTGTGGTTTCTAAGAGGACAAAACAGACCTAGCTCCCTACTTGGCTCTTCCCAGAATCAAGTTTTCTGCACAGGGTGTTGTACATGTAGCGATGTGCCTAGACAATAGACTGCCCTAGGTCTCCTAAGAGCCCTGTGCATGTCCCCAAAGCCTGAAGTGTTACACAGAAAACTGTGCTTTAGTGGAAGTTGGAATGCAAGCCGTCTTTCTCCTTGAGATACGGTGACTTCAGGTATGAGGTCCTCGAAGGACTTCAAAGCAGAGAGTTTTGCTCAGTACAGCTCAGAATAGGGCGATGAGGCAGACTTCCATGGTATGCTGGACTTGCTAGAACCGTGTTCCTGAGGCTGCTGGTGAGCTGAGGAAATCTAGCTTTCCCAAGAAAGAGTGCAGTTTGTTATGCTTCACTCGGCCTACAGAGGGGCACAGTGAAGGGGCTACGGGTGTGAGTGTGGCCCGGCAAGCCCAGGGGAGCCCTGGGGTACTCAGAGTTCTTGTACGGAAACGGGTACTGGCACGAGTGGGACTGGAGTCCTGAGAAGATTAGTACCTTTAAACTAATGCAGAACTGTGACTAAGGACTCAAGGAAAAGGCTGCACAACTACCCTTCTGGATGGCAAATCAGAGCTGTAGGCCAGGGTAGAGTGCACGTCAAGATTCCCCTTAGCTCTAGTGCAGGGCAGGATATGCTCCTAACCAGAGCCTGGAAGCACCCGCTTTCTTTCGAGATAACTCATGTTCTTCCAGAGCCATGCCTGGAGTGAATACAAGTCCCACAACCACAGTGTTTTTCAGGTAGCTTTAAGGCCGCTTGAATGGAGCTTTCAAGACGGGAAAACAAGGCTTGACTCCTAAGGCCGCCATTTCCAGGTTGACACGCAGAAGAAGCATCTGTGCTTTCTAACAAGTCAAAAGAGACCTAGCTACTCCCTGGGTCTTGGAGAATCCACTTTCCTATGCCGGGTGTTCTGCGTGTAGCGAACTGCCTAAATGAAAGAATTCCCTAGGTGTCCTGGCTCCTGGGCATCTTCCAAAAGCCTGTAGCATTATACCAGAAAGTGTGCTCTAGTTGCACTTGGACCACAAGCCGACTTTCTCCTAGAGGTAGGTTGACTTCAGCTATGAGGTGGTAGAAGGAATTGTAAGCAAAGAGTTTTTCTCAGTACAGCTCGGACTACTGTAAGCAGGCAGACTTGCATGGCATGCTGCACCTCCTAGAATCATGTTCCTGAGGCTATTGGTGAGCTGAGAAAATCTAGGTCCCGCGACGACGTGTGCATCATGCTCTCCTTCACTCGGCACAGACACGGGTACTCCGAAGGGTCTACATGTCTGAATGTTGATCTTCGACTCAGGAGAGCCTGGGGGTGCTCAGTGCCTTTGTAGGGAAGCGAGTGCTGCCGCGAGGGGTCTAGGAGTCCAGAAAAGCTTACTAGCGTTCAGCTAAAGCAGAAGAGTGACTAAGGCTTCATAGAAGCTGTTGTACGCCTATCCCGCTGCATGGCATATCAGGGCCCTCCTTCGAAGCTAGGGCTCACTTTGAGTTTCCATTTAGCTACATAACAAGGCAGGATGAGCTCTGACTCAGAAACTGAAATACCCTGTCTCTTCGTGTAACCTCTTTTTCCCTCTCACAGCCATGCCTGCCGTGAGTATAAGCCTGACAACCACAGTGTTTTTAAGGGAGCTTCAAGGCGCATAAGAAGAGCTTTCAAGGTGGGAAAACAAAGCCAGTCGCATCAGGCACCATCACCAGGTTGACACGCAGCATAAGTGTCCGTGGGTACTGGCAGGTCAAAAGAGACATAGCTACCTCCCTGGCTCTTCCCTGATTCAACTTTTCTGCATAGGGCGCTCTGCGTGTAGCGAACTGCTTAGATGAAAGACTGCCCTAGGTCTCCTAGGTTCCTGTGCCTCTCCCAAAAACCTGAAGTGTTCCACACAAAACTGTGCTGTAGTGGAAGTTGCAGTGCAAGCTGCCTTTCTCCTAGAGATACGGTGACTTCAGGGATGAGGTCCTAGAAGGACTTGTACGCAGAGAGTTTTTCTCAGTACCGCTCAGACTAGGGCAACGAGGACGACTTCCATGGTATGCTGGCCTTGCTAGAACCGTGTTCATGAAGCCGTTGGTGAGCTGGGGATATCTAGCTCGCCCAAGGAAGAGTGCAGCGGGTTACCCTTCACTCGGCCTACCCAGGGGCACCCTGATGGGCCTACGGGTCTGAGTGTGGCCCAGCAAGCCCAGGTGAGCCTGAGGGTACTCAGTATCCTTGTACGGAAACGAGTGCTGCCGCGAGGGATCTAGGAGGCCTGAAAAGCTTACTAGCGTTCAACTAAAGCAGAAGAGCGACTAAGGCCTCATGGAAGCTATTGCACGCCTACCCCGCTGTAAGGCATATCAGGGGCCACCTTCGAAGCGAGGGCTCACTTTGAGTTTCCCTTTAGCTATAAAACAGGACAGGATGAGCTCTGATTTAGAAACTGAAATACCCTGTCTCGTCGTGAAACCTCTTTTGCCCTCTCACAGCCATGCCTGCCGTGAGTATAAGCCTGACAACCACAGTGTTTTTAAGGGAGCTTCAAGGCGCATAAGAAGAGCTTTCAAGGTGGGAAAACAAGGCCAGTCGCATCAGGCACCATCACCAGATTGACATGCAGCATAAGTGTCTGTGGGTACTGGCAGGTCAAAAGAGACCTAGCTACCTCCCTGGCTCTTCCCTGATTCAAATTTTCTGCATAGGGCGCTCTGCGTGTAGCGAACTGCTTAGATGAAAGACTGCCCTAGGTCTCCTAGGGTCCTGTGCCTCTCCCAAAAACCTGAAGTGTTCCACACAAAACTGTGCTGTAGTGGAAGTTGCTGTGCAAGCTGCCTTTCTCCTAGAGATACGGTGAATTCAGGGATGAGGTCCTAGAAGGACTTGTAAGCAGAGAGTTTTTCTCAGTACCGCTCAGACTAGGGCAACGAGGACGACTTCCATGGTATGCTGGCCTTGCTAGAACCGTGTTCATGAAGCCGTTGGTGAGCTGGGGATATCTAGCTCGTCCAAGGAAGAGTGCAGCGGGTTACCCTTCACTCGGCCTACCCAGGGGCACCCTGATGGGCCTACGGGTCTGAGTGCGGCCCAGGAAGCCCAGGGGAGCCTGGGGGTACTCAGTATCCTTGTACGGAAAAGAGTGCTGCCGCGAGGGATCTAGGCGGCCTGAAAAGCTTACTAGCGTTCAACTAAAGCAGGAGAGCGACTAAGGCCTCATGGAAGCTGTTGCACGCCTAACCCGCTGTAAGGCATATCAGGGCCCTCCTTCGAAGTTAGGCCTCACTTTGAGTTTCCCTTTAGCTATAGAACAGGACAGGATCAGCTCTGACTCAGAAACTGGAATACCATGTTTCTTCGTGACACCTCTTTTTCCCTCTCACAGCCATGCCTGTTGTGTGTATAAGCCCGACACCAACAGTGTTTTTCACTTAGCTTCAAGGCGCATAAAAGGAGCTTTCATGATGGGAAACAAGGCTAGTCCCATCAGGTCCTGTTTCCAGATTGACACGTAGCGTAAGTATCTGTGGTTTCTAAGAGGACAAAACAGACCTAGCTCCCTACTTGGCTCTTCCCAGAATCAAGTTTTCTGCACAGGGTGTTGTACATGTAGCGACGTGCCTAGACAATAGACTGCCCTAGGTCTCCTAAGAGCCCTGTGCATGTCCCCAAAGCCTGAAGTGTTACACAGAAAACTGTGCTTTAGTGGAAGTTGGAATGCAAGCCGTCTTTCTCCTTGAGATACGGTGACTTCAGGTATGAGGTCCTCGAAGGACTTCAAAGCAGAGAGTTTTGCTCAGTACACAGCTCAGAATAGGGCGATGAGGCAGACTTCCATGGTATGCTGGACTTGCTAGAACCGTGTTCCTGAGGCTGCTGGTGAGCTGAGGAAATCTAGCTTTCCCAAGAAAGAGTGCAGTTTGTTATGCTTCACTCGGCCTACAGAGGGGCACAGTGAAGGGGCTACGGGTGTGAGTGTGGCCCGGCAAGCCCAGGGGAGCCCTGGGGTACTCAGAGTTCTTGTACGGAAACGGGTACTGGCACGAGTGGGACTGGAGTCCTGAGAAGATTAGTACCTTTAAACTAATGCAGAACTGTGACTAAGGACTCAAGGAAAAGGCTGCACAACTACCCTTCTGGATGGCAAATCAGAGCTGTAGGCCAGGGTAGAGTGCACGTCAAGATTCCCCTTAGCTCTAGTGCAGGGCAGGATATGCTCCTAACCAGAGCCTGGAAGCACCCGCTTTCTTTCGAGATAACTCATGTTCTTCCAGAGCCATGCCTGGAGTGAATACAAGTCCCACAACCACAGTGTTTTTCAGGTAGCTTTAAGGCCGCTTGAATGGAGCTTTCAAGACGGGAAAACAAGGCTTGACTCCTAAGGCCGCCATTTCCAGGTTGACACGCAGAAGAAGCATCTGTGCTTTCTAACAAGTCAAAAGAGACCTAGCTACTCCCTGGGTCTTGGAGAATCCACTTTCCTATGCCGGGTGTTCTGCGTGTAGCGAACTGCCTAAATGAAAGAATTCCCTAGGTGTCCTGGCTCCTGGGCATCTTCCAAAAGCCTGTAGCATTATACCAGAAAGTGTGCTCTAGTTGCACTTGGACCACAAGCCGACTTTCTCCTAGAGGTAGGTTGACTTCAGCTATGAGGTGGTAGAAGGAATTGTAAGCAAAGAGTTTTTCTCAGTACAGCTCGGACTACTGTAAGCAGGCAGACTTGCATGGCATGCTGCACCTCCTAGAATCATGTTCCTGAGGCTATTGGTGAGCTGAGAAAATCTAGGTCCCGCGACGAAGTGTGCATCATGCTCTCCTTCACTCGGCACAGACACGGGTACTCCGAAGGGTCTACGTGTCTGAATGTTGATCTTCGACTCAGGAGAGCCTGGGGGTGCTCAGTGCCTTTGTAGGGAAGCGAGTGCTGCCGCGAGGGGTCTAGGAGTCCAGAAAAGCTTACTAGCGTTCAGCTAAAGCAGAAGAGTGACTAAGGCTTCATAGAAGCTGTTGTACGCCTATCCCGCTGCATGGCATATCAGGGCCCTCCTTCGAAGCTAGGGCTCACTTTGAGTTTCCATTTAGCTACATAACAAGGCAGGATGAGCTCTGACTCAGAAACTGAAATACCCTGTCTCTTCGTGTAACCTCTTTTTCCCTCTCACAGCCATGCCTGCCGTGAGTATAAGCCTGACAACCACAGTGTTTTTAAGGGAGCTTCAAGGCGCATAAGAAGAGCTTTCAAGGTGGGAAAACAAAGCCAGTCGCATCAGGCACCATCACCAGGTTGACACGCAGCATAAGTGTCCGTGGGTACTGGCAGGTCAAAAGAGACCTAGCTACCTCCCTGGCTCTTCCCTGGTTCAACTTTTCTGCATAGGGCGCTCTGCGTGTAGCGAACTGCTTAGATGAAAGACTGCCCTAGGTCTCCTAGGTTCCTCTGCCTCTCCCAAAAACCTGAAGTGTTCCACACAAAACTGTGCTGTAGTGGAAGTTGCAGTGCAAGCTGCCTTTCTCCTAGAGATACGGTGACTTCAGGGATGAGGTCCTAGAAGGACTTGTAAGCAGAGAGTTTTTCTCAGTACCGCTCAGACTAGGGCAACGAGGACGACTTCCATGGTATGCTGGCCTTGCTAGAACCGTGTTGATGAAGCCGTTGGTGAGCTGGGGATATCTAGCTCGCCCAAGGAAGAGTGCAGCGGGTTACCCTTCACTCGGCCTACCCAGGGGCACCCTGATGGGCCTATGGCTCTGAGTGTGGCCCAGCAAGCCCAGGGGAGCCTGGGGGTATTCAGTATCCTTGTACGGAAACGAGTGCTGCCGCGAGGGATCTAGGAGGCCTGAAAAGCTTACTAGCGTTCAACTAAAGCAGAAGAGCGACTAAGGTCTCATGGAAGCTGTTGCACGCCTACCCCGCTGTAAGGCATATCAGGGGCCGCCTTCGAAGCGAGGGCTCACTTTGAGTTTCCCTTTAGCTATAAAACAGGACAGGATGAGCTCTGATTTAGAAACTGAAATACCCTGTCTCGTCGTGAAACCTCTTTTGCCCTCTCACAGCCATGCCTGCCGTGAGTATAAGCCTGACAACCACAGTGTTTTTAAGGGAGCTTCAAGGCGCATAAGAAGAGCTTTCAAGGTGGGAAAACAAGGCCAGTCGCATCAGGCACCATCACCAGATTGACATGCAGCATAAGTGTCTGTGGGTACTGGCAGGTCAAAAGAGACCTAGCTACCTCCCTGGCTCTTCCCTGATTCAGCTTTTCTGCATAGGGCGCTCTGCGTGTAGCGAAATGCTTAGATGAAAGACTGCCCTAGGTCTCCTAGGGTCCTGTGCCTCTACCAAAAACCTGAAGTGTTCCACACAAAACTGTGCTGTAGTGGAAGTTGCTGTGCAAGCTGCCTTTCTCCTAGAGATACGGTGACTTCAGGGATGAGGTCCTAGAAGGACTTGTAAGCAGAGAGTTTTTCTCAGTACCGCTCAGACTAGGGCAACGAGGACGACTTCCATGGTATGCTGGCCTTGCTAGAACCGTGTTCATGAAGCCGTTGGTGAGCTGGGGATATCTAGCTCGCCCAAGGAAGAGTGCAGCAGGTTACCCTTCACTCGGCCTACCCAGGGGCACCCTGATGGGCCTACGGGTCTGAGTGCGGCCCAGGAAGCCCAGGGGAGCCTGGGGGTACTCAGTATCCTTGTACGGAAACGAGTGCTGCCGCGAGGGGTCTAGGCGGCCTGAAAAGCTTACTAGCGTTCAACTAAAGCAGGAGAGAGACTAAGGCCTCATGGAAGCTGTTGCACGCCTAACCCGCTGTAAGGCATATCAGGGCCCTCCTTCGAAGTTAGGCCTCACTTTGAGTTTCCCTTTAGCTATAGAACAGGACAGGATCAGCTCTGACTCAGAAACTGGAATACCATGTTTCTTCGTGACACCTCTTTTTCCCTCTCACAGCCATGCCTGTTGTGTGTATAAGCCCGACACCAACAGTGTTTTTCACTTAGCTTCAAGGCGCATAAAAGGAGCTTTCATGATGGGAAACAAGGCTAGTCCCATCAGGTCCTGTTTCCAGATTGACACGTAGCGTAAGTATCTGTGGTTTCTAAGAGGACAAAACAGACCTAGCTCCCTACTTGGCTCTTCCCAGAATCAAGTTTTCTGCACAGGGTGTTGTACATGTAGCGATGTGCCTAGACAATAGACTGCCCTAGGTCTCCTAAGAGCCCTGTGCATGTCCCCAAAGCCTGAAGTGTTACACAGAAAACTGTGCTTTAGTGGAAGTTGGAATGCAAGCCGTCTTTCTCCTTGAGATACGGTGACTTCAGGTATGAGGTCCTCGAAGGACTTCAAAGCAGAGAGTTTTGCTCAGTACAGCTCAGAATAGGGCGATGAGGCAGACTTCCATGGTATGCTGGACTTGCTAGAACCGTGTTCCTGAGGCTGCTGGTGAGCTGAGGAAATCTAGCTTTCCCAAGAAAGAGTGCAGTTTGTTATGCTTCACTCGGCCTACAGAGGGGCACAGTGAAGGGGCTACGGGTGTGAGTGTGGCCCGGCAAGCCCAGGGGAGCCCTGGGGTACTCAGAGTTCTTGTACGGAAACGGGTACTGGCACGAGTGGGACTGGAGTCCTGAGAAGATTAGTACCTTTAAACTAATGCAGAACTGTGACTAAGGACTCAAGGAAAAGGCTGCACAACTACCCTTCTGGATGGCAAATCAGAGCTGTAGGCCAGGGTAGAGTGCACGTCAAGATTCCCCTTAGCTCTAGTGCAGGGCAGGATATGCTCCTAACCAGAGCCTGGAAGCACCCGCTTTCTTTCGAGATAACTCATGTTCTTCCAGAGCCAT
This sequence comes from Eubalaena glacialis, assembly GCF_028564815.1. Classification (NCBI taxonomy): domain Eukaryota; kingdom Metazoa; phylum Chordata; class Mammalia; order Artiodactyla; family Balaenidae; genus Eubalaena; species Eubalaena glacialis. Next base: position 97,154,870 of record NC_083724.1, on the reverse strand, counting down.
GCCTGGAGTGAATACAAGTCCCACAACCACAGTGTTTTTCAGGTAGCTTTAAGGCCGCTTGAATGGAGCTTTCAAGACGGGAAAACAAGGCTTGACTCCTAAGGCCGCCATTTCCAGGTTGACACGCAGAAGAAGCATCTGTGCTTTCTAACAAGTCAAAAGAGACCTAGCTACTCCCTGGGTCTTGGAGAATCCACTTTCCTATGCCGGGTGTTCTGCGTGTAGCGAACTGCCTAAATGAAAGAATTCCCTAGGTGTCCTGGCTCCTGGGCATCTTCCAAAAGCCTGTAGCATTATACCAGAAAGTGTGCTCTAGTTGCACTTGGACCACAAGCCGACTTTCTCCTAGAGGTAGGTTGACTTCAGCTATGAGGTGGTAGAAGGAATTGTAAGCAAAGAGTTTTTCTCAGTACAGCTCGGACTACTGTAAGCAGGCAGACTTGCATGGCATGCTGCACCTCCTAGAATCATGTTCCTGAGGCTATTGGTGAGCTGAGAAAATCTAGGTCCCGCGACGACGTGTGCATCATGCTCTCCTTCACTCGGCACAGACACGGGTACTCCGAAGGGTCTACATGTCTGAATGTTGATCTTCGACTCAGGAGAGCCTGGGGGTGCTCAGTGCCTTTGTAGGGAAGCGAGTGCTGCCGCGAGGGGTCTAGGAGTCCAGAAAAGCTTACTAGCGTTCAGCTAAAGCAGAAGAGTGACTAAGGCTTCATAGAAGCTGTTGTACGCCTATCCCGCTGCATGGCATATCAGGGCCCTCCTTCGAAGCTAGGGCTCACTTTGAGTTTCCATTTAGCTACATAACAAGGCAGGATGAGCTCTGACTCAGAAACTGAAATACCCTGTCTCTTCGTGTAACCTCTTTTTCCCTCTCACAGCCATGCCTGCCGTGAGTATAAGCCTGACAACCACAGTGTTTTTAAGGGAGCTTCAAGGCGCATAAGAAGAGCTTTCAAGGTGGGAAAACAAAGCCAGTCGCATCAGGCACCATCACCAGGTTGACACGCAGCATAAGTGTCCGTGGGTACTGGCAGGTCAAAAGAGACCTAGCTACCTCCCTGGCTCTTCCCTGATTCAACTTTTCTGCATAGGGCGCTCTGCGTGTAGCGAACTGCTTAGATGAAAGACTGCCCTAGGTCTCCTAGGTTCCTGTGCCTCTCCCAAAAACCTGAAGTGTTCCACACAAAACTGTGCTGTAGTGGAAGTTGCAGTGCAAGCTGCCTTTCTCCTAGAGATACGGTGACTTCAGGGATGAGGTCCTAGAAGGACTTGTACGCAGAGAGTTTTTCTCAGTACCGCTCAGACTAGGGCAACGAGGACGACTTCCATGGTATGCTGGCCTTGCTAGAACCGTGTTCATGAAGCCGTTGGTGAGCTGGGGATATCTAGCTCGCCCAAGGAAGAGTGCAGCGGGTTACCCTTCACTCGGCCTACCCAGGGGCACCCTGATGGGCCTACGGGTCTGAGTGTGGCCCAGCAAGCCCAGGTGAGCCTGAGGGTACTCAGTATCCTTGTACGGAAACGAGTGCTGCCGCGAGGGATCTAGGAGGCCTGAAAAGCTTACTAGCGTTCAACTAAAGCAGAAGAGCGACTAAGGCCTCATGGAAGCTATTGCACGCCTACCCCGCTGTAAGGCATATCAGGGGCCACCTTCGAAGCGAGGGCTCACTTTGAGTTTCCCTTTAGCTATAAAACAGGACAGGATGAGCTCTGATTTAGAAACTGAAATACCCTGTCTCGTCGTGAAACCTCTTTTGCCCTCTCACAGCCATGCCTGCCGTGAGTATAAGCCTGACAACCACAGTGTTTTTAAGGGAGCTTCAAGGCGCATAAGAAGAGCTTTCAAGGTGGGAAAACAAGGCCAGTCGCATCAGGCACCATCACCAGATTGACATGCAGCATAAGTGTCTGTGGGTACTGGCAGGTCAAAAGAGACCTAGCTACCTCCCTGGCTCTTCCCTGATTCAAATTTTCTGCATAGGGCGCTCTGCGTGTAGCGAACTGCTTAGATGAAAGACTGCCCTAGGTCTCCTAGGGTCCTGTGCCTCTCCCAAAAACCTGAAGTGTTCCACACAAAACTGTGCTGTAGTGGAAGTTGCTGTGCAAGCTGCCTTTCTCCTAGAGATACGGTGAATTCAGGGATGAGGTCCTAGAAGGACTTGTAAGCAGAGAGTTTTTCTCAGTACCGCTCAGACTAGGGCAACGAGGACGACTTCCATGGTATGCTGGCCTTGCTAGAACCGTGTTCATGAAGCCGTTGGTGAGCTGGGGATATCTAGCTCGTCCAAGGAAGAGTGCAGCGGGTTACCCTTCACTCGGCCTACCCAGGGGCACCCTGATGGGCCTACGGGTCTGAGTGCGGCCCAGGAAGCCCAGGGGAGCCTGGGGGTACTCAGTATCCTTGTACGGAAAAGAGTGCTGCCGCGAGGGATCTAGGCGGCCTGAAAAGCTTACTAGCGTTCAACTAAAGCAGGAGAGCGACTAAGGCCTCATGGAAGCTGTTGCACGCCTAACCCGCTGTAAGGCATATCAGGGCCCTCCTTCGAAGTTAGGCCTCACTTTGAGTTTCCCTTTAGCTATAGAACAGGACAGGATCAGCTCTGACTCAGAAACTGGAATACCATGTTTCTTCGTGACACCTCTTTTTCCCTCTCACAGCCATGCCTGTTGTGTGTATAAGCCCGACACCAACAGTGTTTTTCACTTAGCTTCAAGGCGCATAAAAGGAGCTTTCATGATGGGAAACAAGGCTAGTCCCATCAGGTCCTGTTTCCAGATTGACACGTAGCGTAAGTATCTGTGGTTTCTAAGAGGACAAAACAGACCTAGCTCCCTACTTGGCTCTTCCCAGAATCAAGTTTTCTGCACAGGGTGTTGTACATGTAGCGACGTGCCTAGACAATAGACTGCCCTAGGTCTCCTAAGAGCCCTGTGCATGTCCCCAAAGCCTGAAGTGTTACACAGAAAACTGTGCTTTAGTGGAAGTTGGAATGCAAGCCGTCTTTCTCCTTGAGATACGGTGACTTCAGGTATGAGGTCCTCGAAGGACTTCAAAGCAGAGAGTTTTGCTCAGTACACAGCTCAGAATAGGGCGATGAGGCAGACTTCCATGGTATGCTGGACTTGCTAGAACCGTGTTCCTGAGGCTGCTGGTGAGCTGAGGAAATCTAGCTTTCCCAAGAAAGAGTGCAGTTTGTTATGCTTCACTCGGCCTACAGAGGGGCACAGTGAAGGGGCTACGGGTGTGAGTGTGGCCCGGCAAGCCCAGGGGAGCCCTGGGGTACTCAGAGTTCTTGTACGGAAACGGGTACTGGCACGAGTGGGACTGGAGTCCTGAGAAGATTAGTACCTTTAAACTAATGCAGAACTGTGACTAAGGACTCAAGGAAAAGGCTGCACAACTACCCTTCTGGATGGCAAATCAGAGCTGTAGGCCAGGGTAGAGTGCACGTCAAGATTCCCCTTAGCTCTAGTGCAGGGCAGGATATGCTCCTAACCAGAGCCTGGAAGCACCCGCTTTCTTTCGAGATAACTCATGTTCTTCCAGAGCCATGCCTGGAGTGAATACAAGTCCCACAACCACAGTGTTTTTCAGGTAGCTTTAAGGCCGCTTGAATGGAGCTTTCAAGACGGGAAAACAAGGCTTGACTCCTAAGGCCGCCATTTCCAGGTTGACACGCAGAAGAAGCATCTGTGCTTTCTAACAAGTCAAAAGAGACCTAGCTACTCCCTGGGTCTTGGAGAATCCACTTTCCTATGCCGGGTGTTCTGCGTGTAGCGAACTGCCTAAATGAAAGAATTCCCTAGGTGTCCTGGCTCCTGGGCATCTTCCAAAAGCCTGTAGCATTATACCAGAAAGTGTGCTCTAGTTGCACTTGGACCACAAGCCGACTTTCTCCTAGAGGTAGGTTGACTTCAGCTATGAGGTGGTAGAAGGAATTGTAAGCAAAGAGTTTTTCTCAGTACAGCTCGGACTACTGTAAGCAGGCAGACTTGCATGGCATGCTGCACCTCCTAGAATCATGTTCCTGAGGCTATTGGTGAGCTGAGAAAATCTAGGTCCCGCGACGAAGTGTGCATCATGCTCTCCTTCACTCGGCACAGACACGGGTACTCCGAAGGGTCTACGTGTCTGAATGTTGATCTTCGACTCAGGAGAGCCTGGGGGTGCTCAGTGCCTTTGTAGGGAAGCGAGTGCTGCCGCGAGGGGTCTAGGAGTCCAGAAAAGCTTACTAGCGTTCAGCTAAAGCAGAAGAGTGACTAAGGCTTCATAGAAGCTGTTGTACGCCTATCCCGCTGCATGGCATATCAGGGCCCTCCTTCGAAGCTAGGGCTCACTTTGAGTTTCCATTTAGCTACATAACAAGGCAGGATGAGCTCTGACTCAGAAACTGAAATACCCTGTCTCTTCGTGTAACCTCTTTTTCCCTCTCACAGCCATGCCTGCCGTGAGTATAAGCCTGACAACCACAGTGTTTTTAAGGGAGCTTCAAGGCGCATAAGAAGAGCTTTCAAGGTGGGAAAACAAAGCCAGTCGCATCAGGCACCATCACCAGGTTGACACGCAGCATAAGTGTCCGTGGGTACTGGCAGGTCAAAAGAGACCTAGCTACCTCCCTGGCTCTTCCCTGGTTCAACTTTTCTGCATAGGGCGCTCTGCGTGTAGCGAACTGCTTAGATGAAAGACTGCCCTAGGTCTCCTAGGTTCCTCTGCCTCTCCCAAAAACCTGAAGTGTTCCACACAAAACTGTGCTGTAGTGGAAGTTGCAGTGCAAGCTGCCTTTCTCCTAGAGATACGGTGACTTCAGGGATGAGGTCCTAGAAGGACTTGTAAGCAGAGAGTTTTTCTCAGTACCGCTCAGACTAGGGCAACGAGGACGACTTCCATGGTATGCTGGCCTTGCTAGAACCGTGTTGATGAAGCCGTTGGTGAGCTGGGGATATCTAGCTCGCCCAAGGAAGAGTGCAGCGGGTTACCCTTCACTCGGCCTACCCAGGGGCACCCTGATGGGCCTATGGCTCTGAGTGTGGCCCAGCAAGCCCAGGGGAGCCTGGGGGTATTCAGTATCTTTGTACGGAAACGAGTGCTGCCGCGAGGGATCTAGGAGGCCTGAAAAGCTTACTAGCGTTCAACTAAAGCAGAAGAGCGACTAAGGTCTCATGGAAGCTGTTGCACGCCTACCCCGCTGTAAGGCATATCAGGGGCCGCCTTCGAAGCGAGGGCTCACTTTGAGTTTCCCTTTAGCTATAAAACAGGACAGGATGAGCTCTGATTTAGAAACTGAAATACCCTGTCTCGTCGTGAAACCTCTTTTGCCCTCTCACAGCCATGCCTGCCGTGAGTATAAGCCTGACAACCACAGTGTTTTTAAGGGAGCTTCAAGGCGCATAAGAAGAGCTTTCAAGGTGGGAAAACAAGGCCAGTCGCATCAGGCACCATCACCAGATTGACATGCAGCATAAGTGTCTGTGGGTACTGGCAGGTCAAAAGAGACCTAGCTACCTCCCTGGCTCTTCCCTGATTCAGCTTTTCTGCATAGGGCGCTCTGCGTGTAGCGAAATGCTTAGATGAAAGACTGCCCTAGGTCTCCTAGGGTCCTGTGCCTCTACCAAAAACCTGAAGTGTTCCACACAAAACTGTGCTGTAGTGGAAGTTGCTGTGCAAGCTGCCTTTCTCCTAGAGATACGGTGACTTCAGGGATGAGGTCCTAGAAGGACTTGTAAGCAGAGAGTTTTTCTCAGTACCGCTCAGACTAGGGCAACGAGGACGACTTCCATGGTATGCTGGCCTTGCTAGAACCGTGTTCATGAAGCCGTTGGTGAGCTGGGGATATCTAGCTCGCCCAAGGAAGAGTGCAGCAGGTTACCCTTCACTCGGCCTACCCAGGGGCACCCTGATGGGCCTACGGGTCTGAGTGCGGCCCAGGAAGCCCAGGGGAGCCTGGGGGTACTCAGTATCCTTGTACGGAAACGAGTGCTGCCGCGAGGGGTCTAGGCGGCCTGAAAAGCTTACTAGCGTTCAACTAAAGCAGGAGAGAGACTAAGGCCTCATGGAAGCTGTTGCACGCCTAACCCGCTGTAAGGCATATCAGGGCCCTCCTTCGAAGTTAGGCCTCACTTTGAGTTTCCCTTTAGCTATAGAACAGGACAGGATCAGCTCTGACTCAGAAACTGGAATACCATGTTTCTTCGTGACACCTCTTTTTCCCTCTCACAGCCATGCCTGTTGTGTGTATAAGCCCGACACCAACAGTGTTTTTCACTTAGCTTCAAGGCGCATAAAAGGAGCTTTCATGATGGGAAACAAGGCTAGTCCCATCAGGTCCTGTTTCCAGATTGACACGTAGCGTAAGTATCTGTGGTTTCTAAGAGGACAAAACAGACCTAGCTCCCTACTTGGCTCTTCCCAGAATCAAGTTTTCTGCACAGGGTGTTGTACATGTAGCGACGTGCCTAGACAATAGACTGCCCTAGGTCTCCTAAGAGCCCTGTGCATGTCCCCAAAGCCTGAAGTGTTACACAGAAAACTGTGCTTTAGTGGAAGTTGGAATGCAAGCCGTCTTTCTCCTTGAGATACGGTGACTTCAGGTATGAGGTCCTCGAAGGACTTCAAAGCAGAGAGTTTTGCTCAGTACACAGCTCAGAATAGGGCGATGAGGCAGACTTCCATGGTATGCTGGACTTGCTAGAACCGTGTTCCTGAGGCTGCTGGTGAGCTGAGGAAATCTAGCTTTCCCAAGAAAGAGTGCAGTTTGTTATGCTTCACTCGGCCTACAGAGGGGCACAGTGAAGGGGCTACGGGTGTGAGTGTGGCCCGGCAAGCCCAGGGGAGCCCTGGGGTACTCAGAGTTCTTGTACGGAAACGGGTACTGGCACGAGTGGGACTGGAGTCCTGAGAAGATTAGTACCTTTAAACTAATGCAGAACTGTGACTAAGGACTCAAGGAAAAGGCTGCACAACTACCCTTCTGGATGGCAAATCAGAGCTGTAGGCCAGGGTAGAGTGCACGTCAAGATTCCCCTTAGCTCTAGTGCAGGGCAGGATATGCTCCTAACCAGAGCCTGGAAGCACCCGCTTTCTTTCGAGATAACTCATGTTCTTCCAGAGCCATGCCTGGAGTGAATACAAGTCCCACAACCACAGTGTTTTTCAGGTAGCTTTAAGGCCGCTTGAATGGAGCTTTCAAGACGGGAAAACAAGGCTTGACTCCTAAGGCCGCCATTTCCAGGTTGACACGCAGAAGAAGCATCTGTGCTTTCTAACAAGTCAAAAGAGACCTAGCTACTCCCTGGGTCTTGGAGAATCCACTTTCCTATGCCGGGTGTTCTGCGTGTAGCGAACTGCCTAAATGAAAGAATTCCCTAGGTGTCCTGGCTCCTGGGCATCTTCCAAAAGCCTGTAGCATTATACCAGAAAGTGTGCTCTAGTTGCACTTGGACCACAAGCCGACTTTCTCCTAGAGGTAGGTTGACTTCAGCTATGAGGTGGTAGAAGGAATTGTAAGCAAAGAGTTTTTCTCAGTACAGCTCGGACTACTGTAAGCAGGCAGACTTGCATGGCATGCTGCACCTCCTAGAATCATGTTCCTGAGGCTATTGGTGAGCTGAGAAAATCTAGGTCCCGCGACGAAGTGTGCATCATGCTCTCCTTCACTCGGCACAGACACGGGTACTCCGAAGGGTCTACGTGTCTGAATGTTGATCTTCGACTCAGGAGAGCCTGGGGCTGCTCAATGCCTTTGTAGGGAAGCGAGTGCTGCCGCGAGGGGTCTAGGAGTCCAGAAAAGCTTACTAGCGTTCAGCTAAAGCAGAAGAGTGACTAAGGCTTCATAGAAGCTGTTGTACGCCTATCCCGCTGCATGGCATATCAGGGCCCTCCTTCGAAGCTAGGGCTCACTTTGAGTTTCCATTTAGCTACATAACAAGGCAGGATGAGCTCTGACTCAGAAACTGAAATACCCTGTCTCTTCGTGTAACCTCTTTTTCCCTCTCACAGCCATGCCTGCCGTGAGTATAAGCCTGACAACCACAGTGTTTTTAAGGGAGCTTCAAGGCGCATAAGAAGAGCTTTCAAGGTGGGAAAACAAAGCCAGTCGCATCAGGCACCATCACCAGGTTGACACGCAGCATAAGTGTCCGTGGGTACTGGCAGGTCAAAAGAGACCTAGCTACCTCCCTGGCTCTTCCCTGGTTCAACTTTTCTGCATAGGGCGCTCTGCGTGTAGCGAACTGCTTAGATGAAAGACTGCCCTAGGTCTCCTAGGTTCCTCTGCCTCTCCCAAAAACCTGAAGTGTTCCACACAAAACTGTGCTGTAGTGGAAGTTGCAGTGCAAGCTGCCTTTCTCCTAGAGATACGGTGACTTCAGGGATGAGGTCCTAGAAGGACTTGTAAGCAGAGAGTTTTTCTCAGTACCGCTCAGACTAGGGCAACGAGGACGACTTCCATGGTATGCTGGCCTTGCTAGAACCGTGTTGATGAAGCCGTTGGTGAGCTGGGGATATCTAGCTCGCCCAAGGAAGAGTGCAGCGGGTTACCCTTCACTCGGCCTACCCAGGGGCACCCTGATGGGCCTATGGCTCTGAGTGTGGCCCAGCAAGCCCAGGGGAGCCTGGGGGTATTCAGTATCCTTGTACGGAAACGAGTGCTGCCGCGAGGGATCTAGGAGGCCTGAAAAGCTTACTAGCGTTCAACTAAAGCAGAAGAGCGACTAAGGTCTCATGGAAGCTGTTGCACGCCTACCCCGCTGTAAGGCATATCAGGGGCCGCCTTCGAAGCGAGGGCTCACTTTGAGTTTCCCTTTAGCTATAAAACAGGACAGGATGAGCTCTGATTTAGAAACTGAAATACCCTGTCTCGTCGTGAAACCTCTTTTGCCCTCTCACAGCCATGCCTGCCGTGAGTATAAGCCTGACAACCACAGTGTTTTTAAGGGAGCTTCAAGGCGCATAAGAAGAGCTTTCAAGGTGGGAAAACAAGGCCAGTCGCATCAGGCACCATCACCAGATTGACATGCAGCATAAGTGTCTGTGGGTACTGGCAGGTCAAAAGAGACCTAGCTACCTCCCTGGCTCTTCCCTGATTCAGCTTTTCTGCATAGGGCGCTCTGCGTGTAGCGAAATGCTTAGATGAAAGACTGCCCTAGGTCTCCTAGGGTCCTGTGCCTCTACCAAAAACCTGAAGTGTTCCACACAAAACTGTGCTGTAGTGGAAGTTGCTGTGCAAGCTGCCTTTCTCCTAGAGATACGGTGACTTCAGGGATGAGGTCCTAGAAGGACTTGTAAGCAGAGAGTTTTTCTCAGTACCGCTCAGACTAGGGCAACGAGGACGACTTCCATGGTATGCTGGCCTTGCTAGAACCGTGTTCATGAAGCCGTTGGTGAGCTGGGGATATCTAGCTCGCCCAAGGAAGAGTGCAGCAGGTTACCCTTCACTCGGCCTACCCAGGGGCACCCTGATGGGCCTACGGGTCTGAGTGCGGCCCAGGAAGCCCAGGGGAGCCTGGGGGTACTCAGTATCCTTGTACGGAAACGAGTGCTGCCGCGAGGGGTCTAGGCGGCCTGAAAAGCTTACTAGCGTTCAACTAAAGCAGGAGAGAGACTAAGGCCTCATGGAAGCTGTTGCACGCCTAACCCGCTGTAAGGCATATCAGGGCCCTCCTTCGAAGTTAGGCCTCACTTTGAGTTTCCCTTTAGCTATAGAACAGGACAGGATCAGCTCTGACTCAGAAACTGGAATACCATGTTTCTTCGTGACACCTCTTTTTCCCTCTCACAGCCATGCCTGTTGTGTGTATAAGCCCGACACCAACAGTGTTTTTCACTTAGCTTCAAGGCGCATAAAAGGAGCTTTCATGATGGGAAACAAGGCTAGTCCCATCAGGTCCTGTTTCCAGATTGACACGTAGCGTAAGTATCTGTGGTTTCTAAGAGGACAAAACAGACCTAGCTCCCTACTTGGCTCTTCCCAGAATCAAGTTTTCTGCACAGGGTGTTGTACATGTAGCGACGTGCCTAGACAATAGACTGCCCTAGGTCTCCTAAGAGCCCTGTGCATGTCCCCAAAGCCTGAAGTGTTACACAGAAAACTGTGCTTTAGTGGAAGTTGGAATGCAAGCCGTCTTTCTCCTTGAGATACGGTGACTTCAGGTATGAGGTCCTCGAAGGACTTCAAAGCAGAGAGTTTTGCTCAGTACACAGCTCAGAATAGGGCGATGAGGCAGACTTCCATGGTATGCTGGACTTGCTAGAACCGTGTTCCTGAGGCTGCTGGTGAGCTGAGGAAATCTAGCTTTCCCAAGAAAGAGTGCAGTTTGTTATGCTTCACTCGGCCTACAGAGGGGCACAGTGAAGGGGCTACGGGTGTGAGTGTGGCCCGGCAAGCCCAGGGGAGCCCTGGGGTACTCAGAGTTCTTGTACGGAAACGGGTACTGGCACGAGTGGGACTGGAGTCCTGAGAAGATTAGTACCTTTAAACTAATGCAGAACTGTGACTAAGGACTCAAGGAAAAGGCTGCACAACTACCCTTCTGGATGGCAAATCAGAGCTGTAGGCCAGGGTAGAGTGCACGTCAAGATTCCCCTTAGCTCTAGTGCAGGGCAGGATATGCTCCTAACCAGAGCCTGGAAGCACCCGCTTTCTTTCGAGATAACTCATGTTCTTCCAGAGCCATGCCTGGAGTGAATACAAGTCCCACAACCACAGTGTTTTTCAGGTAGCTTTAAGGCCGCTTGAATGGAGCTTTCAAGACGGGAAAACAAGGCTTGACTCCTAAGGCCGCCATTTCCAGGTTGACACGCAGAAGAAGCATCTGTGCTTTCTAACAAGTCAAAAGAGACCTAGCTACTCCCTGGGTCTTGGAGAATCCACTTTCCTATGCCGGGTGTTCTGCGTGTAGCGAACTGCCTAAATGAAAGAATTCCCTAGGTGTCCTGGCTCCTGGGCATCTTCCAAAAGCCTGTAGCATTATACCAGAAAGTGTGCTCTAGTTGCACTTGGACCACAAGCCGACTTTCTCCTAGAGGTAGGTTGACTTCAGCTATGAGGTGGTAGAAGGAATTGTAAGCAAAGAGTTTTTCTCAGTACAGCTCGGACTACTGTAAGCAGGCAGACTTGCATGGCATGCTGCACCTCCTAGAATCATGTTCCTGAGGCTATTGGTGAGCTGAGAAAATCTAGGTCCCGCGACGAAGTGTGCATCATGCTCTCCTTCACTCGGCACAGACACGGGTACTCCGAAGGGTCTACGTGTCTGAATGTTGATCTTCGACTCAGGAGAGCCTGGGGGTGCTCAGTGCCTTTGTAGGGAAGCGAGTGCTGCCGCGAGGGGTCTAGGAGTCCAGAAAAGCTTACTAGCGTTCAGCTAAAGCAGAAGAGTGACTAAGGCTTCATAGAAGCTGTTGTACGCCTATCCCGCTGCATGGCATATCAGGGCCCTCCTTCGAAGCTAGGGCTCACTTTGAGTTTCCATTTAGCTACATAACAAGGCAGGATGAGCTCTGACTCAGAAACTGAAATACCCTGTCTCTTCGTGTAACCTCTTTTTCCCTCTCACAGCCATGCCTGCCGTGAGTATAAGCCTGACAACCACAGTGTTTTTAAGGGAGCTTCAAGGCGCATAAGAAGAGCTTTCAAGGTGGGAAAACAAAGCCAGTCGCATCAGGCACCATCACCAGGTTGACACGCAGTATAAGTGTCCGTGGGTACTGGCAGGTCAAAAGAGACCTAGCTACCTCCCTGGCTCTTCCCTGGTTCAACTTTTCTGCATAGGGCGCTCTGCGTGTAGCGAACTGCTTAGATGAAAGACTGCCCTAGGTCTCCTAGGTTCCTCTGCCTCTCCCAAAAACCTGAAGTGTTCCACACAAAACTGTGCTGTAGTGGAAGTTGCAGTGCAAGCTGCCTTTCTCCTAGAGATACGGTGACTTCAGGGATGAGGTCCTAGAAGGACTTGTAAGCAGAGAGTTTTTCTCAGTACCGCTCAGACTAGGGCAACGAGGACGACTTCCATGGTATGCTGGCCTTGCTAGAACCGTGTTGATGAAGCCGTTGGTGAGCTGGGGATATCTAGCTCGCCCAAGGAAGAGTGCAGCGGGTTACCCTTCACTCGGCCTACCCAGGGGCACCCTGATGGGCCTACGGCTCTGAGTGTGGCCCAGCAAGCCCAGGGGAGCCTGGGGGTATTCAGTATCCTTGTACGGAAACGAGTGCTGCCGCGAGGGATCTAGGAGGCCTGAAAAGCTTACTAGCGTTCAACTAAAGCAGAAGAGCGACTAAGGCCTCATGGAAGCTGTTGCACGCCTACCCCGCTGTAAGGCATATCAGGGGCCGCCTTCGAAGCGAGGGCTCACTTTGAGTTTCCCTTTAGCTATAAAACAGGACAGGATGAGCTCTGATTTAGAAACTGAAATACCCTGTCTCGTCGTGAAACCTCTTTTGCCCTCTCACAGCCATGCCTGCCGTGAGTATAAGCCTGACAACCACAGTGTTTTTAAGGGAGCTTCAAGGCGCATAAGAAGAGCTTTCAAGGTGGGAAAACAAGGCCAGTCGCATCAGGCACCATCACCAGATTGACATGCAGCATAAGTGTCTGTGGGTACTGGCAGGTCAAAAGAGACCTAGCTACCTCCCTGGCTCTTCCCTGATTCAGCTTTTCTGCATAGGGCGCTCTGCGTGTAGCGAACTGCTTAGATGAAAGACTGCCCTAGGTCTCCTAGGGTCCTGTGCCTCTCCCAAAAACCTGAAGTGTTCCACACAAAACTGTGCTGTAGTGGAAGTTGCTGTGCAAGCTGCCTTTCTCCTAGAGATACGGTGACTTCAGGGATGAGGTCCTAGAAGGACTTGTAAGCAGAGAGTTTTTCTCAGTACCGCTCAGACTAGGGCAACGAGGACGACTTCCATGGTATGCTGGCCTTGCTAGAACCGTGTTGATGAAGCCGTTGGTGAGCTGGGGATATCTAGCTCGCCCAAGGAAGAGTGCAGCAGGTTACCCTTCACTCGGCCTACCCAGGGGCACCCTGATGGGCCTACGGGTCTGAGTGCGGCCCAGGAAGCCCAGGGGAGCCTGGGGGTACTCAGTATCCTTGTACGGAAACGAGTGCTGCCGCGAGGGATCTAGGCGGCCTGAAAAGCTTACTATCGTTCAACTAAAGCAGGACAGCGACTAAGGCCTCATGGAAGCTGTTGCACGCCTAACCCGCTGTAAGGCATATCAGGGCCCTCCTTCGAAGTTAGGCCTCACTTTGAGTTTCCCTTTAGCTATAGAACAGGACAGGATCAGCTCTGACTCAGAAACTGGAATACCATGTTTCTTCGTGACACCTCTTTTTCCCTCTCACAGCCATGCCTGTTGTGTGTATAAGCCCGACACCAACAGTGTTTTTCACTTAGCTTCAAGGCGCATAAAAGGAGCTTTCATGATGGGAAACAAGGCTAGTCCCATCAGGTCCTGTTTCCAGATTGACACGTAGCGTAAGTATCTGTGGTTTCTAAGAGGACAAAACAGACCTAGCTCCCTACTTGGCTCTTCCCAGAATCAAGTTTTCTGCACAGGGTGTTGTACATGTAGCGATGTGCCTAGACAATAGACTGCCCTAGGTCTCCTAAGAGCCCTGTGCATGTCCCCAAAGCCTGAAGTGTTACACAGAAAACTGTGCTTTAGTGGAAGTTGGAATGCAAGCCGTCTTTCTCCTTGAGATACGGTGACTTCAGGTATGAGGTCCTCGAAGGACTTCAAAGCAGAGAGTTTTGCTCAGTACAGCTCAGAATAGGGCGATGAGGCAGACTTCCATGGTATGCTGGACTTGCTAGAACCGTGTTCCTGAGGCTGCTGGTGAGCTGAGGAAATCTAGCTTTCCCAAGAAAGAGTGCAGTTTGTTATGCTTCACTCGGCCTACAGAGGGGCACAGTGAAGGGGCTACGGGTGTGAGTGTGGCCCGGCAAGCCCAGGGGAGCCCTGGGGTACTCAGAGTTCTTGTACGGAAACGGGTACTGGCACGAGTGGGACTGGAGTCCTGAGAAGATTAGTACCTTTAAACTAATGCAGAACTGTGACTAAGGACTCAAGGAAAAGGCTGCACAACTACCCTTCTGGATGGCAAATCAGAGCTGTAGGCCAGGGTAGAGTGCACGTCAAGATTCCCCTTAGCTCTAGTGCAGGGCAGGATATGCTCCTAACCAGAGCCTGGAAGCACCCGCTTTCTTTCGAGATAACTCATGTTCTTCCAGAGCCATGCCTGGAGTGAATACAAGTCCCACAACCACAGTGTTTTTCAGGTAGCTTTAAGGCCGCTTGAATGGAGCTTTCAAGACGGGAAAACAAGGCTTGACTCCTAAGGCCGCCATTTCCAGGTTGACACGCAGAAGAAGCATCTGTGCTTTCTAACAAGTCAAAAGAGACCTAGCTACTCCCTGGGTCTTGGAGAATCCACTTTCCTATGCCGGGTGTTCTGCGTGTAGCGAACTGCCTAAATGAAAGAATTCCCTAGGTGTCCTGGCTCCTGGGCATCTTCCAAAAGCCTGTAGCATTATACCAGAAAGTGTGCTCTAGTTGCACTTGGACCACAAGCCGACTTTCTCCTAGAGGTAGGTTGACTTCAGCTATGAGGTGGTAGAAGGAATTGTAAGCAAAGAGTTTTTCTCAGTACAGCTCGGACTACTGTAAGCAGGCAGACTTGCATGGCATGCTGCACCTCCTAGAATCATGTTCCTGAGGCTATTGGTGAGCTGAGAAAATCTAGGTCCCGCGACGACGTGTGCATCATGCTCTCCTTCACTCGGCACAGACACGGGTACTCCGAAGGGTCTACATGTCTGAATGTTGATCTTCGACTCAGGAGAGCCTGGGGGTGCTCAGTGCCTTTGTAGGGAAGCGAGTGCTGCCGCGAGGGGTCTAGGAGTCCAGAAAAGCTTACTAGCGTTCAGCTAAAGCAGAAGAGTGACTAAGGCTTCATAGAAGCTGTTGTACGCCTATCCCGCTGCATGGCATATCAGGGCCCTCCTTCGAAGCTAGGGCTCACTTTGAGTTTCCATTTAGCTACATAACAAGGCAGGATGAGCTCTGACTCAGAAACTGAAATACCCTGTCTCTTCGTGTAACCTCTTTTTCCCTCTCACAGCCATGCCTGCCGTGAGTATAAGCCTGACAACCACAGTGTTTTTAAGGGAGCTTCAAGGCGCATAAGAAGAGCTTTCAAGGTGGGAAAACAAAGCCAGTCGCATCAGGCACCATCACCAGGTTGACACGCAGCATAAGTGTCCGTGGGTACTGGCAGGTCAAAAGAGACCTAGCTACCTCCCTGGCTCTTCCCTGATTCAACTTTTCTGCATAGGGCGCTCTGCGTGTAGCGAACTGCTTAGATGAAAGACTGCCCTAGGTCTCCTAGGTTCCTGTGCCTCTCCCAAAAACCTGAAGTGTTCCACACAAAACTGTGCTGTAGTGGAAGTTGCAGTGCAAGCTGCCTTTCTCCTAGAGATACGGTGACTTCAGGGATGAGGTCCTAGAAGGACTTGTACGCAGAGAGTTTTTCTCAGTACCGCTCAGACTAGGGCAACGAGGACGACTTCCATGGTATGCTGGCCTTGCTAGAACCGTGTTCATGAAGCCGTTGGTGAGCTGGGGATATCTAGCTCGCCCAAGGAAGAGTGCAGCGGGTTACCCTTCACTCGGCCTACCCAGGGGCACCCTGATGGGCCTACGGGTCTGAGTGTGGCCCAGCAAGCCCAGGTGAGCCTGAGGGTACTCAGTATCCTTGTACGGAAACGAGTGCTGCCGCGAGGGATCTAGGAGGCCTGAAAAGCTTACTAGCGTTCAACTAAAGCAGAAGAGCGACTAAGGCCTCATGGAAGCTATTGCACGCCTACCCCGCTGTAAGGCATATCAGGGGCCACCTTCGAAGCGAGGGCTCACTTTGAGTTTCCCTTTAGCTATAAAACAGGACAGGATGAGCTCTGATTTAGAAACTGAAATACCCTGTCTCGTCGTGAAACCTCTTTTGCCCTCTCACAGCCATGCCTGCCGTGAGTATAAGCCTGACAACCACAGTGTTTTTAAGGGAGCTTCAAGGCGCATAAGAAGAGCTTTCAAGGTGGGAAAACAAGGCCAGTCGCATCAGGCACCATCACCAGATTGACATGCAGCATAAGTGTCTGTGGGTACTGGCAGGTCAAAAGAGACCTAGCTACCTCCCTGGCTCTTCCCTGATTCAAATTTTCTGCATAGGGCGCTCTGCGTGTAGCGAACTGCTTAGATGAAAGACTGCCCTAGGTCTCCTAGGGTCCTGTGCCTCTCCCAAAAACCTGAAGTGTTCCACACAAAACTGTGCTGTAGTGGAAGTTGCTGTGCAAGCTGCCTTTCTCCTAGAGATACGGTGAATTCAGGGATGAGGTCCTAGAAGGACTTGTAAGCAGAGAGTTTTTCTCAGTACCGCTCAGACTAGGGCAACGAGGACGACTTCCATGGTATGCTGGCCTTGCTAGAACCGTGTTCATGAAGCCGTTGGTGAGCTGGGGATATCTAGCTCGTCCAAGGAAGAGTGCAGCGGGTTACCCTTCACTCGGCCTACCCAGGGGCACCCTGATGGGCCTACGGGTCTGAGTGCGGCCCAGGAAGCCCAGGGGAGCCTGGGGGTACTCAGTATCCTTGTACGGAAAAGAGTGCTGCCGCGAGGGATCTAGGCGGCCTGAAAAGCTTACTAGCGTTCAACTAAAGCAGGAGAGCGACTAAGGCCTCATGGAAGCTGTTGCACGCCTAACCCGCTGTAAGGCATATCAGGGCCCTCCTTCGAAGTTAGGCCTCACTTTGAGTTTCCCTTTAGCTATAGAACAGGACAGGATCAGCTCTGACTCAGAAACTGGAATACCATGTTTCTTCGTGACACCTCTTTTTCCCTCTCACAGCCATGCCTGTTGTGTGTATAAGCCCGACACCAACAGTGTTTTTCACTTAGCTTCAAGGCGCATAAAAGGAGCTTTCATGATGGGAAACAAGGCTAGTCCCATCAGGTCCTGTTTCCAGATTGACACGTAGCGTAAGTATCTGTGGTTTCTAAGAGGACAAAACAGACCTAGCTCCCTACTTGGCTCTTCCCAGAATCAAGTTTTCTGCACAGGGTGTTGTACATGTAGCGACGTGCCTAGACAATAGACTGCCCTAGGTCTCCTAAGAGCCCTGTGCATGTCCCCAAAGCCTGAAGTGTTACACAGAAAACTGTGCTTTAGTGGAAGTTGGAATGCAAGCCGTCTTTCTCCTTGAGATACGGTGACTTCAGGTATGAGGTCCTCGAAGGACTTCAAAGCAGAGAGTTTTGCTCAGTACAGCTCAGAATAGGGCGATGAGGCAGACTTCCATGGTATGCGGGACTTGCTAGAACCGTGTTCCTGAGGCTGCTGGTGAGCTGAGGAAATCTAGCTTTCCCAAGAAAGAGTGCAGTTTGTTATGCTTCACTCGGCCTACAGAGGGGCACAGTGAAGGGCCTACGGGTGTGAGTGTGGCCCGGCAAGCCCAGGGGAGCCCTGGGGTACTCAGAGTTCTTGTACGGAAACGGGTACTGGCACGAGTGGGACTGGAGTCCTGAGAAGATTAGTACCTTTAAACTAATGCAGAACTGTGACTAAGGACTCAAGGAAAAGGCTGCACAACTACCCTTCTGGATGGCAAATCAGAGCTGTAGGCCAGGGTAGAGTGCACGTCAAGATTCCCCTTAGCTCTAGTGCAGGGCAGGATATGCTCCTAACCAGAGCCTGGAAGCACCCGCTTTCTTTCGAGATAACTCATGTTCTTCCAGAGCCATGCCTGGAGTGAATACAAGTCCCACAACCACAGTGTTTTTCAGGTAGCTTTAAGGCCGCTTGAATGGAGCTTTCAAGACGGGAAAACAAGGCTTGACTCCTAAGGCCGCCATTTCCAGGTTGACACGCAGAAGAAGCATCTGTGCTTTCTAACAAGTCAAAAGAGACCTAGCTACTCCCTGGGTCTTGGAGAATCCACTTTCCTATGCCGGGTGTTCTGCGTGTAGCGAACTGCCTAAATGAAAGAATTCCCTAGGTGTCCTGGCTCCTGGGCATCTTCCAAAAGCCTGTAGCATTATACCAGAAAGTGTGCTCTAGTTGCACTTGGACCACAAGCCGACTTTCTCCTAGAGGTAGGTTGACTTCAGCTATGAGGTGGTAGAAGGAATTGTAAGCAAAGAGTTTTTCTCAGTACAGCTCGGACTACTGTAAGCAGGCAGACTTGCATGGCATGCTGCACCTCCTAGAATCATGTTCCTGAGGCTATTGGTGAGCTGAGAAAATCTAGGTCCCGCGACGAAGTGTGCATCATGCTCTCCTTCACTCGGCACAGACACGGGTACTCCGAAGGGTCTACGTGTCTGAATGTTGATCTTCGACTCAGGAGAGCCTGGGGGTGCTCAGTGCCTTTGTAGGGAAGCGAGTGCTGCCGCGAGGGGTCTAGGAGTCCAGAAAAGCTTACTAGCCTTCAGCTAAAGCAGAAGAGTGACTAAGGCTTCATAGAAGCTGTTGTACGCCTATCCCGCTGCATGGCATATCAGGGCCCTCCTTCGAAGCTAGGGCTCACTTTGAGTTTCCATTTAGCTACATAACAAGGCAGGATGAGCTCTGACTCAGAAACTGAAATACCCTGTCTCTTCGTGTAACCTCTTTTTCCCTCTCACAGCCATGCCTGCCGTGAGTATAAGCCTGACAACCACAGTGTTTTTAAGGGAGCTTCAAGGCGCATAAGAAGAGCTTTCAAGGTGGGAAAACAAAGCCAGTCGCATCAGGCACCATCACCAGGTTGACACGCAGCATAAGTGTCCGTGGGTACTGGCAGGTCAAAAGAGACCTAGCTACCTCCCTGGCTCTTCCCTGATTCAACATTTCTGCATAGGGCGCTCTGCGTGTAGCGAACTGCTTAGATGAAAGACTGCCCTAGGTCTCCTAGGTTCCTGTGCCTCTCCCAAAAACCTGAAGTGTTCCACACAAAACTGTGCTGTAGTGGAAGTTGCAGTGCAAGCTGCCTTTCTCCTAGAGATACGGTGACTTCAGGGATGAGGTCCTAGAAGGACTTGTAAGCAGAGAGTTTTTCTCAGTACCGCTCAGACTAGGGCAACGAGGACGACTTCCATGGTATGCTGGCCTTGCTAGAACCGTGTTCATGAAGCCGTTGGTGAGCTGGGGATATCTAGCTCGCCCAAGAAAGAGTGCAGCCGGTTACCCTTCACTCGGCCTACCCAGGGGCACCCTGATGGGCCTACGGGTCTGAGTGCGGCCCAGCAAGCCCAGGGGAGCCTGGGGGTACTCAGTATCTTTGTATGGAAACGAGTGCTGCCGCGAGGGATCTAGGCGGCCTGAAAAGCTTACTAGCGTTCAACTAAAGCAGGAGAGCGACTAAGGCCTCATGGAAGCTGTTGCACGCCTAACCCGCTGTAAGGCATATCAGGGCCCTCCTTCGAAGTTAGGCCTCACTTTGAGTTTCCCTTTAGCTATAGAACAGGACAGGATCAGCTCTGACTCAGAAACTGGAATACCATGTTTCTTCGTGACACCTCTTTTTCCCTCTCACAGCCATGCCTGTTGTGTGTATAAGCCCGACACCAACAGTGTTTTTCACTTAGCTTCAAGGCGCATAAAAGGAGCTTTCATGATGGGAAACAAGGCTAGTCCCATCAGGTCCTGTTTCCAGATTGACACGTAGCGTAAGTATCTGTGGTTTCTAAGAGGACAAAAGAGACCTAGCTCCCTACTTGGCTCTTCCCAGAATCAAGTTTTCTGCACAGGGTGTTGTACATGTAGCGACGTGCCTAGACAATAGACTGCCCTAGGTCTCCTAAGAGCCCTGTGCATGTCCCCAAAGCCTGAAGTGTTACACAGAAAACTGTGCTTTAGTGGAAGTTGGAATGCAAGCCGTCTTTCTCCTTGAGATACGGTGACTTCAGGTATGAGGTCCTCGAAGGACTTCAAAGCAGAGAGTTTTGCTCAGTACAGCTCAGAATAGGGCGATGAGGCAGACTTCCATGGTATGCTGGACTTGCTAGAACCGTGTTCCTGAGGCTGCTGGTGAGCTGAGGAAATCTAGCTTTCCCAAGAAAGAGTGCAGTTTGTTATGCTTCACTCGGCCTACAGAGGGGCACAGTGAAGGGCCTACGGGTGTGAGTGTGGCCCGGCAAGCCCAGGGGAGCCCTGGGGTACTCAGAGTTCTTGTACGGAAACGGGTACTGGCACGAGTGGGACTGGAGTCCTGAGAAGATTAGTACCTTTAAACTAATGCAGAACTGTGACTAAGGACTCAAGGAAAAGGCTGCACAACTACCCTTCTGGATGGCAAATCAGAGCTGTAGGTCAGGGTAGAGTGCACGTCAAGAGTCCCCTTAGCTCTAGTGCAGGGCAGGATATGCTCCTAACCAGAGCCTGGAAGCACCCGCTTTCTTTCGAGATAACTCATGTTCTTCCAGAGCCATGCCTGGAGTGAATACAAGTCCCACAACCACAGTGTTTTTCAGGTAGCTTTAAGGCCGCTTGAATGGAGCTTTCAAGACGGGAAAACAAGGCTTGACTCCTAAGGCCGCCATTTCCAGGTTGACACGCAGAAGAAGCATCTGTGCTTTCTAACAAGTCAAAAGAGACCTAGCTACTCCCTGGGTCTTGGAGAATCCACTTTCCTATGCCGGGTGTTCTGCGTGTAGCGAACTGCCTAAATGAAAGAATTCCCTAGGTGTCCTGGCTCCTGGGCATCTTCCAAAAGCCTGTAGCATTATACCAGAAAGTGTGCTCTAGTTGCACTTGGACCACAAGCCGACTTTCTCCTAGAGGTAGGTTGACTTCAGCTATGAGGTGGTAGAAGGAATTGTAAGCAAAGAGTTTTTCTCAGTACAGCTCGGACTACTGTAAGCAGGCAGACTTGCATGGCATGCTGCACCTCCTAGAATCATGTTCCTGAGGCTATTGGTGAGCTGAGAAAATCTAGGTCCCGCGACGAAGTGTGCATCATGCTCTCCTTCACTCGGCACAGACACGGGTACTCCGAAGGGTCTACGTGTCTGAATGTTGATCTTCGACTCAGGAGAGCCTGGGGGTGCTCAGTGCCTTTGTAGGGAAGCGAGTGCTGCCGCGAGGGGTCTAGGAGTCCAGAAAAGCTTACTAGCGTTCAACTAAAGCAGAAGAGTGACTAAGGCTTCATAGAAGCTGTTGTACGCCTATCCCGCTGCATGGCATATCAGGGGCCGCCTTCGAAGCGAGGGCTCACTTTGAGTTTCCCTTTAGCTATAAAACAGGACAGGATGAGCTCTGATTTAGAAACTGAAATACCCTGTCTCGTCGTGAAACCTCTTTTGCCCTCTCACAGCCATGCCTGCCGTGAGTATAAGCCTGACAACCACAGTGTTTTTAAGGGAGCTTCAAGGCGCATAAGAAGAGCTTTCAAGGTGGGAAAACAATGCCAGTCGCATCAGGCACCATCACCAGATTGACATGCAGCATAAGTGTCTGTGGGTACTGGCAGGTCAAAAGAGACCTAGCTACCTCCCTGGCTCTTCCCTGATTCAACTTTTCTGCCTAGGGCGCTCTGCGTGTAGCGAACTGCTTAGATGAAAGACTGCCCTAGGTCTCCTAGGGTCCTGTGCCTCTCCCAAAAACCTGAAGTGTTCCACACAAAACTGTGCTGTAGTGGAAGTTGCTGTGCAAGCTGCCTTTCTCCTAGAGATACGGTGACTTCAGGGATGAGGTCCTAGAAGGACTTGTAAGCAGAGAGTTTTTCTCAGTACCGCTCAGACTAGGGCAAGGAGGACGACTTCCATGGTATGCTGGCCTTGCTAGACCCGTGTTGATGAAGCCGTTGGTGAGCTGGGGATATCTAGCTCGCCCAAGGAAGAGTGCAGCGGGTTACCCTTCACTCGGCCTACCCAGGGGCACCCTGATGGGCCTACGGGTCTGAGTGCGGCCCAGCAAGCCCAGGGGAGCCTGGGGGTACTCAGTATCCTTGTACGGAAACGAGTGCTGCCGCGAGGGATCTAGGAGGCCTGAAAAGCTTACTAGCGTTCAACTAAAGCAGAAGAGCGACTAAGGCCTCATGGAAGCTGTTGCACGCCTACCCCGCTGTAAGGCATATCAGGGGCCGCCTTCGAAGCGAGGGCTCACTTTGAGTTTCCCTTTAGCTATAAAACAGGACAGGAGGAGCTCTGATTTAGAAACTGAAATACCCTGTCTCGTCGTGAAACCTCTTTTGCCCTCTCACAGCCATGCCTGCCGTGAGTATAAGCCTGACAACCACAGTGTTTTTAAGGGAGCTTCAAGGCGCATAAGAAGAGCTTTCAAGGTGGGAAAACAAGGCCAGTCGCATCAGGCACCATCACCAGATTGACATGCAGCATAAGTGTCTGTGGGTACTGGCAGGTCAAAAGAGACCTAGCTACCTCCCTGGCTCTTCCCTGATTCAACTTTTCTGCCTAGGGCGCTCTGCGTGTAGCGAACTGCTTAGATGAAAGACTGCCCTAGGTCTCCTAGGGTCCTGTGCCTCTCCCAAAAACCTGAAGTGTTCCACACAAAACTGTGCTGTAGTGGAAGTTGCTGTGCAAGCTGCCTTTCTCCTAGAGATACGGTGACTTCAGGGATGAGGTCCTAGAAGGACTTGTAAGCAGAGAGTTTTTCTCAGTACCGCTCAGACTAGGGCAACGAGGACGACTTCCATGGTATGCTGGCCTTGCTAGAACCGTGTTGATGAAGGCGTTGGTGAGCTGGGGATATCTAGCTCGCCCAAGGAATAGTGCAGCGGGTTACCCTTCACTCGGCCTACCCAGGGGCACCCTGATGGGCCTACGGGTCTGAGTGCGGCCCAGCAAGCCCAGGGGAGCCTGCGGGTACTCAGTATCCTTGTACGGAAACGAGTGCTGCCGCGAGGGATCTAGGCGGCCTGAAAAGCTTACTAGCGTTCAACTAAAGCAGGAGAGCGACTAAGGCCTCATGGAAGCTGTTGCACGCCTAACCCGCTGTAAGGCATATCAGGGCCCTCCTTCGAAGTTAGGCCTCACTTTGAGTTTCCCTTTAGCTATAGAACAGGACAGGATCAGCTCTGACTCAGAAACTGGAATACCATGTTTCTTCGTGACACCTCTTTTTCCCTCTCACAGCCATGCCTGTTGTGTGTATAAGCCCGACACCAACAGTGTTTTTCACTTAGCTTCAAGGCGCATAAAAGGAGCTTTCATGATGGGAAACAAGGCTAGTCCCATCAGGTCCTGTTTCCAGATTGACACGCAGCGTAAGTATTTGTGGTTTCTAAGAGGACAAAACAGACCTAGCTCCCTACTTGGCTCTTCCCAGAATCAAGTTTTCTGCACAGGGTGTTGTACATGTAGCGACGTGCCTAGACAATAGACTGCCCTAGGTCTCCTAAGAGCCCTGTGCATGTCCCCAAAGCCTGAAGTGTTCCACAGAAAACTGTGCTTTAGTGGAAGTGGGAATGCAAGCCGTCTTTCTCCTTGAGATACGGTGACTTCAGGTATGAGGTCCTCGAAGGACTTCAAAGCAGAGAGTTTTGCTCAGTACAGCTCAGAATAGGGCGATGAGGCAGACTTCCATGGTATGCTGGACTTGCTAGAACCGTGTTCCTGAGGCTGCTGGTGAGCTGAGGAAATCTAGCTTTCCCAAGAAAGAGTGCAGTTTGTTATGCTTCACTCGGCCTACAGAGGGGCACAGTGAAGGGCCTACGGGTGTGAGTGTGGCCCGGCAAGCCCAGGGGAGCCCTGGGGTACTCAGAGTTCTTGTACGGAAATGGGTACTGGCACGAGTGGGACTGGAGTCCTGAGAAGATTAGTACCTTTAAACTAATGCAGAACTGTGACTAAGGACTCAAGGAAAAGGCTGCACAACTACCCTTCTGGATGGCAAATCAGAGCTGTAGGTCAGGGTAGAGTGCACGTCAAGAGTCCCCTTAGCTCTAGTGCAGGGCAGGATATGCTCCTAACCAGAGCCTGGAAGCACCCGCTTTCTTTCGAGATAACTCATGTTCTTCCAGAGCCATGCCTGGAGTGAATACAAGTTCCACAACCACAGTGTTTTTCAGGTAGCTTTAAGGCCGCTTGAATGGAGCTTTCAAGACGGGAAAACAAGGCTTGACTCCTAAGGCCGCCATTTCCAGGTTGACACGCAGAAGAAGCATCTGTGCTTTCTAACAAGTCAAAAGAGACCTAGCTACTCCCTGGGTCTTGGAGAATCCACTTTCCTATGCCGGGTGTTCTGCGTGTAGCGAACTGCCTAAATGAAAGAATTCCCTAGGTGTCCTGGCTCCTGGGCATCTTCCAAAAGCCTGTAGCATTATACCAGAAAGTGTGCTCTAGTTGCACTTGGACCACAAGCCGACTTTCTCCTAGAGGTAGGTTGACTTCAGCTATGAGGTGGTAGAAGGAATTGTAAGCAAAGAGTTTTTCTCAGTACAGCTCGGACTACTGTAAGCAGGCAGACTTGCATGGCATGCTGCACCTCCTAGAATCATGTTCCTGAGGCTATTGGTGAGCTGAGAAAATCTAGGTCCCGCGACGAAGTGTGCATCATGCTCTCCTTCACTCGGCACAGACACGGGTACTCCGAAGGGTCTACGTGTCTGAATGTTGATCTTCGACTCAGGAGAGCCTGGGGGTGCTCAGTGCCTTTGTAGGGAAGCGAGTGCAGCCGCGAGGGGTCTAGGAGTCCAGAAAAGCTTACTAGCGTTCAGCTAAAGCAGAAGAGTGACTAAGGCTTCATAGAAGCTGTTGTACGCCTATCCCGCTGCATGGCATATCAGGGCCCTCCTTCGAAGCTAGGGCTCACTTTGAGTTTCCATTTAGCTACATAACAAGGCAGGATGAGCTCTGACTCAGAAACTGAAATACCCTGTCTCTTCGTGTAACCTCTTTTTCCCTCTCACAGCCATGCCTGCCGTGAGTATAAGCCTGACAACCACAGTGTTTTTAAGGGAGCTTCAAGGCGCATAAGAAGAGCTTTCAAGGTGGGAAAACAAAGCCAGTCGCATCAGGCACCATCACCAGGTTGACACGCAGCATAAGTGTCCGTGGGTACTGGCAGGTCAAAAGAGACCTAGCTACCTCCCTGGCTCTTCCCTGATTCAACTTTTCTGCATAGGGCGCTCTGCGTGTAGCGAACTGCTTAGATGAAAGACTGCCCTAGGTCTCCTAGGGTCCTGTGCCTCTCCCAAAAACCTGAAGTGTTCCACACAAAACTGTGCTGTAGTGGAAGTTGCAGTGCAAGCTGACTTTCTCCTAGAGATACGGTGACTTCAGGGATGAGGTCCTAGAAGGACTTGTAAGCAGAGAGTTTTTCTCAGTACCGCTCAGACTAGGGCAACGAGGACGACTTCCATGGTATGGTGGCCTTGCTAGAACCGTGTTCATGAAGCCGTTGGTGAGCTGGGGATATCTAGCTCGCCCAAGGAAGAGTGCAGCGGGTTACCCTTCACTCGGCCTACCCAGGGGCACCCTGATGGGCCTACGGGTCTGAGTGTGGCCCAGCAAGCCCAGGGGAGCCTGGGGGTACTCAGTATCCTTGTACGGAAACGAGTGCTGCCGCGAGGGATCTAGGAGGCCTGAAAAGCTTACTAGCGTTCAACTAAAGCAGAAGAGCGACTAAGGCCTCATGGAAGCTGTTGCACGCCTACCCCGCTGTAAGGCATATCAGGGGCCGCCTTCGAAGCGAGGGCTCACTTTGAGTTTCCCCTTAGCTATAAAACAGGACAGGATGAGCTCTGATTTAGAAACTGAAATACCCTGTCTCGTCGTGAAACCTATTTTGCCCTCTCACAGCCATGCCTGCCGTGAGTATAAGCCTGACAACCACAGTGTTTTTAAGGGAGCTTCAAGGCGCATAAGAAGAGCTTTCAAGGTGGGAAAACAAGGCCAGTCGCATCAGGCACGATCACCAGATTGACATGCAGCATAAGTGTCTGTGGGTACTGGCAGGTCAAAAGAGACCTAGCTACCTCCCTGGCTCTTCCCTGATTCAACTTTTCTGCATAGGGCGCTCTGCGTGTAGCGAACTGCTTAGATGAAAGACTGCCCTAGGTCTCCTAGGGTCCTGTGCCTCTACCAAAAACCTGAAGTGTTCCACACAAAACTGTGCTGTAGTGGAAGTTGCTGTGCAAGCTGCCTTTCTCCTAGAGATACGGTGACTTCAGGGATGAGGTCCTAGAAGGACTTGTAAGCAGAGAGTTTTTCTCAGTACCGCTCAGACTTGGGCAACGAGGACGACTTCCATGGTATGCTGGCCTTGTTAGAACCGTGTTCATGAAGCCGTTGGTGAGCTGGGGATATCTAGCTCGCCCAAGGAAGAGTGCAGCAGGTTACCCTTCACTCGGCCTACCCAGGGGCACCCTGATGGGCCTACGGGTCTGAGTGCGGCCCAGCAAGCCCAGGGGAGCCTGCGGGTACTCAGTATCCTTGTACGGAAACGAGTGCTGCCGCGAGGGATCTAGGCGGCCTGAAAAGCTTACTAGCGTTCAACTAAAGCAGGAGAGCGACTAAGGCCTCATGGATGCTGTTGCACGCCTAACTCGCTGTAAGGCATATCAGGACCCTCCTTCGAAGTTAGGCCTCACTTTGAGTTTCCCTTTAGCTATAGAACAGGACAGGATCAGCTCTGACTCAGAAACTGGAATACCATGTTTCTTCGTGACACCTCTTTTTCCCTCTCACAGCCATGCCTGTTGTGTGTATAAGCCCGACACCAACAGTGTTTTTCACTTAGCTTCAAGGCGCATAAAAGGAGCTTTCATGATGGGAAACAAGGCTAGTCCCATCAGGTCCTGTTTCCAGATTGACACGTAGCGTAAGTATCTGTGGTTTCTAAGAGGACAAAACAGACCTAGCTCCCTACTTGGCTCTTCCCAGAATCAAGTTTTCTGCACAGGGTGTTGTACATGTAGCGACGTGCCTAGACAATAGACTGCCCTAGGTCTCCTAAGAGCCCTGTGCATGTCCCCAAAGCCTGAAGTGTTACACAGAAAACTGTGCTTTAGTGGAAGTTGGAATGCAAGCCGTCTTTCTCCTTGAGATACGGTGACTTCAGGTATGAGGTCCTCGAAGGACTTCAAAGCAGAGAGTTTTGCTCAGTACAGCTCAGAATAGGGCGATGAGGCAGACTTCCATGGTATGCTGGACTTGCTAGAACCGTGTTCCTGAGGCTGCTGGTGAGCTGAGGAAATCTAGCTTTCCCAAGAAAGAGTGCAGTTTGTTATGCTTCACTCGGCCTACAGAGGGGCACAGTGAAGGGCCTACGGGTGTGAGTGTGGCCCGGCAAGCCCAGGGGAGCCCTGGGGTACTCAGAGTTCTTGTACGGAAACGGGTACTGGCACGAGTGGGACTGGAGTCCTGAGAAGATTAGTACCTTTAAACTAATGCAGAACTGTGACTAAGGACTCAAGGAAAAGGCTGCACAACTACCCTTCTGGATGGCAAATCAGAGCTGTAGGCCAGGGTAGAGTGCACGTCAAGATTCCCCTTAGCTCTAGTGCAGGGCAGGATATGCTCCTAACCAGAGCCTGGAAGCACCCGCTTTCTTTCGAGATAACTCATGTTCTTCCAGAGCCATGCCTGGAGTGAATACAAGTCCCACAACCACAGTGTTTTTCAGGTAGCTTTAAGGCCGCTTGAATGGAGCTTTCAAGACGGGAAAACAAGGCTTGACTCCTAAGGCCGCCATTTCCAGGTTGACACGCAGAAGAAGCATCTGTGCTTTCTAACAAGTCAAAAGAGACCTAGCTACTCCCTGGGTCTTGGAGAATCCACTTTCCTATGCCGGGTGTTCTGCGTGTAGCGAACTGCCTAAATGAAAGAATTCCCTAGGTGTCCTGGCTCCTGGGCATCTTCCAAAAGCCTGTAGCATTATACCAGAAAGTGTGCTCTAGTTGCACTTGGACCACAAGCCGACTTTCTCCTAGAGGTAGGTTGACTTCAGCTATGAGGTGGTAGAAGGAATTGTAAGCAAAGAGTTTTTCTCAGTACAGCTCGGACTACTGTAAGCAGGCAGACTTGCATGGCATGCTGCACCTCCTAGAATCATGTTCCTGAGGCTATTGGTGAGCTGAGAAAATCTAGGTCCCGCGACGAAGTGTGCATCATGCTCTCCTTCACTCGGCACAGACACGGGTACTCCGAAGGGTCTACGTGTCTGAATGTTGATCTTCGACTCAGGAGAGCCTGGGGGTGCTCAGTGCCTTTGTAGGGAAGCGAGTGCTGCCGCGAGGGGTCTAGGAGTCCAGAAAAGCTTACTAGCGTTCAGCTAAAGCAGAAGAGTGACTAAGGCTTCATAGAAGCTGTTGTACGCCTATCCCGCTGCATGGCATATCAGGGCCCTCCTTCGAAGCTAGGGCTCACTTTGAGTTTCCATTTAGCTACATAACAAGGCAGGATGAGCTCTGACTCAGAAACTGAAATACCCTGTCTCTTCGTGTAACCTCTTTTTCCCTCTCACAGCCATGCCTGCCGTGAGTATAAGCCTGACAACCACAGTGTTTTTAAAGGAGCTTCAAGGCGCATAAGAAGAGCTTTCAAGGTGGGAAAACAAGGCCAGTCGCATCAGGCACTATCACCAGATTGACATGCAGCATAAGTGTCTGTGGGTACTGGCAGGTCAAAAGAGACCTAGCTACCTCCCTGGCTCTTCCCTGATTCAACTTTTCTGCATAGGGCGCTCTGCGTGTAGCGAACTGCTTAGATGAAAGACTGCCCTAGGTCTCCTAGGGTCCTGTGCCTCTACCAAAAACCTGAAGTGTTCCACACAAAACTGTGCTGTAGTGGAAGTTGCAGTGCAAGCTGCCTTTCTCCTAGAGATATGGTGACTTCAGGGACGAGGTCCTAGAAGGACTTGTAAGCAGAGAGTTTTTTCAGTACCGCTCAGACTAGGGCAACGAGGACGACTTCCATGGTATGCTGGCCTTGCTAGAACCGTGTTGATGAAGCCGTTGGTGAGCTGGGGATATCTAGCTCGCCCAAGGAAGAGTGCAGCGGGTTACCCTTCACTCGGCCTACCCAGGGGCACCCTGATGGGCCTACGGGTCTGAGTGTGGCCCAGCAAGCCCAGGGGAGCCTGGGGGTACTCAGTATCCTTGTACGGAAACGAGTGCTGCCGCGAGGGATCTAGGAGGCCTGAAAAGCTTACTAGCGTTCAACTAAAGCAGAAGAGCGACTAAGGCCTCATGGAAGCTGTTGCACGCCTACCCCGCTGTAAGGCATATCAGGGGCCGCCTTTGAAGCGAGGGCTCACTTTGAGTTTCCCTTTAGCTATAAAACAGGACAGGATGAGCTCTGATTTAGAAACTGAAATACCCTGTCTCGTCGTGAAACCTCTTTTGCCCTCTCACAGCCATGCCTGCCGTGAGTATAAGCCTGACAACCCCAGTGTTTTTAAGGGAGCTTCAAGGCGCATAAGAAGAGCTTTCAAGGTGGGAAAACAAGGCCAGTCGCATCAGGCACCATCACCAGATTGACATGCAGCATAAGTGTCTGTGGGTACTGGCAGGTCAAAAGAGACCTAGCTACCTCCCTGGCTCTTCCCTGATTCAACTTTTCTGCATAGGGCGCTCTGCGTATAGCGAACTGCTTAGATGAAACACTGCCCTAGGTCTCCTAGGTTCCTGTGCCTCTCCCAAAAACCTGAAGTGTTCCACACAAAACTGTGCTGTAGTGGAAGTTGCAGTGCAACCTGCCTTTCTCCTAGAGATACGGTGACTTCAGGGATGAGGTCCTAGAAGGACTTGTAAGCAGAGAGTTTTTCTCAGTACCGCTCAGACTAGGCCTACGAGGACGACTTCCATGGTATGCTGGCCTTGCTAGAACCGTGTTGATGAAGCCGTTGGTGAGCTGGGGATATCTAGCTCGCCCAAGGAAGAGTGCAGCGGGTTACCCTTCACTCGGCCTACCCAGGGGCACCCTGATGGGCCTACGGGTCTGAGTGTGGCCCAGCAAGCCCAGGGGAGCCTGGGGGTACTCAGTATCCGTGTACGGAAACGAGTGCTGCCGCGAGGGATCTAGGAGGCCTGAAAAGCTTACTAGCGTTCAACTAAAGCAGAAGAGCGACTAAGGCCTCATGGAAGCTGTTGCACGCCTACCCCGCCGTAAGGTATATCAGGGGCCGCCTTCGAAGCGAGGGCTCACTTTGAGTTTCCCTTTAGCTATAAAACAGGACAGGATGAGTTCTGATTTAGAAACTGAAATACCCTGTCTCGTCGTGAAACCTCTTTTGCCCTCTCACAGCCATGCCTGCCGTGAGTATAAGCCTGACAACCACAGTGTTTTTAAGGGAGCTTCAAGGCGCATAAGAAGAGCTTTCAAGGTGGGAAAACAAGGCCAGTCGCATCAGGCACCATCACCAGATTGACATGCAGCATAAGTGTCTGTGGGTACTGGCAGGTCAAAAGAGACCTAGCTACCTCCCTGGCTCTTCCCTGATTCAACATTTCTGCATAGGGCGCTCTGCGTGTAGCGAACTGCTTAGATGAAAGACTGCCCTAGGTCTCCTAGGTTCCTGTGCCTCTCCCAAAAACCTGAAGTGTTCCACACAAAACTGTGCTGTAGTGGAAGTTGCAGTGCAAGCTGCCTTTCTCCTAGAGATACGGTGACTTCAGGGATGAGGTCCTAGAAGGACTTGTAAGCAGAGAGTTTTTCTCAGTACCGCTCAGACTAGGGCAACGAGGACGACTTCCATGGTATGCTGGCCTTGCTAGAACCGTGTTGATGAAGCCGTTGGTGAGCTGGGGATATCTAGCTCGCCCAAGGAAGAGTGCAGCGGGTTACCCTTCACTCGGCCTACCCAGGGGCACCCTGATGGGCCTACGGGTCTGAGTGTGGCCCAGCAAGCCCAGGGGAGCCTGGGGGTACTCAGTATCCTTGTACGGAAACGAATGCTGCCGCGAGGGATCTAGGAGGCCTGAAAAGCTTACTAGCGTTCAACTAAAGCAGAAGAGCGACTAAGGCCTCATGGAAGCTGTTGCACACCTACCCCGCTGTAAGGCATATCAGGGGCCGCCTTCGAAGCGAGGGCTCACTTTGAGTTTCCCTTTAGATATAAAACAGGACAGGATGAGCTCTGATTTAGAAACTGAAATACCCTGTCTCGTCGTGAAACCTCTTTTGCCCTCTCACAGCCATGCCTGCCGTGAGTATAAGCCTGACAACCACAGTGTTTTTAAGGGAGCTTCAAGGCGCATAAGAAGAGCTTTCAAGGTGGGAAAACAAGGCCAGTCGCATCAGGCACCATCACCAGATTGACATGCAGCATAAGTGTCTGTGGGTACTGGCAGGTCAAAAGAGACCTAGCTACCTCCCTGGCTCTTCCCTGATTCAACTTTTCTGCATAGGGCGCTCTGCGTGTAGCGAACTGCTTAGATGAAAGACTGCCCTAGGTCTCCTAGGGTCCTGTGCCTCTCCCAAAAACCTGAAGTGTTCCACACAAAACTGTGCTGTAGTGGAAGTTGCAGTGCAAGCTGCCTTTCTCCTAGAGATACGGTGACTTCAGGGATGAGGTCCTAGAAGGACTTGTAAGCAGAGAGTTTTTCTCAGTACCGCTCAGACTAGGGAAACGAGGACGACTTCCATGGTATGCTGGCCTTGCTAGAACCGTGTTCATGAAGCCGTTGGTGAGCTGGGGATATCTAGCTCGCCCAAGGAAGAGTGCAGCGGGTTACCCTTCACTCGGCCTACCCAGGGGCACCCTGATGGGCCTACGGGTCTGAGTGTGGCCCAGCAAGCCCAGGGGAGCCTGGGGGTACTCAGTATCCTTGTACGGAAACGAGTGCTGCCGCGAGGGATCTAGGAGGCCTGAAAAGCTTACTAGCGTTCAACTAAAGCAGAAGAGCGACTAAGGCCTCATGGAAGCTGTTGCACGCCTACCCCACTGTAAGGCATATCAGGAGCCGCCTTCGAAGCGAGGGCTCACTTTGAGTTTCCCTTTAGCTATAAAACAGGACAGGATGAGCTCTGATTTAGAAACTGAAATACCCTGTCTCGTCGTGAAACCTCTTTTGCCCTCTCACAGCCATGCCTGCCGTGAGTATAAGCCTGACAACCACAGTGTTTTTAAGGGAGCTTTAAGGCGCATAAGAAGAGCTTTCAAGGTGGGAAAACAAGGCCAGTCGCATCAGGCACCATCACCAGATTGACATGCAGCATAAGTGTCTGTGGGTACTGGCAGGTCAAAAGAGACCTAGCTACCTCCCTGGCTCTTCCCTGATTCAACTTTTCTGCATAGGGCACTCTGCGTGTAGCGAACTGCTTCGATGACAGACTGCCCTAGGTCTCCTAGGGTCCTGTGCCTCTCCCCAAAACCTGAAGTGTTCCACACAAAACTGTGCTGTAGTGGAAGTTGCTGTGCAAGCTGCCTTTCTCCTAGAGATACGGTGACTTCAGGGAAGAGGTCCTAGAAGGACTTGTAAGCAGAGAGTTTTTCTCAGTACCGCTCAGACTAGGGCAACGAGGATGACTTACATGGTATGCTGGCCTTGCTAGAACCGTGTTCCAGAGGCTGCTGGTGAGCTGAGGAAATCTAGCTTTCCCAAGAAAGAGTGCAGTTTGTTATGCTTCACTCGGCCTACAGAGGGGCACAGTGAAGGGCCTACGGGTGTGAGTGTGGCCCGGCAATCCCAGGGGAGCCATGGGGTACTCAGAGTTCTTGTACGGAAACGGGTACTGGCACGAGTGGGACTGGAGTCCTGAGAAGATTAGTACCTTTAAACTAATGCAGAACTGTGACTAAGGACTCAAGGAAAAGGCTGCACAACTACCCTTCTGGATGGCAAATCAGAGCTGTAGGTCAGGGTAGAGTGCACGTCAAGAGTCCCCTTAGCTCTAGTGCAGGGCAGGATATGCTCCTAACCAGAGCCTGGAAGCACCCGCTTTCTTTCGAGATAACTCATGTTCTTCCAGAGCCATGCCTGGAGTGAATACAAGTCCCACAACCACAGTGTTTTTCAGGTAGCTTTAAGGCCGCTTGAATGGAGCTTTCAAGACGGGAAAACAAGGCTTGACTCCTAAGGCCGCCATTTCCAGGTTGACACGCAGAAGAAGCATCTGTGCTTTCTAACAAGTCAAAAGAGACCTAGCTACTCCCTGGGTCTTGGAGAATCCACTTTCCTATGCCGGGTGTTCTGCGTGTAGCGAACTGCCTAAATGAAAGAATTCCCTAGGTGTCCTGGCTCCTGGGCATCTTCCAAAAGCCTGTAGCATTATACCAGAAAGTGTGCTCTAGTTGCACTTGGACCACAAGCCGACTTTCTCCTAGAGGTAGGTTGACTTCAGCTATGAGGTGGTAGAAGGAATTGTAAGCAAAGAGTTTTTCTCAGTACAGCTCGGACTACTGTAAGCAGGCAGACTTGCATGGCATGCTGCACCTCCTAGAATCATGTTCCTGAGGCTATTGGTGAGCTGAGAAAATCTAGGTCCCGCGACGAAGTGTGCATCATGCTCTCCTTCACTCGGCACAGACACGGGTACTCCGAAGGGTCTACGTGTCTGAATGTTGATCTTCGACTCAGGAGAGCCTGGGGGTGCTCAGTGCCTTTGTAGGGAAGCGAGTGCTGCCGCGAGGGGTCTAGGAGTCCAGAAAAGCTTACTAGCGTTCAGCTAAAGCAGAAGAGTGACTAAGGCTTCATAGAAGCTGTTGTACGCCTATCCCGCTGCATGGCATATCAGGGCCCTCCTTCGAAGCTAGGGCTCACTTTGAGTTTCCATTTAGCTACATAACAAGGCAGGATGAGCTCTGACTCAGAAACTGAAATACCCTGTCTCTTCGTGTAACCTCTTTTTCCCTCTCACAGCCATGCCTGCCGTGAGTATAAGCCTGACAACCACAGTGTTTTTAAAGGAGCTTCAAGGCGCATAAGAAGAGCTTTCAAGGTGGGAAAACAAGGCCAGTCGCATCAGGCACCATCACCAGATTGACATGCAGCATAAGTGTCTGTGGGTACTGGCAGGTCAAAAGAGACCTAGCTACCTCCCTGGCTCTTCCCTGATTCAACTTTTCTGCATAGGGCGCTCTGCGTGTAGCGAACTGCTTAGATGAAAGACTGCCCTAGGTCTCCTAGGGTCCTGTGCCTCTACCAAAAACCTGAAGTGTTCCACACAAAACTGTGCTGTAGTGGAAGTTGCTGTGCAAGCTGCCTTTCTCCTAGAGATACGGTGACTTCAGGGATGAGGTCCTAGAAGGACTTGTAAGCAGAGAGTTTTTCTCAGTACCGCTCAGACTAGGGCAACGAGGACGACTTCCATGGTATGCTGGCCTTGCTAGAACCGTGTTGATGAAGCCGTTGGTGAGCTGGGGATATCTAGCTCGCCCAAGGAAGAGTGCAGCGGGTTACCCTTCACTCGGCCTACCCAGGGGCACCGTGATGGGCCTACGGGTCTGAGTGTGGCCCAGCAAGCCCAGGGGAGCCTGGGGGTACTCAGTATCCTTGTACGGAAACGAGTGCTGCCGCGAGGGATCTAGGAGGCCTGAAAAGCTTACTAGCGTTCAACTAAAGCAGAAGAGCGACTAAGGCCTCATGGAAGCTGTTGCACGCCTACCCCGCTGTAAGGCATATCAGGGGCCGCCTTTGAAGCGAGGGCTCACTTTGAGTTTCCCTTTAGCTATAAAACAGGACAGGATGAGCTCTGATTTAGAAACTGAAATACCCTGTCTCGTCGTGAAACCTCTTTTGCCCTCTCACAGCCATGCCTGCCGTGAGTATAAGCCTGACAACCACAGTGTTTTTAAGGGAGCTTCAAGGCGCATAAGAAGAGCTTTCAAGGTGGGAAAACAAGGCCAGTCGCATCAGGCACCATCACCAGATTGACATGCAGCATAAGTGTCTGTGGGTACTGGCAGGTCAAAAGAGACCTAGCTACCTCCCTGGCTCTTCCCTGATTCAACTTTTCTGCATAGGGCGCTCTGCGTATAGCGAACTGCTTAGATGAAAGACTGCCCTAGGTCTCCTAGGTTCCTGTGCCTCTCCCAAAAACCTGAAGTGTTCCACACAAAACTGTGCTGTAGTGGAAGTTGCAGTGCAAGCTGACTTTCTCCTAGAGATACGGTGACTTCAGGGATGAGGTCCTAGAAGGACTTGTAAGCAGAGAGTTTTTCTCAGTACCGCTCAGACTAGGGCAACGAGGACGACTTCCATGGTATGCTGGCCTTGCTAGAACCGTGTTCATGAAGCCGTTGGTGAGCTGGGGATATCTAGCTCGCCCAAGGAAGAGTGCAGCGGGTTACCCTTCACTCGGCCTACCCAGGGGCACCCTGATGGGCCTACGGATCTGAGTGTGGCCCAGCAAGCCCAGGGGAGCCTGGGGGTACTCAGTATCCTTGTACGGAAACGAGTGCTGCCGCGAGGGATCTAGGAGGCCTGAAAAGCTTACTAGCGTTCAACTAAAGCAGAAGAGCGACTAAGGCCTCATGGAAGCTGTTGCACGCCTACCCCGCTGTAAGGCATATCAGGGGCCGCCTTCGAAGCGAGGGCTCACTTTGAGTTTCCCCTTAGCTATAAAACAGGACAGGATGAGCTCTGATTTAGAAACTGAAATACCCTGTCTCGTCGTGAAAACTCTTTTGCCCTCTCACAGCCATGCCTGCCGTGAGTATAAGCCTGACAACCACAGTGTTTTTAAGGGAGCTTCAAGGCGCATAAGAAGAGCTTTCAAGGTGGGAAAACAAGGCCAGTCGCATCAGGCACCATCACCAGATTGACATGCAGCATAAGTGTCTGTGGGTACTGGCAGGTCAAAAGAGACCTAGCTACCTCCCTGGCTCTTCCCTGATTCAACTTTTCTGCATAGGGCGCTCTGCGTGTAGCGAACTGCTTAGATGAAAGACTGCCCTAGGTCTCCTAGGGGCCTGTGCCTCTACCAAAAACCTGAAGTGTTCCACACAAAACTGTGCTGTAGTGGAAGTTGCTGTGCAAGCTGCCTTTCTCCTAGAGATACGGTGACTTCAGGGATGAGGTCCTAGAAGGACTTGTAAGCAGAGAGTTTTTCTCAGTACCGCTCAGACTAGGGCAACGAGGACGACTTCCATGGTATGCTGGCCTTGCTAGAACCGTGTTCCTGAGGCTGCTGGTGAGCTGAGGAAATCTAGCTTTCCCAAGAAAGAGTGCAGTTTGTTATGCTTCACTCGGCCTACAGAGGGGCACAGTGAAGGGCCTACGGGTGTGAGTGTGGCCCGGCAAGCCCAGGGGAGCCCTGGGGTACTCAGAGTTCTTGTACGGAAACGGGTACTGGCACGAGTGGGACTGGAGTCCTGAGAAGATTAGTACCTTTAAACTAATGCAGAACTGTGACTAAGGACTCAAGGAAAAGGCTGCACAACTACCCTTCTGGATGGCAAATCAGAGCTGTAGGTCAGGGTAGAGTGCACGTCAAGAGTCCCCTTAGCTCTAGTGCAGGGCAGGATATGCTCCTAACCAGAGCCTGGAAGCACCCGCTTTCTTTCGAGATAACTCATGTTCTTCCAGAGCCATGCCTGGAGTGAATACAAGTCCCACAACCACAGTGTTTTTCAGGTAGCTTTAAGGCCGCTTGAATGGAGCTTTCAAGATGGGAAAACAAGGCTTGACTCCTAAGGCCGCCATTTCCAGGTTGACACGCAGAAGAAGCATCTGTGCTTTCTAACAAGTCAAAAGAGACCTAGCTACTCCCTGGGTCTTGGAGAATCCACTTTCCTATGCCGGGTGTTCTGCGTGTAGCGAACTGCCTAAATGAAAGAATTCCCTAGGTGTCCTGGCTCCTGGGCATCTTCCAAAAGCCTGTAGCATTATACCAGAAAGTGTGCTCTAGTTGCACTTGGACCACAAGCCGACTTTCTCCTAGAGGTAGGTTGACTTCAGCTATGAGGTGGTAGAAGGAATTGTAAGCAAAGAGTTTTTCTCAGTACAGCTCGGACTACTGTAAGCAGGCAGACTTGCATGGCATGCTGCACCTCCTAGAATCATGTTCCTGAGGCTATTGGTGAGCTGAGAAAATCTAGGTCCCGCGACGAAGTGTGCATCATGCTCTCCTTCACTCGGCACAGACACGGGTACTCCGAAGGGTCTACGTGTCTGAATGTTGATCTTCGACTCAGGAGAGCCTGGGGGTGCTCAGTGCCTTTGTAGGGAAGCAAGTGCTGCCGCGAGGGGTCTAGGAGTCCAGAAAAGCTTACTAGCGTTCAGCTAAAGCAGAAGAGTGACTAAGGCTTCATAGAAGCTGTTGTACGCCTATCCCGCTGCATGGCATATCAGGGCCCTCCTTCGAAGCTAGGGCTCACTTTGAGTTTCCATTTAGCTACATAACAAGGCAGGATGAGCTCTGACTCAGAAACTGAAATACCCTGTCTCTTCGTGTAACCTCTTTTTCCCTCTCACAGCCATGCCTGCCGTGAGTATAAGCCTGACAACCACAGTGTTTTTAAGGGAGCTTCAAGGCGCATAAGAAGAGCTTTCAAGGTGGGAAAACAAAGCCAGTCGCATCAGGCACCATCACCAGGTTGACACGCAGCATAAGTGTCCGTGGGTACTGGCAGGTCAAAAGAGACCTAGCTACCTCCCTGGCTCTTCCCTGATTCAACTTTTCTGCATAGGGCGCTCTGCGTATAGCGAACTGCTTAGATGAAAGACTGCCCTAGGTCTCCTAGGTTCCTGTGCCTCTCCCAAAAACCTGAAGTGTTCCACACAAAACTGTGCTGTAGTGGAAGTTGCAGTGCAAGCTGACTTTCTCCTAGAGATACGGTGACTTCAGGGATGAGGTCCTAGAAGGACTTGTAAGCAGAGAGTTTTTCTCAGTACCGCTCAGACTAGGGCAACGAGGACGACTTCCATGGTATGCTGGCCTTGCTAGAACCGTGTTCATGAAGCCGTTGGTGAGCTGGGGATATCTAGCTCGCCCAAGGAAGAGTGCAGCGGGTTACCCTTCACTCGGCCTACCCAGGGGCACCCTGATGGGCCTACGGATCTGAGTGTGGCCCAGCAAGCCCAGGGGAGCCTGGGGGTACTCAGTATCCTTGTACGGAAACGAGTGCTGCCGCGAGGGATCTAGGAGGCCTGAAAAGCTTACTAGCGTTCAACTAAAGCAGAAGAGCGACTAAGGCCTCATGGAAGCTGTTGCACGCCTACCCCGCTGTAAGGCATATCAGGGGCCGCCTTCGAAGCGAGGGCTCACTTTGAGTTTCCCCTTAGCTATAAAACAGGACAGGATGAGCTCTGATTTAGAAACTGAAATACCCTGTCTCGTCGTGAAAACTCTTTTGCCCTCTCACAGCCATGCCTGCCGTGAGTATAAGCCTGACAACCACAGTGTTTTTAAGGGAGCTTCAAGGCGCATAAGAAGAGCTTTCAAGGTGGGAAAACAAGGCCAGTCGCATCAGGCACCATCACCAGATTGACATGCAGCATAAGTGTCTGTGGGTACTGGCAGGTCAAAAGAGACCTAGCTACCTCCCTGGCTCTTCCCTGATTCAACTTTTCTGCATAGGGCGCTCTGCGTGTAGCGAACTGCTTAGATGAAAGACTGCCCTAGGTCTCCTAGGGGCCTGTGCCTCTACCAAAAACCTGAAGTGTTCCACACAAAACTGTGCTGTAGTGGAAGTTGCTGTGCAAGCTGC
This sequence comes from Eubalaena glacialis, assembly GCF_028564815.1. Classification (NCBI taxonomy): domain Eukaryota; kingdom Metazoa; phylum Chordata; class Mammalia; order Artiodactyla; family Balaenidae; genus Eubalaena; species Eubalaena glacialis. The sequence continues at coordinate 97,116,288 of NC_083724.1, read as the reverse complement.
CTTTCTCCTAGAGATACGGTGACTTCAGGGATGAGGTCCTAGAAGGACTTGTAAGCAGAGAGTTTTTCTCAGTACCGCTCAGACTAGGGCAACGAGGACGACTTCCATGGTATGCTGGCCTTGCTAGAACCGTGTTCCTGAGGCTGCTGGTGAGCTGAGGAAATCTAGCTTTCCCAAGAAAGAGTGCAGTTTGTTATGCTTCACTCGGCCTACAGAGGGGCACAGTGAAGGGCCTACGGGTGTGAGTGTGGCCCGGCAAGCCCAGGGGAGCCCTGGGGTACTCAGAGTTCTTGTACGGAAACGGGTACTGGCACGAGTGGGACTGGAGTCCTGAGAAGATTAGTACCTTTAAACTAATGCAGAACTGTGACTAAGGACTCAAGGAAAAGGCTGCACAACTACCCTTCTGGATGGCAAATCAGAGCTGTAGGTCAGGGTAGAGTGCACGTCAAGAGTCCCCTTAGCTCTACTGCAGGGCAGGATATGCTCCTAACCAGAGCCTGGAAGCACCCGCTTTCTTTCGAGATAACTCATGTTCTTCCAGAGCCATGCCTGGAGTGAATACAAGTCCCACAACCACAGTGTTTTTCAGGTAGCTTTAAGGCCGCTTGAATGGAGCTTTCAAGATGGGAAAACAAGGCTTGACTCCTAAGGCCGCCATTTCCAGGTTGACACGCAGAAGAAGCATCTGTGCTTTCTAACAAGTCAAAAGAGACCTAGCTACTCCCTGGGTCTTGGAGAATCCACTTTCCTATGCCGGGTGTTCTGCGTGTAGCGAACTGCCTAAATGAAAGAATTCCCTAGGTGTCCTGGCTCCTGGGCATCTTCCAAAAGCCTGTAGCATTATACCAGAAAGTGTGCTCTAGTTGCACTTGGACCACAAGCCGACTTTCTCCTAGAGGTAGGTTGACTTCAGCTATGAGGTGGTAGAAGGAATTGTAAGCAAAGAGTTTTTCTCAGTACAGCTCGGACTACTGTAAGCAGGCAGACTTGCATGGCATGCTGCACCTCCTAGAATCATGTTCCTGAGGCTATTGGTGAGCTGAGAAAATCTAGGTCCCGCGACGAAGTGTGCATCATGCTCTCCTTCACTCGGCACAGACACGGGTACTCCGAAGGGTCTACGTGTCTGAATGTTGATCTTCGACTCAGGAGAGCCTGGGGGTGCTCAGTGCCTTTGTAGGGAAGCAAGTGCTGCCGCGAGGGGTCTAGGAGTCCAGAAAAGCTTACTAGCGTTCAGCTAAAGCAGAAGAGTGACTAAGGCTTCATAGAAGCTGTTGTACGCCTATCCCGCTGCATGGCATATCAGGGCCCTCCTTCGAAGCTAGGGCTCACTTTGAGTTTCCATTTAGCTACATAACAAGGCAGGATGAGCTCTGACTCAGAAACTGAAATACCCTGTCTCTTCGTGTAACCTCTTTTTCCCTCTCACAGCCATGCCTGCCGTGAGTATAAGCCTGACAACCACAGTGTTTTTAAGGGAGCTTCAAGGCGCAAAAGAAGAGCTTTCAAGGTGGGAAAACAAAGCCAGTCGCATCAGGCACCATCACCAGGTTGACACGCAGCATAAGTGTCCGTGGGTACTGGCAGGTCAAAAGAGACCTAGCTACCTCCCTGGCTCTTCCCTGATTCAACTTTTCTGCATAGGGCGCTCTGCGTGTAGCGAACTGCTTAGATGAAAGACTGCCCTAGGTCTCCTAGGTTCCTGTGCCTCTCCCAAAAACCTGAAGTGTTCCACACAAAACTGTGCTGTAGTGGAAGTTGCAGTGCAAGCTGCCTTTCTCCTAGAGATACTGTGACTTCAGGGATGAGGTCCTAGAAGGACTTGTAAGCAGAGAGTTTTTCTCAGTACCGCTCAGACTAGGCCTACGAGGACGACTTCCATGGTATGCTGGCCTTGCTAGAACCGTGTTGATGAAGCCGTTGGTGAGCTGGGGATATCTAGCTCGCCCAAGGAAGAGTGCAGCGGGTTACCCTTCACTCGGCCTACCCAGGGGCACCCTGATGGGCCTACGGGTCTGAGTGTGGCCCAGCAAGCCCAGGGGAGCCTGGGGGTACTCAGTATCCTTGTACGGAAACGAGTGCTGCCGCGAGGGATCTAGGAGGCCTGAAAAGCTTACTAGCGTTCAACTAAAGCAGAAGAGCGACTAAGGCCTCATGGAAGCTGTTGCACGCCTACCCCGCTGTAAGGCATATCAGGGGCCGCCTTCGAAGCGAGGGCTCACTTTGAGTTTCCCTTTAGCTATAAAACAGGACAGGATGAGCTCTGATTTAGAAACTGAAATACCCTGTCTCGTCGTGAAACCTCTTTTGCCCTCTCACAGCCATGCCTGCCGTGAGTATAAGCCTGACAACCACAGTGTTTTTAAGGGAGCTTCAAGGCGCATAAGAAGAGCTTTCAAGGTGGGAAAACAAGGCCAGTCGCATCAGGCACCATCACCAGATTGACATGCAGCATAAGTGTCTGTGGGTACTGGCAGGTCAAAAGAGACCTAGCTACCTCCCTGGCTCTTCCCTGATTCAACTTTTCTGCTTAGGGCGCTCTGCGTGTAGCGAACTGCTTAGATGAAAGACTGCCCTAGGTCTCCTAGGTTCCTGTGCCTCTCCCAAAAACCTGAAGTGTTCCACACAAAACTGTGCTGTAGTGGAAGTTGCAGTGCAAGCTGCCTTTCTCCTAGAGATACGGTGACTTCAGGGATGAGGTCCTAGAAGGACTTGTAAGCAGAGAGTTTTTCTCAGTACCGCTCAGACTAGGGCAACGAGGACGACTTCCATGGTATGCTGGCCTTGCTAGAACCGTGTTCATGAAGCCGTTGGTGAGCTGGGGATATCTAGCTCGCCCAAGGAAGAGTGCAGCGGGTTACCCTTCACTCGGCCTACCCAGGGGCACCCTGATGGGCCTACGGGTCTGAGTGTGGCCCAGCAAGCCCAGGGGAGCCTGGGGGTACTCAGTATCCTTGTACGGAAACGAGTGCTGCCGCGAGGGATCTAGGAGGCCTGAAAAGCTTACTAGCGTTCAACTAAAGCAGAAGAGCGTCTAAGGCCTCATGGAAGCTGTTGCACACCTACCCCGCTGTAAGGCATATCAGGGGCCGCCTTCGAAGCGAGGGCTCACTTTGAGTTTCCCTTTAGATATAAAACAGGACAGGATGAGCTCTGATTTAGAAACTGAAATACCCTGTCTCGTCGTGAAACCTCTTTTGCCCTCTCACAGCCATGCCTGCCGTGAGTATAAGCCTGACAACCACAGTGTTTTTAAGGGAGCTTCAAGGCGCATAAGAAGAGCTTTCAAGGTGGGAAAACAAGGCCAGTCGCATCAGGCACCATCACCAGATTGACATGCAGCATAAGTGTCTGTGGGTACTGGCAGGTCAAAAGAGACCTAGCTACCTCCCTGGCTCTTCCCTGATTCAACTTTTCTGCATAGGGCGCTCTGCGTGTAGCGAACTGCTTAGATGAAAGACTGCCCTAGGTCTCCTAGGGTCCTGTGCCTCTCCCAAAAACCTGAAGTGTTCCACACAAAACTGTGCTGTAGTGGAAGTTGCAGTGCAAGCTGCCTTTCTCCTAGAGATACGGTGACTTCAGGGATGAGGTCCTAGAAGGACTTGTAAGCAGAGAGTTTTTCTCAGTACCGCTCAGACTAGGGCAACGAGGACGACTTCCATGGTATGCTGGCCTTGCTAGAACCGTGTTGATGAAGCCGTTGGTGAGCTGGGGATATCTAGCTCGCCCAAGGAAGAGTGCAGCGGGTTACCCTTCACTCGGCCTACCCAGGGGCACCCTGATGGGCCTACGGGTCTGAGTGTGGCCCAGCAAGCCCAGGGGAGCCTGGGGGTACTCAGTATCCTTGTACGGAAACGAGTGCTGCCGCGAGGGATCTAGGAGGCCTGAAAAGCTTACTAGCGTTCAACTAAAGCAGAAGAGCGACTAAGGCCTCATGGAAGCTGTTGCACGCCTACCCCGCTGTAAGGCATATCAGGGGCCGCCTTCGAAGCGAGGGCTCACTTTGAGTTTCCCTTTAGCTATAAAACAGGACAGGATGAGCTCTGATTTAGAAACTGAAATACCCTGTCTCGTCGTGAAACCTCTTTTGCCCTCTCACAGCCATGCCTGCCGTGAGTATAAGCCTGACAACCACAGTGTTTTTAAGGGAGCTTCAAGGCGCATAAGAAGAGCTTTCAAGGTGGGAAAACAAGGCCAGTCGCATCAGGCACCATCACCAGATTGACATGCAGCATAAGTGTCTGTGGGTACTGGCAGGTCAAAAGAGACCTAGCTACCTCCCTGGCTCTTCCCTGATTCAACTTTTCTGCATAGGGCGCTCTGCGTGTAGCGAACTGCTTCGATGACAGACTGCCCTAGGTCTCCTAGGGTCCTGTGCCTCTCCCCAAAACCTGAAGTGTTCCACACAAAACTGTGCTGTAGTGGAAGTTGCTGTGCAAGCTGCCTTTCTCCTAGAGATACGGTGACTTCAGGGATGAGGTCCTAGAAGGACTTGTAAGCAGAGAGTTTTTCTCAGTACCGCTCAGACTAGGGCAACGAGGATGACTTACATGGTATGCTGGCCTTGCTAGAACCGTGTTCCAGAGGCTGCTGGTGAGCTGAGGAAATCTAGCTTTCCCAAGAAAGAGTGCAGTTTGTTATGCTTCACTCGGCCTACAGAGGGGCACAGTGAAGGGCCTACGGGTGTGAGTGTGGCCCGGCAATCCCAGGGGAGCCCTGGGGTACTCAGAGTTCTTGTACGGAAACGGGTACTGGCACGAGTGGGACTGGAGTCCTGAGAAGATTAGTACCTTTAAACTAATGCAGAACTGTGACTAAGGACTCAAGGAAAAGGCTGCACAACTACCCTTCTGGATGGCAAATCAGAGCTGTAGGTCAGGGTAGAGTGCACGTCAAGAGTCCCCTTAGCTCTAGTGCAGGGCAGGATATGCTCCTAACCAGAGCCTGGAAGCACCCGCTTTCTTTCGAGATAACTCATGTTCTTCCAGAGCCATGCCTGGAGTGAATACAAGTCCCACAACCACAGTGTTTTTCAGGTAGCTTTAAGGCCGCTTGAATGGAGCTTTCAAGACGGGAAAACAAGGCTTGACTCCTAAGGCCGCCATTTCCAGGTTGACACGCAGAAGAAGCATCTGTGCTTTCTAACAAGTCAAAAGAGACCTAGCTACTCCCTGGGTCTTGGAGAATCCACTTTCCTATGCCGGGTGTTCTGCGTGTAGCGAACTGCCTAAATGAAAGAATTCCCTAGGTGTCCTGGCTCCTGGGCATCTTCCAAAAGCCTGTAGCATTATACCAGAAAGTGTGCTCTAGTTGCACTTGGACCACAAGCCGACTTTCTCCTAGAGGTAGGTTGACTTCAGCTATGAGGTGGTAGAAGGAATTGTAAGCAAAGAGTTTTTCTCAGTACAGCTCGGACTACTGTAAGCAGGCAGACTTGCATGGCATGCTGCACCTCCTAGAATCATGTTCCTGAGGCTATTGGTGAGCTGAGAAAATCTAGGTCCCGCGACGAAGTGTGCATCATGCTCTCCTTCACTCGGCACAGACACGGGTACTCCGAAGGGTCTACGTGTCTGAATGTTGATCTTCGACTCAGGAGAGCCTGGGGGTGCTCAGTGCCTTTGTAGGGAAGCGAGTGCTGCCGCGAGGGGTCTAGGAGTCCAGAAAAGCTTACTAGCGTTCAGCTAAAGCAGAAGAGTGACTAAGGCTTCATAGAAGCTGTTGTACGCCTATCCCGCTGCATGGCATATCAGGGCCCTCCTTCGAAGCTAGGGCTCACTTTGAGTTTCCATTTAGCTACATAACAAGGCAGGATGAGCTCTGACTCAGAAACTGAAATACCCTGTCTCTTCGTGTAACCTCTTTTTCCCTCTCACAGCCATGCCTGCCGTGAGTATAAGCCTGACAACCACAGTGTTTTTAAAGGAGCTTCAAGGCGCATAAGAAGAGCTTTCAAGGTGGGAAAACAAGGCCAGTCGCATCAGGCACCATCACCAGATTGACATGCAGCATAAGTGTCTGTGGGTACTGGCAGGTCAAAAGAGACCTAGCTACCTCCCTGGCTCTTCCCTGATTCAACTTTTCTGCATAGGGCGCTCTGCGTGTAGCGAACTGCTTAGATGAAAGACTGCCCTAGGTCTCCTAGGGTCCTGTGCCTCTACCAAAAACCTGAAGTGTTCCACACAAAACTGTGCTGTAGTGGAAGTTGCTGTGCAAGCTGCCTTTCTCCTAGAGATACGGTGACTTCAGGGATGAGGTCCTAGAAGGACTTGTAAGCAGAGAGTTTTTCTCAGTACCGCTCAGACTAGGGCAACGAGGACGACTTCCATGGTATGCTGGCCTTGCTAGAACCGTGTTGATGAAGCCGTTGGTGAGCTGGGGATATCTAGCTCGCCCAAGGAAGAGTGCAGCGGGTTACCCTTCACTCGGCCTACCCAGGGGCACCCTGATGGGCCTACGGATCTGAGTGTGGCCCAGCAAGCCCAGGGGAGCCTGGGGGTACTCAGTATCCTTGTACGGAAACGAGTGCTGCCGCGAGGGATCTAGGAGGCCTGAAAAGCTTACTAGCGTTCAACTAAAGCAGAAGAGCGACTAAGGCCTCATGGAAGCTGTTGCACGCCTACCCCGCTGTAAGGCATATCAGGGGCCGCCTTCGAAGCGAGGGCTCACTTTGAGTTTCCCCTTAGCTATAAAACAGGACAGGATGAGCTCTGATTTAGAAACTGAAATACCCTGTCTCGTCGTGAAAACTCTTTTGCCCTCTCACAGCCATGCCTGCCGTGAGTATAAGCCTGACAACCACAGTGTTTTTAAGGGAGCTTCAAGGCGCATAAGAAGAGCTTTCAAGGTGGGAAAACAAGGCCAGTCGCATCAGGCACCATCACCAGATTGACATGCAGCATAAGTGTCTGTGGGTACTGGCAGGTCAAAAGAGACCTAGCTACCTCCCTGGCTCTTCCCTGATTCAACTTTTCTGCATAGGGCGCTCTGCGTGTAGCGAACTGCTTAGATGAAAGACTGCCCTAGGTCTCCTAGGGGCCTGTGCCTCTACCAAAAACCTGAAGTGCTCCACACAAAACTGTGCTGTAGTGGAAGTTGCTGTGCAAGCTGCCTTTCTCCTAGAGATACGGTGACTTCAGGGATGAGGTCCTAGAAGGACTTGTAAGCAGAGAGTTTTTCTCAGTACCGCTCAGACTAGGGCAACGAGGACGACTTCCATGGTATGCTGGCCTTGCTAGAACCGTGTTCCTGAGGCTGCTGGTGAGCTGAGGAAATCTAGCTTTCCCAAGAAAGAGTGCAGTTTGTTATGCTTCACTCGGCCTACAGAGGGGCACAGTGAAGGGCCTACGGGTGTGAGTGTGGCCCGGCAAGCCCAGGGGAGCCCTGGGGTACTCAGAGTTCTTGTACGGAAACGGGTACTGGCACGAGTGGGACTGGAGTCCTGAGAAGATTAGTACCTTTAAACTGATGCAGAACTGTGACTAAGGACTCAAGGAAAAGGCTGCACAACTACCCTTCTGGATGGCAAATCAGAGCTGTAGGTCAGGGTAGAGTGCACGTCAAGAGTCCCCTTAGCTCTAGTGCAGGGCAGGATATGCTCCTAACCAGAGCCTGGAAGCACCCGCTTTCTTTCGAGATAACTCATGTTCTTCCAGAGCCATGCCTGGAGTGAATACAAGTCCCACAACCACAGTGTTTTTCAGGTAGCTTTAAGGCCGCTTGAATGGAGCTTTCAAGATGGGAAAACAAGGCTTGACTCCTAAGGCCGCCATTTCCAGGTTGACACGCAGAAGAAGCATCTGTGCTTTCTAACAAGTCAAAAGAGACCTAGCTACTCCCTGGGTCTTGGAGAATCCACTTTCCTATGCCGGGTGTTCTGCGTGTAGCGAACTGCCTAAATGAAAGAATTCCCTAGGTGTCCTGGCTCCTGGGCATCTTCCAAAAGCCTGTAGCATTATACCAGAAAGTGTGCTCTAGTTGCACTTGGACCACAAGCCGACTTTCTCCTAGAGGTAGGTTGACTTCAGCTATGAGGTGGTAGAAGGAATTGTAAGCAAAGAGTTTTTCTCAGTACAGCTCGGACTACTGTAAGCAGGCAGACTTGCATGGCATGCTGCACCTCCTAGAATCATGTTCCTGAGGCTATTGGTGAGCTGAGAAAATCTAGGTCCCGCGACGAAGTGTGCATCATGCTCTCCTTCACTCGGCACAGACACGGGTACTCCGAAGGGTCTACGTGTCTGAATGTTGATCTTCGACTCAGGAGAGCCTGGGGGTGCTCAGTGCCTTTGTAGGGAAGCAAGTGCTGCCGCGAGGGGTCTAGGAGTCCAGAAAAGCTTACTAGCGTTCAGCTAAAGCAGAAGAGTGACTAAGGCTTCATAGAAGCTGTTGTACGCCTATCCCGCTGCATGGCATATCAGGGCCCTCCTTCGAAGCTAGGGCTCACTTTGAGTTTCCATTTAGCTACATAACAAGGCAGGATGAGCTCTGACTCAGAAACTGAAATACCCTGTCTCTTCGTGTAACCTCTTTTTCCCTCTCACAGCCATGCCTGCCGTGAGTATAAGCCTGACAACCACAGTGTTTTTAAGGGAGCTTCAAGGCGCATAAGAAGAGCTTTCAAGGTGGGAAAACAAAGCCAGTCGCATCAGGCACCATCACCAGGTTGACACGCAGCATAAGTGTCCGTGGGTACTGGCAGGTCAAAAGAGACCTAGCTACCTCCCTGGCTCTTCCCTGATTCAACTTTTCTGCATAGGGCGCTCTGCGTGTAGCGAACTGCTTAGATGAAAGACTGCCCTAGGTCTCCTAGGGTCCTGTGCCTCTCCCAAAAACCTGAAGTGTTCCACACAAAACTGTGCTGTAGTGGAAGTTGCAGTGCAAGCTGCCTTTCTCCTAGAGATACGGTGACTTCAGGGATGAGGTCCTAGAAGGACTTGTAAGCAGAGAGTTTTTCTCAGTACCGCTCAGACTAGGCCTACGAGGACGACTTCCATGGTATGCTGGCCTTGCTAGAACCGTGTTGATGAAGCCGTTGGTGAGCTGGGGATATCTAGCTCGCCCAAGGAAGAGTGCAGCGGGTTACCCTTCACTCGGCCTACCCAGGGGCACCCTGATGGGCCTACGGGTCTGAGTGTGGCCCAGCAAGCCCAGGGGAGCCTGGGGGTACTCAGTATCCTTGTACGGAAACGAGTGCTGCCGCGAGGGATCTAGGAGGCCTGAAAAGCTTACTAGCGTTCAACTAAAGCAGAAGAGCGACTAAGGCCTCATGGAAGCTGTTGCACACCTACCCCGCTGTAAGGCATATCAGGGGCCGGCTTCGAAGCGAGGGCTCACTTTGAATTTCCCTTTAGATATAAAACAGGACAGGATGAGCTCTGATTTAGAAACTGAAATACCCTGTCTCGTCGTGAAACCTCTTTTGCCCTCTCACAGCCATGCCTGCCGTGAGTATAAGCCTGACAACCACAGTGTTTTTAAGGGAGCTTCAAGGCGCATAAGAAGAGCTTTCAAGGTGGGAAAACAAGGCCAGTCGCATCAGGCACCATCACCAGATTGACATGCAGCATAAGTGTCTGTGGGTACTGGCAGGTCAAAAGAGACCTAGCTACCTCCCTGGCTCTTCCCTGATTCAACTTTTCTGCATAGGGTGCTCTGCGTGTAGCGAACTGCTTAGATGAAAGACTGCCCTAGGTCTCCTAGGGCCCTGTGCCTCTCCCAAAAACCTGAAGTGTTCCACACAAAACTGTGCTGTAGTGGAAGTTGCAGTGCAAGCTGCCTTTCTCCTAGAGATACGGTGACTTCAGGGATGAGGTCCTAGAAGGACTTGTAAGCAGAGAGTTTTTCTCAGTACCGCTCAGACTAGGGCAACGAGGACGACTTCCATGGTATGCTGGCCTTGCTAGAACCGTGTTCATGAAGCCGTTGGTGAGCTGGGGATATCTAGCTCGCCCAAGGAAGAGTGCAGCGGGTTACCCTTCACTCGGCCTACCCAGGGGCACCCTGATGGGCCTACGGGTCTGAGTGTGGCCCAGCAAGCCCAGGGGAGCCTGGGGGTACTCAGTATCCGTGTACGGAAACGAGTGCTGCCGCGAGGGATCTAGGAGGCCTGAAAAGCTTACTAGCGTTCAACTAAAGCAGAAGAGCGACTAAGGCCTCATGGAAGCTGTTGCACGCCTACCCCGCTGTAAGGCATATCAGGGGCCGCCTTCGAAGCGAGGGCTCACTTTGAGTTTCCCTTTAGCTATAAAACAGGACAGGATGAGTTCTGATTTAGAAACTGAAATACCCTGTCTCGTCGTGAAACCTCTTTTGCCCTCTCACAGCCATGCCTGCCGTGAGTATAAGCCTGACAACCACAGTGTTTTTAAGGGAGCTTCAAGGCGCATAAGAAGAGCTTTCAAGGTGGGAAAACAAGGCCAGTCGCATCAGGCACCATCACCAGATTGACATGCAGCATAAGTGTCTGTGGGTACTGGCAGGTCAAAAGAGACCTAGCTACCTCCCTGGCTCTTCCCTGATTCAACATTTCTGCATAGGGCGCTCTGCGTGTAGCGAACTGCTTAGATGAAAGACTGCCCTAGGTCTCCTAGGTTCCTGTGCCTCTCCCAAAAACCTGAAGTGTTCCACACAAAACTGTGCTGTAGTGGAAGTTGCAGTGCAAGCTGCCTTTCTCCTAGAGATACGGTGACTTCAGGGATGAGGTCCTAGAAGGACTTGTAAGCAGAGAGTTTTTCTCAGTACCGCTCAGACTAGGGCAACGAGGACGACTTCCATGGTATGCTGGCCTTGCTAGAACCGTGTTGATGAAGCCGTTGGTGAGCTGGGGATATCTAGCTCGCCCAAGGAAGAGTGCAGCGGGTTACCCTTCACTCGGCCTACCCAGGGGCACCCTGATGGGCCTACGGGTCTGAGTGTGGCCCAGCAAGCCCAGGGGAGCCTGGGGGTACTCAGTATCCTTGTACGGAAACGAGTGCTGCCGCGAGGGATCTAGGAGGCCTGAAAAGCTTACTAGCGTTCAACTAAAGCAGAAGAGCGACTAAGGCCTCATGGAAGCTGTTGCACACCTACCCCGCTGTAAGGCATATCAGGGGCCGCCTTCGAAGCGAGGGCTCACTTTGAGTTTCCCTTTAGATATAAAACAGGACAGGATGAGCTCTGATTTAGAAACTGAAATACCCTGTCTCGTCGTGAAACCTCTTTTGCCCTCTCACAGCCATGCCTGCCGTGAGTATAAGCCTGACAACCACAGTGTTTTTAAGGGAGCTTCAAGGCGCAGAAGAAGAGCTTTCAAGGTGGGAAAACAAGGCCAGTCGCATCAGGCACCATCACCAGATTGACATGCAGCATAAGTGTCTGTGGGTACTGGCAGGTCAAAAGAGACCTAGCTACCTCCCTGGCTCTTCCCTGATTCAACTTTTCTGCATAGGGCGCTCTGCGTGTAGCGAACTGCTTAGATGAAAGACTGCCCTAGGTCTCCTAGGGTCCTGTGCCTCTCCCAAAAACCTGAAGTGTTCCACACAAAACTGTGCTGTAGTGGAAGTTGCAGTGCAAGCTGCCTTTCTCCTAGAGATACGGTGACTTCAGGGATGAGGTCCTAGAAGGACTTGTAAGCAGAGAGTTTTTCTCAGTACCGCTCAGACTAGGGAAACGAGGACGACTTCCATGGTATGCTGGCCTTGCTAGAACCGTGTTCATGAAGCCGTTGGTGAGCTGGGGATATCTAGCTCGCCCAAGGAAGAGTGCAGCGGGTTACCCTTCACTCGGCCTACCCAGGGGCACCCTGATGGGCCTACGGGTCTGAGTGTGGCCCAGCAAGCCCAGGGGAGCCTGGGGGTACTCAGTATCCTTGTACGGAAACGAGTGCTGCCGCGAGGGATCTAGGAGGCCTGAAAAGCTTACTAGCGTTCAACTAAAGCAGAAGAGCGACTAAGGCCTCATGGAAGCTGTTGCACGCCTACCCCGCTGTAAGGCATATCAGGGGCCGCCTTCGAAGCGAGGGCTCACTTTGAGTTTCCCTTTAGCTATAAAACAGGACAGGATGAGCTCTGATTTAGAAACTGAAATACCCTGTCTCGTCGTGAAACCTCTTTTGCCCTCTCACAGCCATGCCTGCCGTGAGTATAAGCCTGACAACCACAGTGTTTTTAAGGGAGCTTTAAGGCGCAGAAGAAGAGCTTTCAAGGTGGGAAAACAAGGCCAGTCGCATCAGGCACCATCACCAGATTGACATGCAGCATAAGTGTCTGTGGGTACTGGCAGGTCAAAAGAGACCTAGCTACCTCCCTGGCTCTTCCCTGATTCAACTTTTCTGCATAGGGCACTCTGCGTGTAGCGAACTGCTTCGATGACAGACTGCCCTAGGTCTCCTAGGGTCCTGTGCCTCTCCCCAAAACCTGAAGTGTTCCACACAAAACTGTGCTGTAGTGGAAGTTGCTGTGCAAGCTGCCTTTCTCCTAGAGATACGGTGACTTCAGGGATGAGGTCCTAGAAGGACTTGTAAGCAGAGAGTTTTTCTCAGTACCGCTCAGACTAGGGCAACGAGGATGACTTACATGGTATGCTGGCCTTGCTAGAACCGTGTTCCAGAGGCTGCTGGTGAGCTGAGGAAATCTAGCTTTCCCAAGAAAGAGTGCAGTTTGTTATGCTTCACTCGGCCTACAGAGGGGCACAGTGAAGGGCCTACGGGTGTGAGTGTGGCCCGGCAATCCCAGGGGAGCCCTGGGGTACTCAGAGTTCTTGTACGGAAACGGGTACTGGCACGAGTGGGACTGGAGTCCTGAGAAGATTAGTACCTTTAAACTAATGCAGAACTGTGACTAAGGACTCAAGGAAAAGGCTGCACAACTACCCTTCTGGATGGCAAATCAGAGCTGTAGGTCAGGGTAGAGTGCACGTCAAGAGTCCCCTTAGCTCTAGTGCAGGGCAGGATATGCTCCTAACCAGAGCCTGGAAGCACCCGCTTTCTTTCGAGATAACTCATGTTCTTCCAGAGCCATGCCTGGAGTGAATACAAGTCCCACAACCTCAGTGTTTTTCAGGTAGCTTTAAGGCCGCTTGAATGGAGCTTTCAAGACGGGAAAACAAGGCTTGACTCCTAAGGCCGCCATTTCCAGGTTGACACGCAGAAGAAGCATCTGTGCTTTCTAACAAGTCAAAAGAGACCTAGCTACTCCCTGGGTCTTGGAGAATCCACTTTCCTATGCCGGGTGTTCTGCGTGTAGCGAACTGCCTAAATGAAAGAATTCCCTAGGTGTCCTGGCTCCTGGGCATCTTCCAAAAGCCTGTAGCATTATACCAGAAAGTGTGCTCTAGTTGCACTTGGACCACAAGCCGACTTTCTCCTAGAGGTAGGTTGACTTCAGCTATGAGGTGGTAGAAGGAATTGTAAGCAAAGAGTTTTTCTCAGTACAGCTCGGACTACTGTAAGCAGGCAGACTTGCATGGCATGCTGCACCTCCTAGAATCATGTTCCTGAGGCTATTGGTGAGCTGAGAAAATCTAGGTCCCGCGACGAAGTGTGCATCATGCTCTCCTTCACTCGGCACAGACACGGGTACTCCGAAGGGTCTACGTGTCTGAATGTTGATCTTCGACTCAGGAGAGCCTGGGGGTGCTCAGTGCCTTTGTAGGGAAGCGAGTGCTGCCGCGAGGGGTCTAGGAGTCCAGAAAAGCTTACTAGCGTTCAGCTAAAGCAGAAGAGTGACTAAGGCTTCATAGAAGCTGTTGTACGCCTATCCCGCTGCATGGCATATCAGGGCCCTCCTTCGAAGCTAGGGCTCACTTTGAGTTTCCATTTAGCTACATAACAAGGCAGGATGAGCTCTGACTCAGAAACTGAAATACCCTGTCTCTTCGTGTAACCTCTTTTTCCCTCTCACAGCCATGCCTGCCGTGAGTATAAGCCTGACAACCACAGTGTTTTTAAAGGAGCTTCAAGGCGCATAAGAAGAGCTTTCAAGGTGGGAAAACAAGGCCAGTCGCATCAGGCACCATCACCAGATTGACATGCAGCATAAGTGTCTGTGGGTACTGGCAGGTCAAAAGAGACCTAGCTACCTCCCTGGCTCTTCCCTGATTCAACTTTTCTGCATAGGGCGCTCTGCGTGTAGCGAACTGCTTAGATGAAAGACTGCCCTAGGTCTCCTAGGGTCCTGTGCCTCTACCAAAAACCTGAAGTGTTCCACACAAAACTGTGCTGTAGTGGAAGTTGCTGTGCAAGCTGCCTTTCTCCTAGAGATACGGTGACTTCAGGGATGAGGTCCTAGAAGGACTTGTAAGCAGAGAGTTTTTCTCAGTACCGCTCAGACTAGGGCAACGAGGACGACTTCCATGGTATGCTGGCCTTGCTAGAACCGTGTTGATGAAGCCGTTGGTGAGCTGGGGATATCTAGCTCGCCCAAGGAAGAGTGCAGCGGGTTACCCTTCACTCGGCCTACCCAGGGGCACCCTGATGGGCCTACGGGTCTGAGTGTGGCTCAGCAAGCCCAGGGGAGCCTGGGGGTACTCAGTATCCTTGTACGGAAACGAGTGCTGCCGCGAGGGATCTAGGAGGCCTGAAAAGCTTACTAGCGTTCAACTAAAGCAGAAGAGCGACTAAGGCCTCATGGAAGCTGTTGCACGCCTACCCCGCTGTAAGGCATATCAGGGGCCGCCTTTGAAGCGAGGGCTCACTTTGAGTTTCCCTTTAGCTATAAAACAGGACAGGATGAGCTCTGATTTAGAAACTGAAATACCCTGTCTCGTCGTGAAACCTCTTTTGCCCTCTCACAGCCATGCCTGCCGTGAGTATAAGCCTGACAACCACAGTGTTTTTAAGGGAGCTTCAAGGCGCATAAGAAGAGCTTTCAAGGTGGGAAAACAAGGCCAGTCGCATCAGGCACCATCACCAGATTGACATGCAGCATAAGTGTCTGTGGGTACTGGCAGGTCAAAAGAGACCTAGCTACCTCCCTGGCTCTTCCCTGATTCAACTTTTCTGCATAGGGCGCTCTGCGTATAGCGAACTGCTTAGATGAAAGACTGCCCTAGGTCTCCTAGGTTCCTGTGCCTCTCCCAAAAACCTGAAGTGTTCCACACAAAACTGTGCTGTAGTGGAAGTTGCAGTGCAAGCTGCCTTTCTCCTAGAGATACGGTGACTTCAGGGATGAGGTCCTAGAAGGACTTGTAAGCAGAGAGTTTTTCTCAGTACCGCTCAGACTAGGGCAACGAGGACGACTTCCATGGTATGCTGGCCTTGCTAGAACCGTGTTGATGAAGCCGTTGGTGAGCTGGGGATATCTAGCTCGCCCAAGGAAGAGTGCAGCGGGTTACCCTTCACTCGGCCTACCCAGGGGCACCCTGATGGGCCTACGGATCTGAGTGTGGCCCAGCAAGCCCAGGGGAGCCTGGGGGTACTCAGTATCCTTGTACGGAAACGAGTGCTGCCGCGAGGGATCTAGGAGGCCTGAAAAGCTTACTAGCGTTCAACTAAAGCAGAAGAGCGACTAAGGCCTCATGGAAGCTGTTGCACGCCTACCCCGCTGTAAGGCATATCAGGGGCCGCCTTCGAAGCGAGGGCTCACTTTGAGTTTCCCCTTAGCTATAAAACAGGACAGGATGAGCTCTGATTTAGAAACTGAAATACCCTGTCTCGTCGTGAAAACTCTTTTGCCCTCTCACAGCCATGCCTGCCGTGAGTATAAGCCTGACAACCACAGTGTTTTTAAGGGAGCTTCAAGGCGCATAAGAAGAGCTTTCAAGGTGGGAAAACAAGGCCAGTCGCATCAGGCACCATCACCAGATTGACATGCAGCATAAGTGTCTGTGGGTACTGGCAGGTCAAAAGAGACCTAGCTACCTCCCTGGCTCTTCCCTGATTCAACTTTTCTGCATAGGGCGCTCTGCGTGTAGCGAACTGCTTAGATGAAAGACTGTCCTAGGTCTCCTAGGGGCCTGTGCCTCTACCAAAAACCTGAAGTGTTCCACACAAAACTGTGCTGTAGTGGAAGTTGCTGTGCAAGCTGCCTTTCTCCTAGAGATACGGTGACTTCAGGGATGAGGTCCTAGAAGGACTTGTAAGCAGAGAGTTTTTCTCACTACCGCTCAGACTAGGGCAACGAGGACGACTTCCATGGTATGCTGGCCTTGCTAGAACCGTGTTCCTGAGGCTGCTGGTGAGCTGAGGAAATCTAGCTTTCCCAAGAAAGAGTGCAGTTTGTTATGCTTCACTCGGCCTACAGAGGGGCACAGTGAAGGGCCTACGGGTGTGAGTGTGGCCCGGCAAGCCCAGGGGAGCCCTGGGGTACTCAGAGTTCTTGTACGGAAACGGGTACTGGCACGAGTGGGACTGGAGTCCTGAGAAGATTAGTACCTTTAAACTAATGCAGAACTGTGACTAAGGACTCAAGGAAAAGGCTGCACAACTACCCTTCTGGATGGCAAATCAGAGCTGTAGGTCAGGGTAGAGTGCACGTCAAGAGTCCCCTTAGCTCTAGTGCAGGGCAGGATATGCTCCTAACCAGAGCCTGGAAGCACCCGCTTTCTTTCGAGATAACTCATGTTCTTCCAGAGCCATGCCTGGAGTGAATACAAGTCCCACAACCACAGTGTTTTTCAGGTAGCTTTAAGGCCGCTTGAATGGAGCTTTCAAGATGGGAAAACAAGGCTTGACTCCTAAGGCCGCCATTTCCAGGTTGACACGCAGAAGAAGCATCTGTGCTTTCTAACAAGTCAAAAGAGACCTAGCTACTCCCTGGGTCTTGGAGAATCCACTTTCCTATGCCGGGTGTTCTGCGTGTAGCGAACTGCCTAAATGAAAGAATTCCCTAGGTGTCCTGGCTCCTGGGCATCTTCCAAAAGCCTGTAGCATTATACCAGAAAGTGTGCTCTAGTTGCACTTGGACCACAAGCCGACTTTCTCCTAGAGGTAGGTTGACTTCAGCTATGAGGTGGTAGAAGGAATTGTAAGCAAAGAGTTTTTCTCAGTACAGCTCGGACTACTGTAAGCAGGCAGACTTGCATGGCATGCTGCACCTCCTAGAATCATGTTCCTGAGGCTATTGGTGAGCTGAGAAAATCTAGGTCCCGCGACGAAGTGTGCATCATGCTCTCCTTCACTCGGCACAGACACGGGTACTCCGAAGGGTCTACGTGTCTGAATGTTAATCTTCGACTCAGGAGAGCCTGGGGGTGCTCAGTGCCTTTGTAGGGAAGCGAGTGCTGCCGCGAGGGGTCTAGGAGTCCAGAAAAGCTTACTAGCGTTCAGCTAAAGCAGAAGAGTGACTAAGGCTTCATAGAAGCTGTTGTACGCCTATCCCGCTGCATGGCATATCAGGGCCCTCCTTCGAAGCTAGGGCTCACTTTGAGTTTCCATTTAGCTACATAACAAGGCAGGATGAGCTCTGACTCAGAAACTGAAATACCCTGTCTCTTCGTGTAACCTCTTTTTCCCTCTCACAGCCATGCCTGCCGTGAGTATAAGCCTGACAACCACAGTGTTTTTAAGGGAGCTTCAAGGCGCATAAGAAGAGCTTTCAAGGTGGGAAAACAAAGCCAGTCGCATCAGGCACCATCACCAGGTTGACACGCAGCATAAGTGTCCGTGGGTACTGGCAGGTCAAAAGAGACCTAGCTACCTCCCTGGCTCTTCCCTGATTCAACTTTTCTGCATAGGGCGCTCTGCGTGTAGCGAACTGCTTAGATGAAAGACTGCCCTAGGTCTCCTAGGTTCCTGTGGCTCTCCCAAAAACCTGAAGTGTTCCACACAAAACTGTGCTGTAGTGGAAGTTGCAGTGCAAGCTGCCTTTCTCCTAGAGATACGGTGACTTCAGGGATGAGGTCCTAGAAGGACTTGTAAGCAGAGAGTTTTTCTCAGTACCGCTCAGACTAGGCCTACGAGGACGACTTCCATGGTATGCTGGCCTTGCTAGAACCGTGTTGATGAAGCCGTTGGTGAGCTGGGGATATCTAGCTCGCCCAAGGAAGAGTGCAGCGGGTTACCCTTCACTCGGCCTACCCAGGGGCACCCTGATGGGCCTACGGGTCTGAGTGTGGCCCAGCAAGCCCAGGGGAGCCTGGGGGTACTCAGTATCCTTGTACGGAAACGAGTGCTGCCGCGAGGGATCTAGGAGGCCTGAAAAGCTTACTAGCGTTCAACTAAAGCAGAAGAGCGACTAAGGCCTCATGGAAGCTGTTGCACGCCTACCCCGCTGTAAGGCATATCAGGGGCCGCCTTTGAAGCGAGGGCTCACTTTGAGTTTCCCTTTAGCTATAAAACAGGACAGGATGAGCTCTGATTTAGAAACTGAAATACCCTGTCTCGTCGTGAAACCTCTTTTGCCCTCTCACAGCCATGCCTGCCGTGAGTATAAGCCTGACAACCACAGTGTTTTGAAGGGAGCTTCAAGGCGCATAAGAAGAGCTTTCAAGGTGGGAAAACAAGGCCAGTCGCATCAGGCACCATCACCAGATTGACATGCAGCATAAGTGTCTGTGGGTACTGGCAGGTCAAAAGAGACCTAGCTACCTCCCTGGCTCTTCCCTGATTCAACTTTTCTGCTTAGGGCGCTCTGCGTGTAGCGAACTGCTTAGATGAAAGACTGCCCTAGGTCTCCTAGGTTCCTGTGCCTCTCCCAAAAACCTGAAGTGTTCCACACAAAACTGTGCTGTAGTGGAAGTTGCAGTGCAAGCTGCCTTTCTCCTAGAGATACGGTGACTTCAGGGATGAGGTCCTAGAAGGACTTGTAAGCAGAGAGTTTTTCTCAGTACCGCTCAGACTAGGGCAACGAGGACGACTTCCATGGTATGCTGGCCTTGCTAGAACCGTGTTGATGAAGCCGTTGGTGAGCTGGGGATATCTAGCTCGCCCAAGGAAGAGTGCAGCGGGTTACCCTTCACTCGGCCTACCCAGGGGCACCCTGATGGGCCTACGGGTCTGAGTGTGGCCCAGCAAGCCCAGGGGAGCCTGGGGGTACTCAGTATCCTTGTACGGAAACGAGTGCTGCCGCGAGGGATCTAGGAGGCCTGAAAAGCTTACTAGCGTTCAACTAAAGCAGAAGAGCGTCTAAGGCCTCATGGAAGCTGTTGCACACCTACCCCGCTGTAAGGCATATCAGGGGCCGCCTTCGAAGCGAGGGCTCACTTTGAGTTTCCCTTTAGATATAAAACAGGACAGGATGAGCTCTGATTTAGAAACTGAAATACCCTGTCTCGTCGTGAAACCTCTTTTGCCCTCTCACAGCCATGCCTGCCGTGAGTATAAGCCTGACAACCACAGTGTTTTTAAGGGAGCTTCAAGGCGCATAAGAAGAGCTTTCAAGGTGGGCAAACAAGGCCAGTCGCATCAGGCACCATCACCAGATTGACATGCAGCATAAGTGTCTGTGGGTACTGGCAGGTCAAAAGAGACCTAGCTACCTCCCTGGCTCTTCCCTGATTCAACTTTTCTGCATAGGGCGCTCTGCGTGTAGCGAACTGCTTAGATGAAAGACTGCCCTAGGTCTCCTAGGTTCCTGTGCCTCTCCCAAAAACCTGAAGTGTTCCACACAAAACTGTGCTGTAGTGGAAGTTGCAGTGCAAGCTGCCTTTCTCCTAGAGATACGGTGACTTCAGGGATGAGGTCCTAGAAGGACTTGTAAGCAGAGAGTTTTTCTCAGTACCGCTCAGACTAGGGCAACGAGGACGACTTCCATGGTATGCTGGCCTTGCTAGAACCGTGTTGATGAAGCCGTTGGTGAGCTGGGGATATCTAGCTCGCCCAAGGAAGAGTGCAGCGGGTTACCCTTCACTCGGCCTACCCAGGGGCACCCTGATGGGCCTACGGGTCTGAGTGTGGCCCAGCAAGCCCAGGGGAGCCTGGGGGTACTCACTATCCTTGTACGGAAACGAGTGCTGCCGCGAGGGATCTAGGAGGCCTGAAAAGCTTACTAGCGTTCAACTAAAGCAGAAGAGCGACTAAGGCCTCATGGAAGCTGTTGCACGCCTACCCCGCTGTAAGGCATATCAGGGGCCGCCTTCGAAGCGAGGGCTCACTTTGAGTTTCCCTTTAGCTATAAAACAGGACAGGATGAGCTCTGATTTAGAAACTGAAATACCCTGTCTCGTCGTGAAACCTCTTTTGCCCTCTCACAGCCATGCCTGCCGTGAGTATAAGCCTGACAACCACAGTGTTTTTAAGGGAGCTTCAAGGCGCATAAGAAGAGCTTTCAAGGTGGGAAAACAAGGCCAGTCGCATCAGGCACCATCACCAGATTGACATGCAGCATAAGTGTCTGTGGGTACTGGCAGGTCAAAAGAGACCTAGCTACCTCCCTGGCTCTTCCCTGATTCAACTTTTCTGCATAGGGCGCTCTGCGTGTAGCGAACTGCTTCGATGACAGACTGCCCTAGGTCTCCTAGGGTCCTGTGCCTCTCCCCAAAACCTGAAGTGTTCCACACAAAACTGTGCTGTAGTGGAAGTTGCTGTGCAAGCTGCCTTTCTCCTAGAGATACGGTGACTTCAGGGATGAGGTCCTAGAAGGACTTGTAAGCAGAGAGTTTTTCTCAGTACCGCTCAGACTAGGGCAACGAGGATGACTTACATGGTATGCTGGCCTTGCTAGAACCGTGTTCCAGAGGCTGCTGGTGAGCTGAGGAAATCTAGCTTTCCCAAGAAAGAGTGCAGTTTGTTATGCTTCACTCGGCCTACAGAGGGGCACAGTGAAGGGCCTACGGGTGTGAGTGTGGCCCGGCAATCCCAGGGGAGCCCTGGGGTACTCAGAGTTCTTGTACGGAAACGGGTACTGGCACGAGTGGGACTGGAGTCCTGAGAAGATTAGTACCTTTAAACTAATGCAGAACTGTGACTAAGGACTCAAGGAAAAGGCTGCACAACTACCCTTCTGGATGGCAAATCAGAGCTGTAGGTCAGGGTAGAGTGCACGTCAAGAGTCCCCTTAGCTCTAGTGCAGGGCAGGATATGCTCCTAACCAGAGCCTGGAAGCACCCGCTTTCTTTCGAGATAACTCATGTTCTTCCAGAGCCATGCCTGGAGTGAATACAAGTCCCACAACCACAGTGTTTTTCAGGTAGCTTTAAGGCCGCTTGAATGGAGCTTTCAAGACGGGAAAACAAGGCTTGACTCCTAAGGCCGCCATTTCCAGGTTGACACGCAGAAGAAGCATCTGTGCTTTCTAACAAGTCAAAAGAGACCTAGCTACTCCCTGGGTCTTGGAGAATCCACTTTCCTATGCCGGGTGTTCTGCGTGTAGCGAACTGCCTAAATGAAAGAATTCCCTAGGTGTCCTGGCTCCTGGGCATCTTCCAAAAGCCTGTAGCATTATACCAGAAAGTGTGCTCTAGTTGCACTTGGACCACAAGCCGACTTTCTCCTAGAGGTAGGTTGACTTCAGCTATGAGGTGGTAGAAGGAATTGTAAGCAAAGAGTTTTTCTCAGTACAGCTCGGACTACTGTAAGCAGGCAGACTTGCATGGCATGCTGCACCTCCTAGAATCATGTTCCTGAGGCTATTGGTGAGCTGAGAAAATCTAGGTCCCGCGACGAAGTGTGCATCATGCTCTCCTTCACTCGGCACAGACACGGGTACTCCGAAGGGTCTACGTGTCTGAATGTTGATCTTCGACTCAGGAGAGCCTGGGGGTGCTCAGTGCCTTTGTAGGGAAGCGAGTGCTGCCGCGAGGGGTCTAGGAGTCCAGAAAAGCTTACTAGCGTTCAGCTAAAGCAGAAGAGTGACTAAGGCTTCATAGAAGCTGTTGTACGCCTATCCCGCTGCATGGCATATCAGGGCCCTCCTTCGAAGCTAGGGCTCACTTTGAGTTTCCATTTAGCTACATAACAAGGCAGGATGAGCTCTGACTCAGAAACTGAAATACCCTGTCTCTTCGTGTAACCTCTTTTTCCCTCTCACAGCCATGCCTGCCGTGAGTATAAGCCTGACAACCACAGTGTTTTTAAAGGAGCTTCAAGGCGCATAAGAAGAGCTTTCAAGGTGGGAAAACAAGGCCAGTCGCATCAGGCACCATCACCAGATTGACATGCAGCATAAGTGTCTGTGGGTACTGGCAGGTCAAAAGAGACCTAGCTACCTCCCTGGCTCTTCCCTGATTCAACTTTTCTGCATAGGGCGCTCTGCGTGTAGCGAACTGCTTAGATGAAAGACTGCCCTAGGTCTCCTAGGGTCCTGTGCCTCTACCAAAAACCTGAAGTGTTCCACACAAAACTGTGCTGTAGTGGAAGTTGCTGTGCAAGCTGCCTTTCTCCTAGAGATACGGTGACTTCAGGGATGAGGTCCTAGAAGGACTTGTAAGCAGAGAGTTTTTCTCAGTACCGCTCAGACTAGGGCAACGAGGACGACTTCCATGGTATGCTGGCCTTGCTAGAACCGTGTTGATGAAGCCGTTGGTGAGCTGGGGATATCTAGCTCGCCCAAGGAAGAGTGCAGCGGGTTACCCTTCACTCGGCCTACCCAGGGGCACCCTGATGGGCCTACGGGTCTGAGTGTGGCCCAGCAAGCCCAGGGGAGCCTGGGGGTACTCAGTATCCTTGTACGGAAACGAGTGCTGCCGCGAGGGATCTAGGAGGCCTGAAAAGCTTACTAGCGTTCAACTAAAGCAGAAGAGCGACTAAGGCCTCATGGAAGCTGTTGCACGCCTACCCCGCTGTAAGGCATATCAGGGGCCGCCTTTGAAGCGAGGGCTCACTTTGAGTTTCCCTTTAGCTATAAAACAGGACAGGATGAGCTCTGATTTAGAAACTGAAATACCCTGTCTCGTCGTGAAACCTCTTTTGCCCTCTCACAGCCATGCCTGCCGTGAGTATAAGCCTGACAACCACAGTGTTTTGAAGGGAGCTTCAAGGCGCATAAGAAGAGCTTTCAAGGTGGGAAAACAAGGCCAGTCGCATCAGGCACCATCACCAGATTGACATGCAGCATAAGTGTCTGTGGGTACTGGCAGGTCAAAAGAGACCTAGCTACCTCCCTGGCTCTTCCCTGATTCAACTTTTCTGCATAGGGCGCTCTGCGTGTAGCGAACTGCTTAGATGAAAGACTGCCCTAGGTCTCCTAGGTTCCTGTGCCTCTCCCAAAAACCTGAAGTGTTCCACACAAAACTGTGCTGTAGTGGAAGTTGCAGTGCAAGCTGCCTTTCTCCTAGAGATACGGTGACTTCAGGGATGAGGTCCTAGAAGGACTTGTAAGCAGAGAGTTTTTCTCAGTACCGCTCAGACTAGGGCAACGAGGACGACTTCCATGGTATGCTGGCCTTGCTAGAACCGTGTTCATGAAGCCGTTGGTGAGCTGGGGATATCTAGCTCGCCCAAGGAAGAGTGCAGCGGGTTACCCTTCACTCGGCCTACCCAGGGGCACCCTGATGGGCCTAGGGATCTGAGTGTGGCCCAGCAAGCCCAGGGGAGCCTGGGGGTACTCAGTATCCTTGTACGGAAACGAGTGCTGCCGCGAGGGATCTAGGAGGCCTGAAAAGCTTACTAGCGTTCAACTAAAGCAGAAGAGCGACTAAGGCCTCATGGAAGCTGTTGCACGCCTACCCCGCTGTAAGGCATATCAGGGGCCGCCTTCGAAGCGAGGGCTCACTTTGAGTTTCCCCTTAGCTATAAAACAGGACAGGATGAGCTCTGATTTAGAAACTGAAATACCCTGTCTCGTCGTGAAAACTCTTTTGCCCTCTCACAGCCATGCCTGCCGTGAGTATAAGCCTGACAACCACAGTGTTTTTAAGGGAGCTTCAAGGCGCATAAGAAGAGCTTTCAAGGTGGGAAAACAAGGCCAGTCGCATCAGGCACCATCACCAGATTGACATGCAGCATAAGTGTCTGTGGGTACTGGCAGGTCAAAAGAGACCTAGCTACCTCCCTGGCTCTTCCCTGATTCAACTTTTCTGCATAGGGCGCTCTGCGTGTAGCGAACTGCTTAGATGAAAGACTGCCCTAGGTCTCCTAGGGGCCTGTGCCTCTACCAAAAACCTGAAGTGTTCCACACAAAACTGTGCTGTAGTGGAAGTTGCTGTGCAAGCTGCCTTTCTCCTAGAGATACGGTGACTTCAGGGATGAGGTCCTAGAAGGACTTGTAAGCAGAGAGTTTTTCTCAGTACCGCTCAGACTAGGGCAACGAGGACGACTTCCATGGTATGCTGGCCTTGCTAGAACCGTGTTCCTGAGGCTGCTGGTGAGCTGAGGAAATCTAGCTTTCCCAAGAAAGAGTGCAGTTTGTTATGCTTCACTCGGCCTACAGAGGGGCACAGTGAAGGGCCTACGGGTGTGAGTGTGGCCCGGCAAGCCCAGGGGAGCCCTGGGGTACTCAGAGTTCTTGTACGGAAACGGGTACTGGCACGAGTGGGACTGGAGTCCTGAGAAGATTAGTACCTTTAAACTAATGCAGAACTGTGACTAAGGACTCAAGGAAAAGGCTGCACAACTACCCTTCTGGATGGCAAATCAGAGCTGTAGGTCAGGGTAGAGTGCACGTCAAGAGTCCCCTTAGCTCTAGTGCAGGGCAGGATATGCTCCTAACCAGAGCCTGGAAGCACCCGCTTTCTTTCGAGATAACTCATGTTCTTCCAGAGCCATGCCTGGAGTGAATACAAGTCCCACAACCACAGTGTTTTTCAGGTAGCTTTAAGGCCGCTTGAATGGAGCTTTCAAGATGGGAAAACAAGGCTTGACTCCTAAGGCCGCCATTTCCAGGTTGACACGCAGAAGAAGCATCTGTGCTTTCTAACAAGTCAAAAGAGACCTAGCTACTCCCTGGGTCTTGGAGAATCCACTTTCCTATGCCGGGTGTTCTGCGTGTAGCGAACTGCCTAAATGAAAGAATTCCCTAGGTGTCCTGGCTCCTGGGCATCTTCCAAAAGCCTGTAGCATTATACCAGAAAGTGTGCTCTAGTTGCACTTGGACCACAAGCCGACTTTCTCCTAGAGGTAGGTTGACTTCAGCTATGAGGTGGTAGAAGGAATTGTAAGCAAAGAGTTTTTCTCAGTACAGCTCGGACTACTGTAAGCAGGCAGACTTGCATGGCATGCTGCACCTCCTAGAATCATGTTCCTGAGGCTATTGGTGAGCTGAGAAAATCTAGGTCCCGCGACGAAGTGTGCATCATGCTCTCCTTCACTCGGCACAGACACGGGTACTCCGAAGGGTCTACGTGTCTGAATGTTGATCTTCGACTCAGGAGAGCCTGGGGGTGCTCAGTGCCTTTGTAGGGAAGCAAGTGCTGCCGCGAGGGGTCTAGGAGTCCAGAAAAGCTTACTAGCGTTCAGCTAAAGCAGAAGAGTGACTAAGGCTTCATAGAAGCTGTTATACGCCTATCCCGCTGCATGGCATATCAGGGCCCTCCTTCGAAGCTAGGGCTCACTTTGAGTTTCCATTTAGCTACATAACAAGGCAGGATGAGCTCTGACTCAGAAACTGAAATACCCTGTCTCTTCGTGTAACCTCTTTTTCCCTCTCACAGCCATGCCTGCCGTGAGTATAAGCCTGACAACCACAGTGTTTTTAAGGGAGCTTCAAGGCGCATAAGAAGAGCTTTCAAGGTGGGAAAACAAAGCCAGTCGCATCAGGCACCATCACCAGGTTGACACGCAGCATAAGTGTCCGTGGGTACTGGCAGGTCAAAAGAGACCTAGCTACCTCCCTGGCTCTTCCCTGATTCAACTTTTCTGCATAGGGCGCTCTGCGTGTAGCGAACTGCTTAGATGAAAGACTGCCCTAGGTCTCCTAGGTTCCTGTGCCTCTCCCAAAAACCTGAAGTGTTCCACACAAAACTGTGCTGTAGTGGAAGTTGCAGTGCAAGCTGCCTTTCTCCTAGAGATACGGTGACTTCAGGGATGAGGTCCTAGAAGGACTTGTAAGCAGAGAGTTTTTCTCAGTACCGCTCAGACTAGGCCTACGAGGACGACTTCCATGGTATGCTGGCCTTGCTAGAACCGTGTTGATGAAGCCGTTGGTGAGCTGGGGATATCTAGCTCGCCCAAGGAAGAGTGCAGCGGGTTACCCTTCACTCGGCCTACCCAGGGGCACCCTGATGGGCCTACGGGTCTGAGTGTGGCCCAGCAAGCCCAGGGGAGCCTGGGGGTACTCAGTATCCTTGTACGGAAACGAGTGCTGCCGCGAGGGATCTAGGAGGCCTGAAAAGCTTACTAGCGTTCAACTAAAGCAGAAGAGCGACTAAGGCCTCATGGAAGCTGTTGCACACCTACCCCGCTGTAAGGCATATCAGGGGCCGGCTTCGAAGCGAGGGCTCACTTTGAATTTCCCTTTAGATATAAAACAGGACAGGATGAGCTCTGATTTAGAAACTGAAATACCCTGTCTCGTCGTGAAACCTCTTTTACCCTCTCACAGCCATGCCTGCCGTGAGTATAAGCCTGACAACCACAGTGTTTTTAAGGGAGCTTCAAGGCGCATAAGAAGAGCTTTCAAGGTGGGAAAACAAGGCCAGTCGCATCAGGCACCATCACCAGATTGACATGCAGCATAAGTGTCTGTGGGTACTGGCAGGTCAAAAGAGACCTAGCTACCTCCCTGGCTCTTCCCTGATTCAACTTTTCTGCATAGGGTGCTCTGCGTGTAGCGAACTGCTTAGATGAAAGACTGCCCTAGGTCTCCTAGGGCCCTGTGCCTCTCCCAAAAACCTGAAGTGTTCCACACAAAACTGTGCTGTAGTGGAAGTTGCAGTGCAAGCTGCCTTTCTCCTAGAGATACGGTGACTTCAGGGATGAGGTCCTAGAAGGACTTGTAAGCAGAGAGTTTTTCTCAGTACCGCTCAGACTAGGGCAACGAGGACGACTTCCATGGTATGCTGGCCTTGCTAGAACCGTGTTCATGAAGCCGTTGGTGAGCTGGGGATATCTAGCTCGCCCAAGGAAGAGTGCAGCGGGTTACCCTTCACTCGGCCTACCCAGGGGCACCCTGATGGGCCTACGGGTCTGAGTGTGGCCCAGCAAGCCCAGGGGAGCCTGGGGGTACTCAGTATCCGTGTACGGAAACGAGTGCTGCCGCGAGGGATCTAGGAGGCCTGAAAAGCTTACTAGCGTTCAACTAAAGCAGAAGAGCGACTAAGGCCTCATGGAAGCTGTTGCACGCCTACCCCGCTGTAAGGCATATCAGGGGCCGCCTTCGAAGCGAGGGCTCACTTTGAGTTTCCCTTTAGCTATAAAACAGGACAGGATGAGTTCTGATTTAGAAACTGAAATACCCTGTCTCGTCGTGAAACCTCTTTTGCCCTCTCACAGCCATGCCTGCCGTGAGTATAAGCCTGACAACCACAGTGTTTTTAAGGGAGCTTCAAGGCGCAGAAGAAGAGCTTTCAAGGTGGGAAAACAAGGCCAGTCGCATCAGGCACCATCACCAGGTTGACATGCAGCATAAGTGTCTGTGGGTACTGGCAGGTCAAAAGAGACCTAGCTACCTCCCTGGCTCTTCCCTGATTCAACTTTTCTGCATAGGGCGCTCTGCGTGTAGCGAACTGCTTAGATGAAAGACTGCCCTAGGTCTCCTAGGTTCCTGTGCCTCTCCCAAAAACCTGAAGTGTTCCACACAAAACTGTGCTGTAGTGGAAGTTGCAGTGCAAGCTGCCTTTCTCCTAGAGATACGGTGACTTCAGGGATGAGGTCCTAGAAGGACTTGTAAGCAGAGAGTTTTTCTCAGTACCGCTCAGACTAGGGCAACGAGGACGACTTCCATGGTATGCTGGCCTTGCTAGAACCGTGTTGATGAAGCCGTTGGTGAGCTGGGGATATCTAGCTCGCCCAAGGAAGAGTGCAGCGGGTTACCCTTCACTCGGCCTACCCAGGGGCACCCTGATGGGCCTACGGGTCTGAGTGTGGCCCAGCAAGCCCAGGGGAGCCTGGGGGTACTCAGTATCCTTGTACGGAAACGAGTGCTGCCGCGAGGGATCTAGGAGGCCTGAAAAGCTTACTAGCGTTCAACTAAAGCAGAAGAGCGTCTAAGGCCTCATGGAAGCTGTTGCACACCTACCCCGCTGTAAGGCATATCAGGGGCCGCCTTCGAAGCGAGGGCTCACTTTCAGTTTCCCTTTAGATATAAAACAGGACAGGATGAGCTCTGATTTAGAAACTGAAATACCCTGTCTCGTCGTGAAACCTCTTTTGCCCTCTCACAGCCATGCCTGCCGTGAGTATAAGCCTGACAACCACAGTGTTTTTAAGGGAGCTTCAAGGCGCATAAGAAGAGCTTTCAAGGTGGGAAAACAAGGCCAGTCGCATCAGGCACCATCACCAGATTGACATGCAGCATAAGTGTCTGTGGGTACTGGCAGGTCAAAAGAGACCTAGCTACCTCCCTGGCTCTTCCCTGATTCAACTTTTCTGCATAGGGCGCTCTGCGTGTAGCGAACTGCTTAGATGAAAGACTGCCCTAGGTCTCCTAGGGTCCTGTGCCTCTCCCAAAAACCTGAAGTGTTCCACACAAAACTGTGCTGTAGTGGAAGTTGCAGTGCAAGCTGCCTTTCTCCTAGAGATACGGTGACTTCAGGGATGAGGTCCTAGAAGGACTTGTAAGCAGAGAGTTTTTCTCAGTACCGCTCAGACTAGGGCAACGAGGACGACTTCCATGGTATGCTGGCCTTGCTAGAACCGTGTTGATGAAGCCGTTGGTGAGCTGGGGATATCTAGCTCGCCCAAGGAAGAGTGCAGCGGGTTACCCTTCACTCGGCCTACCCAGGGGCACCCTGATGGGCCTACGGGTCTGAGTGTGGCCCAGCAAGCCCAGGGGAGCCTGGGGGTACTCAGTATCCTTGTACGGAAACGAGTGCTGCCGCGAGGGATCTAGGAGGCCTGAAAAGCTTACTAGCGTTCAACTAAAGCAGAAGAGCGACTAAGGCCTCATGGAAGCTGTTGCACGCCTACCCCGCTGTAAGGCATATCAGGGGCCGCCTTCGAAGCGAGGGCTCACTTTGAGTTTCCCTTTAGCTATAAAACAGGACAGGATGAGCTCTGATTTAGAAACTGAAATACCCTGTCTCGTCGTGAAACCTCTTTTGCCCTCTCACAGCCATGCCTGCCGTGAGTATAAGCCTGACAACCACAGTGTTTTTAAGGGAGCTTCAAGGCGCATAAGAAGAGCTTTCAAGGTGGGAAAACAAGGCCAGTCGCATCAGGCACCATCACCAGATTGACATGCAGCATAAGTGTCTGTGGGTACTGGCAGGTCAAAAGAGACCTAGCTACCTCCCTGGCTCTTCCCTGATTCAACTTTTCTGCATAGGGCGCTCTGCGTGTAGCGAACTGCTTCGATGACAGACTGCCCTAGGTCTCCTAGGGTCCTGTGCCTCTCCCCAAAACCTGAAGTGTTCCACACAAAACTGTGCTGTAGTGGAAGTTGCTGTGCAAGCTGCCTTTCTCCTAGAGATACGGTGACTTCAGGGATGAGGTCTTAGAAGGACTTGTAAGCAGAGAGTTTTTCTCAGTACCGCTCAGACTAGGGCAACGAGGATGACTTACATGGTATCCTGGCCTTGCTAGAACCGTGTTCCAGAAGCTGCTGGTGAGCTGAGGAAATCTAGCTTTCCCAAGAAAGAGTGCAGTTTGTTATGCTTCACTCGGCCTACAGAGGGGCACAGTGAAGGGCCTACGGGTGTGAGTGTGGCCCGGCAAGCCCAGGGGAGCCCTGGGGTACTCAGAGTTCTTGTACGGAAACGGGTACTGGCACGAGTGGGACTGGAGTCCTGAGAAGATTAGTACCTTTAAACTAATGCAGAACTGTGACTAAGGACTCAAGGAAAAGGCTGCACAACTACCCTTCTGGATGGCAAATCAGAGCTGTAGGCCAGGGTAGAGTGCACGTCAAGAGTCTCCTTAGCTCTAGTGCAGGGCAGGATATGCTCCTAACCAGAGCCTGGAAGCACCCGCTTTCTTTCGAGATAACTCATGTTCTTCCAGAGCCATGCCTGGAGTGAATACAAGTCCCACAACCACAGTGTTTTTCAGGTAGCTTTAAGGCCGCTTGAATGGAGCTTTCAAGACGGGAAAACAAGGCTTGACTCCTAAGGCCGCCATTTCCAGGTTGACACGCAGAAGAAGCATCTGTGCTTTCTAACAAGTCAAAAGAGACCTAGCTACTCCCTGGGTCTTGGAGAATCCACTTTCCTATGCCGGGTGTTCTGCGTGTAGCGAACTGCCTAAATGAAAGAATTCCCTAGGTGTCCTGGCTCCTGGGCATCTTCCAAAAGCCTGTAGCATTATACCAGAAAGTGTGCTCTAGTTGCACTTGGACCACAAGCCGACTTTCTCCTAGAGGTAGGTTGACTTCAGCTATGAGGTGGTAGAAGGAATTGTAAGCAAAGAGTTTTTCTCAGTACAGCTCGGACTACTGTAAGCAGGCAGACTTGCATGGCATGCTGCACCTCCTAGAATCATGTTCCTGAGGCTATTGGTGAGCTGAGAAAATCTAGGTCCCGCGACGAAGTGTGCATCATGCTCTCCTTCACTCGGCACAGACACGGGTACTCCGAAGGGTCTACGTGTCTGAATGTTGATCTTCGACTCAGGAGAGCCTGGGGGTGCTCAGTGCCTTTGTAGGGAAGCGAGTGCTGCCGCGAGGGGTCTAGGAGTCCAGAAAAGCTTACTAGCGTTCAGATAAAGCAGAAGAGTGACTAAGGCTCCATAGAAGCTGTTGTACGCCTATCCCGCTGCATGGCATATCAGGGCCCTCCTTCGAAGCTAGGGCTCACTTTGAGTTTCCATTTAGCTACATAACAAGGCAGGATGAGCTCTGACTCAGAAACTGAAATACCCTGTCTCTTCGTGTAACCTCTTTTTCCCTCTCACAGCCATGCCTGCCGTGAGTATAAGCCTGACAACCACAGTGTTTTTAAGGGAGCTTCAAGGCGCATAAGAAGAGCTTTCAAGGTGGGAAAACAAGGCCAGTCGCATCAGGCACCATCACCAGATTGACATGCAGCATAAGTGTCTGTGGGTACTGGCAGGTCAAAAGAGACCTAGCTACCTCCCTGGCTCTTCCCTGATTCAACTTTTCTGCATAGGGCGCTCTGCGTGTAGCGAACTGCTTAGATGAAAGACTGCCCTAGGTCTCCTAGGGTCCTGTGCCTCTACCAAAAACCTGAAGTGTTCCACACAAAACTGTGCTGTAGTGGAAGTTGCAGTGCAAGCTGCCTTTCTCCTAGAGATACGGTGACTTCAGGGATGAGGTCCTAGAAGGACTTGTAAGCAGAGAGTTTTTCTCAGTACCGCTCAGACTAGGGCAACGAGGACGACTTCCATGGTATGCTGGCCTTGCTAGAACCGTGTTGATGAAGCCGTTGGTGAGCTGGGGATATCTAGCTCGCCCAAGGAAGAGTGCAGCGGGTTACCCTTCACTCGGCCTACCCAGGGGCACCCTGATGGGCCTACGGGTCTGAGTGTGGCCCAGCAAGCCCAGGGGAGCCTGCGGGTACTCAGTATCCTTGTACGGAAACGAGTGCTGCCGCGAGGGATCTAGGAGGCCTGAAAAGCTTACTAGCGTTCAACTAAAGCAGAAGAGCGACTAAGGCCTCATGGAAGCTGTTGCACGCCTACCCCGCTGTAAGGCATATCAGGGGCCGCCTTTGAAGCGAGGGCTCACTTTGAGTTTCCCTTTAGCTATAAAACAGGACAGGATGAGCTCTGATTTAGAAACTGAAATACCCTGTCTCGTCGTGAAACCTCTTTTGCCCTCTCACAGCCATGCCTGCCGTGAGTATAAGCCTGACAACCACAGTGTTTTTAAGGGAGCTTCAAGGCGCATAAGAAGAGCTTTCAAGGTGGGAAAACAAGGCCAGTCGCATCAGGCACCATCACCAGATTGACATGCAGCATAAGTGTCTGTGGGTACTGGCAGGTCAAAAGAGACCTAGCTACCTCCCTGGCTCTTCCCTGATTCAACTTTTCTGCATAGGGCGCTCTGCGTGTAGCGAACTGCTTAGATGAAAGACTGCCCTAGGTCTCCTAGGGTCCTGTGCCTCTACCAAAAACCTGAAGTGTTCCACACAAAACTGTGCTGTAGTGGAAGTTGCTGTGCAAGCTGCCTTTCTCCTAGAGATACGGTGACTTCAGGGATGAGGTCCTAGAAGGACTTGTAAGCAGAGAGTTTTTCTCAGTACCGCTCAGACTAGGGCAACGAGGACGACTTCCATGGTATGCTGGCCTTGCTAGAACCGTGTTCCAGAGGCTGCTGGTGAGCTGAGGAAATCTAGCTTTCCCAAGAAAGAGTGCAGTTTGTTATGCTTCACTCGGCCTACAGAGGGGCACAGTGAAGGGCCTACGGGTGTGAGTGTGGCCCGGCAAGCCCAGGGGAGCCTTGGGGTACTCAGAGTTCTTGTACGGAAACGGGTACTGGCACGAGGGCGACTGGAGTCCTGAGAAGATTAGTACCTTTAAACTAATGCAGAACTGTGACTAAGGACTCAAGGAAAAGGCTGCACAACTACCCTTCTGGATGGCAAATCAGAGCTGTAGGTCAGGGTAGAGTGCACGTCAAGAGTCCCCTTAGCTCTAGTGCAGGGCAGGATATGCTCCTAACCAGAGCCTGGAAGCACCCGCTTTCTTTCGAGATAACTCATGTTCTTCCAGAGCCATGCCTGGAGTGAATACAAGTCCCACAACCACAGTGTTTTTCAGGTAGCTTTAAGGCCGCTTGAATGGAGCTTTCAAGACGGGAAAACAAGGCTTGACTCCTAAGGCCGCCATTTCCAGGTTGACACGCAGAAGAAGCATCTGTGCTTTCTAACAAGTCAAAAGAGACCTAGCTACTCCCTGGGTCTTGGAGAATCCACTTTCCTATGCCGGGTGTTCTGCGTGTAGCGAACTGCCTAAATGAAAGAATTCCCTAGGTGTCCTGGCTCCTGGGCATCTTCCAAAAGCCTGTAGCATTATACCAGAAAGTGTGCTCTAGTTGCACTTGGACCACAAGCCGACTTTCTCCTAGAGGTAGGTTGACTTCAGCTATGAGGTGGTAGAAGGAATTGTAAGCAAAGAGTTTTTCTCAGTACAGCTCGGACTACTGTAAGCAGGCAGACTTGCATGGCATGCTGCACCTCCTAGAATCATGTTCCTGAGGCTATTGGTGAGCTGAGAAAATCTAGGTCCCGCGACGAAGTGTGCATCATGCTCTCCTTCACTCGGCACAGACACGGGTACTCCGAAGGGTCTACGTGTCTGAATGTTGATCTTCGACTCAGGAGAGCCTGGGGGTGCTCAGTGCCTTTGTAGGGAAGCGAGTGCTGCCGCGAGGGGTCTAGGAGTCCAGAAAAGCTTACTAGCGTTCAGCTAAAGCAGAAGAGCGACTAAGGCCTCATGGAAGCTGTTGCACGCCTACCCCGCTGTAAGGCATATCAGGGACCGCCTTCGAAGCTAGGGCTCACTTTGAGTTTCCATTTAGCTACATAACAAGGCAGGATGAGCTCTGACTCAGAAACTGAAATACCTTGTCTCTTCGTGTAACCTCTTTTTCCCTCTCACAGCCATGCCTGCCGTGAGTATAAGCCTGACAACCACAGTGTTTTTAAGGGAGCTTCAAGGCGCATAAGAAGAGCTTTCAAGGTGGGAAAACAAAGCCAGTCGCATCAGGCACCATCACCAGGTTGACACGCAGCATAAGTGTCCGTGGGTACTGGCAGGTCAAAAGAGACCTAGCTACCTCCCTGGCTCTTCCCTGATTCAACTTTTCTGCATAGGGCGCTCTGCGTGTAGCGAACTGCTTCGATGACAGACTGCCCTAGGTCTCCTAGGGTCCTGTGCCTCTCCCAAAAACCTGAAGTGTTCCACACAAAACTGTGCTGTAGTGGAAGTTGCAGTGCAAGCTGCCTTTCTCCTAGAGATACGGTGACTTCAGGGATGAGGTCCTAGAAGGACTTGTAAGCAGAGAGTTTTTCTCAGTACCGCTCAGACTAGGGCAACGAGGACGACTTCCATGGTATGCTGGCCTTGCTAGAAACGTGTTGATGAAGCCGTTGGTGAGCTGGGGATATCCAGCTCGCCCAAGGAAGAGTGCAGCGGGTTACCCTTCACTCGGCCTACCCAGGGGCACCCTGATGGGCCTACGGGTCTGAGTGTGGCCCAGCAAGCCCAGGGGAGCCTGGGGGTACTCAGTATCCTTGTACGGAAACGAGTGCTGCCGCGAGGGATCTAGGAGGCCTGAAAAGCTTACTAGCGTTCAACTAAAGCAGAAGAGCGACTAAGGCCTCATGGAAGCTGTTGCACGCCTACCCCGCTGTAAGGCATATCAGGGGCCGCCTTCGAAGCGAGGGCTCACTTTGAGTTTCCCCTTAGCTATAAAACAGGACAGGATGAGCTCTGATTTAGAAACTGAAATACCCTGTCTCGTCGTGAAACCTCTTTTGCCCTCTCACAGCCATGCCTGCCGTGAGTATAAGCCTGACAACCACAGTGTTTTTAAGGGAGCTTCAAGGCGCAGAAGAAGAGCTTTCAAGGTGGGAAAACAAGGCCAGTCGCATCAGGCACCATCACCAGATTGACATGCAGCATAAGTGTCTGTGGGTACTGGCAGGTCAAAACAGACCTAGCTACCTCCCTGGCTCTTCCCTGATTCAACTTTTCTGCATAGGGCGCTCTGCGTGTAGCGAACTGCTTAGATGAAAGACTGCCCTAGGTCTCCTAGGGGCCTGTGCCTCTACCAAAAACCTGAAGTGTTCCACACAAAACTGTGCTGTAGTGGAAGTTGCTGTGCAAGCTGCCTTTCTCCTAGAGATACGGTGACTTCAGGGATGAGGTCCTAGAAGGACTTGTAAGCAGAGAGTTTTTCTCAGTACCGCTCAGACTAGGGCAACGAGGACGACTTCCATGGTATGCTGGCCTTGCTAGAACCGTGTTGATGAAGCCGTTGGTGAGCTGGGGATATCTAGCTCGCCCAAGGAAGAGTGCAGCGGGTTACCCTTCACTCGGCCTACCCAGGGGCACCCTGATGGGCCTACGGGTCTGAGTGTGGCCCAGCAAGCCCAGGGGAGCCTGGGGGTACTCAGTATCCTTGTACGGAAACGAGTGCTGCCGCGAGGGATCTAGGAGGCCTGAAAAGCTTACTAGCGTTCAACTAAAGCAGAAGAGCGACTAAGGCCTCATGGAAGCTGTTGCACGCCTACCCCGCTGTAAGGCATATCAGGGGCCGCCTTCGAAGCGAGGGCTCACTTTGAGTTTCCCCTTAGCTATAAAACAGGACAGGATGAGCTCTGATTTAGAAACTGAAATACCCTGTCTCGTCGTGAAACCTCTTTTGCCCTCTCACAGCCATGCCTGCCGTGAGTATAAGCCTGACAACCACAGTGTTTTTAAGGGAGCTTCAAGGCGCAGAAGAAGAGCTTTCAAGGTGGGAAAACAAGGCCAGTCGCATCAGGCACCATCACCAGATTGACATGCAGCATAAGTGTCTGTGGGTACTGGCAGGTCAAAACAGACCTAGCTACCTCCCTGGCTCTTCCCTGATTCAACTTTTCTGCATAGGGCGCTCTGCGTGTAGCGAACTGCTTAGATGAAAGACTGCCCTAGGTCTCCTAGGGGCCTGTGCCTCTAGCAAAAACCTGAAGTGTTCCACACAAAACTGTGCTGTAGTGGAAGTTGCTGTGCAAGCTGCCTTTCTCCTAGAGATACGGTGACTTCAGGGATGAGGTCCTAGAAGGACTTGTAAGCAGAGAGTTTTTCTCAGTACCGCTCAGACTAGGGCAACGAGGACGACTTCCATGGTATGCTGGCCTTGCTAGAACCGTGTTCATGAAGCCGTTGGTGAGCTGGGGATATCTAGCTCGCCCAAGGAAGAGTGCAGCCGGTTACCCTTCACTCGGCCTACCCAGGGGCACCCTGATGGGCCTACGGGTCTGAGTGCGGCCCAGGAAGCCCAGGGGAGCCTGCGGGTACTCAGTATCCTTGTACGGAAACGAGTGCTGCCGCGAGGGATCTAGGCGGCCTGAAAAGCTTACTAGCGTTCAACTAAAGCAGGAGAGCGACTAAGGCCTCATGGAAGCTGTTGCACGCCTAACCCGCTGTAAGGCATATCAGGGCCCTCCTTCGAAGTTAGGCCTCACTTTGAGTTTCCCTTTAGCTATAGAACAGGACAGGATCAGCTCTGACTCAGAAACTGGAATACCATGTTTCTTCGTGACACCTCTTTTTCCCTCTCACAGCCATGCCTGTTGTGTGTATAAGCCCGACACCAACAGTGTTTTTCACTTAGCTTCAAGGCGCATAAAAGGAGCTTTCATGATGGGAAACAAGGCTAGTCCCATCAGGTCCTGTTTCCAGATTGACACGTAGCGTAAGTATCTGTGGTTTCTAAGAGGACAAAAGAGACCTAGCTAGCTACTTGGCTCTTCCCAGAATCAAGTTTTCTGCACAGGGTGTTGTACATGTAGCGACGTGCCTAGACAATAGACTGCCCTAGGTCTCCTAAGAGCCCTGTGCATGTCCCCAAAGCCTGAAGTGTTACACAGAAAACTGTGCTTTAGTGGAAGTTGGAATGCAAGCCGTCTTTCTCCTTGAGATACGGTGACTTCAGGTATGAGGTCCTCGAAGGACTTCAAAGCAGAGAGTTTTCCTCAGTACACAGCTCAGAATAGGGCGATGAGGCAGACTTCCATGGTATGCTGGACTTGCTAGAACCGTGTTCCTGAGGCTGCTGGTGAGCTGAGGAAATCTAGCTTTCCCAAGAAAGAGTGCAGTTTGTTATGCTTCACTCGGCCTACAGAGGGGCACAGTGAAGGGCCTACGGGTGTGAGTGTGGCCCGGCAAGCCCAGGGGAGCCCTGGGGTACTCAGAGTTCTTGTACGGAAACGGGTACTGGCACGAGTGGGACTGGAGTCCTGAGAAGATTAGTACCTTTAAACTAATGCAGAACTGTGACTAAGGACTCAAGGAAAAGGCTGCACAACTACCCTTCTGGATGGCAAATCAGAGCTGTAGGCCAGGGTAGAGTGCACGTCAAGAGTCTCCTTAGCTCTAGTGCAGGGCAGGATATGCTCCTAACCAGAGCCTGGAAGCACCCGCTTTCTTTCGAGATAACTCATGTTCTTCCAGAGCCATGCCTGGAGTGAATACAAGTCCCACAACCACAGTGTTTTTCAGGTAGCTTTAAGGCCGCTTGAATGGAGCTTTCAAGACGGGAAAACAAGGCTTGACTCCTAAGGCCGCCATTTCCAGGTTGACACGCAGAAGAAGCATCTGTGCTTTCTAACAAGTCAAAAGAGACCTAGCTACTCCCTGGGTCTTGGAGAATCCACTTTCCTATGCCGGGTGTTCTGCGTGTAGCGAACTGCCTAAATGAAAGAATTCCCTAGGTGTCCTGGCTCCTGGGCATCTTCCAAAAGCCTGTAGCATTATACCAGAAAGTGTGCTCTAGTTGCACTTGGACCACAAGCCGACTTTCTCCTAGAGGTAGGTTGACTTCAGCTATGAGGTGGTAGAAGGAATTGTAAGCAAAGAGTTTTTCTCAGTACAGCTCGGACTACTGTAAGCAGGCAGACTTGCATGGCATGCTGCACCTCCTAGAATCATGTTCCTGAGGCTATTGGTGAGCTGAGAAAATCTAGGTCCCGCGACGAAGTGTGCATCATGCTCTCCTTCACTCGGCACAGACACGGGTACTCCGAAGGGTCTACGTGTCTGAATGTTGATCTTCGACTCAGGAGAGCCTGGGGGTGCTCAGTGCCTTTGTAGGGAAGCGAGTGCTGCCGCGAGGGGTCTAGGAGTCCAGAAAAGCTTACTAGCGTTCAGATAAAGCAGAAGAGTGACTAAGGCTCCATAGAAGCTGTTGTACGCCTATCCCGCTGCATGGCATATCAGGGCCCTCCTTCGAAGCTAGGGCTCACTTTGAGTTTCCATTTAGCTACATAACAAGGCAGGATGAGCTCTGACTCAGAAACTGAAATACCCTGTCTCTTCGTGTAACCTCTTTTTCCCTCTCACAGCCATGCCTGCCGTGAGTATAAGCCTGACAACCACAGTGTTTTTAAGGGAGCTTCAAGGCGCATAAGAAGAGCTTTCAAGGTGGGAAAACAAGGCCAGTCGCATCAGGCACCATCACCAGATTGACATGCAGCATAAGTGTCTGTGGGTACTGGCAGGTCAAAAGAGACCTAGCTACCTCCCTGGCTCTTCCCTGATTCAACTTTTCTGCATAGGGCGCTCTGCGTGTAGCGAACTGCTTAGATGAAAGACTGCCCTAGGTCTCCTAGGGTCCTGTGCCTCTACCAAAAACCTGAAGTGTTCCACACAAAACTGTGCTGTAGTGGAAGTTGCAGTGCAAGCTGCCTTTCTCCTAGAGATACGGTGACTTCAGGGATGAGGTCCTAGAAGGACTTGTAAGCAGAGAGTTTTTCTCAGTACCGCTCAGACTAGGGCAACGAGGACGACTTCCATGGTATGCTGGCCTTGCTAGAACCGTGTTGATGAAGCCGTTGGTGAGCTGGGGATATCTAGCTCGCCCAAGGAAGAGTGCAGCGGGTTACCCTTCACTCGGCCTACCCAGGGGCACCCTGATGGGCCTACGGGTCTGAGTGTGGCCCAGCAAGCCCAGGGGAGCCTGGGGGTACTCAGTATCCTTGTACGGAAACGAGTGCTGCCGCGAGGGATCTAGGAGGCCTGAAAAGCTTACTAGCGTTCAACTAAAGCAGAAGAGCGACTAAGGCCTCATGGAAGCTGTTGCACGCCTACCCCGCTGTAAGGCATATCAGGGGCCGCCTTTGAAGCGAGGGCTCACTTTGAGTTTCCCTTTAGCTATAAAACAGGACAGGATGAGCTCTGATTTAGAAACTGAAATACCCTGTCTCGTCGTGAAACCTCTTTTGCCCTCTCACAGCCATGCCTGCCGTGAGTATAAGCCTGACAACCACAGTGTTTTTAAGGGAGCTTCAAGGCGCAGAAGAAGAGCTTTCAAGGTGGGAAAACAAGGCCAGTCGCATCAGGCACCATCACCAGATTGACATGCAGCATAAGTGTCTGTGGGTACTGGCAGGTCAAAAGAGACCTAGCTACCTCCCTGGCTCTTCCCTGATTCAACTTTTCTGCATAGGGCGCTCTGCGTGTAGCGAACTGCTTCGATGACAGACTGCCCTAGGTCTCCTAGGGTCCTGTGCCTCTCCCAAAAACCTGAAGTGTTCCACACAAAACTGTGCTGTAGTGGAAGTTGCTGTGCAAGCTGCCTTTCTCCTAGAGATACGGTGACTTCAGGGATGAGGTCCTAGAAGGACTTGTAAGCAGAGAGTTTTTCTCAGTACCGCTCAGACTAGGGCAACGAGGACGACTTCCATGGTATGCTGGCCTTGCTAGAACCGTGTTCATGAAGCCGTTGGTGAGCTGGGGATATCTAGCTCGCCCAAGGAAGAGTGCAGCGGGTTACCCTTCACTCGGCCTACCCAGGGGCACCCTGATGGGCCTACGGGTCTGAGTGCGGCCCAGCAAGCCCAGGGGAGCCTGCGGGTACTCAGTATCCTTGTACGGAAACGAGTGCTGCCGCGAGGGATCTAGGCGGCCTGAAAATCTTACTAGCGTTCAACTAAAGCAGGAGAGCGACTAAGGCCTCATGGAAGCTGTTGCACGCCTAACCCGCTGTAAGGCATATCAGGGCCCTCCTTCGAAGTTAGGCCTCACTTTGAGTTTCCCTTTAGCTATAGAACAGGACAGGATCAGCTCTGACTCAGAAACTGGAATACCATGTTTCTTCGTGACACCTCTTTTTCCCTCTCACAACCATGCCTGTCGTGTGTATAAGCCCGACACCAACAGTGTTTTTCACTTAGCTTCAAGGCGCATAAAAGGAGCTTTCATGATGGGAAACAAGGCTAGTCCCATCAGGTCCTGTTTCCAGATTGACACGTAGCCTAAGTATCTGTGGTTTCTAAGAGGACAAAAGAGACCTAGCTAGCTACTTGGCTCTTCCCAGAATCAAGTTTTCTGCACAGGGTGTTGTACATGTAGCGACGTGCCTAGACAATAGACTGCCCTAGGTCTCCTAAGAGCCCTGTGCATGTCCCCAAAGCCTGAAGTGTTACACAGAAAACTGTGCTTTAGTGGAAGTTGGAATGCAAGCCGTCTTTCTCCTTGAGATACGGTGACTTCAGGTATGAGGTCCTCGAAGGACTTCAAAGCAGAGAGTTTTGCTCAGTACACAGCTCAGAATAGGGCGATGAGGCAGACTTCCATGGTATGCTGGACTTGCTAGAACCGTGTTCCAGAGGCTGCTGGTGAGCTGAGGAAATCTAGCTTTCCCAAGAAAGAGTGCAGTTTGTTATGCTTCACTCGGCCTACAGAGGGGCACAGTGAAGGGCCTACAGGTGTGAGTGTGGCCCGGCAAGCCCAGGGGAGCCCTGGGGTACTCAGAGTTCTTGTACGGAAACGGGTACTGGCACGAGTGGGACTGGAGTCCTGAGAAGATTAGTACCTTTAAACTAATGCAGAACTGTGACTAAGGACTCAAGGAAAAGGCTGCACAACTACCCTTCTGGATGGCAAATCAGAGCTGTAGGCCAGGGTAGAGTGCACGTCAAGATTCCCCTTAGCTCTAGTGCAGGGCAGGATATGCTCCTAACCAGAGCCTGGAAGCACCCGCTTTCTTTCGAGATAACTCATGTTCTTCCAGAGCCATGCCTGGAGTGAATACAGGTCCCACAACCACAGTGTTTTTCAGGTAGCTTTAAGGCCGCTTGAATGGAGCTTTCAAGATGGGAAAACAAGGCTTGACTCCTAAGGCCGCCATTTCCAGGTTGACACGCAGAAGAAGCATCTGTGCTTTCTAACAAGTCAAAAGAGACCTAGCTACTCCCTGGGTCTTGGAGAATCCACTTTCCTATGCCGGGTGTTCTGCGTGTAGCGAACTGCCTAAATGAAAGAATTCCCTAGGTGTCCTGGCTCCTGGGCATCTTCCAAAAGCCTGTAGCATTATACCAGAAAGTGTGCTCTAGTTGCACTTGGACCACAAGCCGACTTTCTCCTAGAGGTAGGTTGACTTCAGCTATGAGGTGGTAGAAGGAATTGTAAGCAAAGAGTTTTTCTCAGTACAGCTCGGACTACTGTAAGCAGGCAGACTTGCATGGCATGCTGCACCTCCTAGAATCATGTTCCTGAGGCTATTGGTGAGCTGAGAAAATCTAGGTCCCGCGACGAAGTGTGCATCATGCTCTCCTTCACTCGGCACAGACACGGGTACTCCGAAGGGTCTACGTGTCTGAATGTTGATCTTCGACTCAGGAGAGCCTGGGGGTGCTCAGTGCCTTTGTAGGGAAGCGAGTGCTGCCGCGAGGGGTCTAGGAGTCCAGAAAAGCTTACTAGCCTTCAGCTAAAGCAGAAGAGTGACTAAGGCTTCATAGAAGCTGTTGTACGCCTATCCCGCTGCATGGCATATCAGGGCCCTCCTTCGAAGCTAGGGCTCACTTTGAGTTTCCATTTAGCTACATAACAAGGCAGGATGAGCTCTGACTCAGAAACTGAAATACCCTGTCTCTTCGTGTAACCTCTTTTTCCCTCTCACAGCCATGCCTGCCGTGAGTATAAGCCTGACAACCACAGTGTTTTTAAGGGAGCTTCAAGGCGCAGAAGAAGAGCTTTCAAGGTGGGAAAACAAAGCCAGTCGCATCAGGCACCATCACCAGGTTGACACGCAGCATAAGTGTCCGTGGGTACTGGCAGGTCAAAAGAGACCTAGCTACCTCCCTGGCTCTTCCCTGATTCAACTTTTCTGCATAGGGCGCTCTGCGTGTAGCGAACTGCTTAGATGAAAGACTGCCCTAGGTCTCCTAGGTTCCTGTGCCTCTCCCAAAAACCTGAAGTGTTCCACACAAAACTGTGCTGTAGTGGAAGTTGCAGTGCAAGCTGCCTTTCTCCTAGAGATACGGTGACTTCAGGGATGAGGTCCTAGAAGGACTTGTAAGCAGAGAGTTTTTCTCAGTACCGCTCAGACTAGGGCAACGAGGACGACTTCCATGGTATGCTGGCCTTGCTAGAACCGTGTTGATGAAGCCGTTGGTGAGCTGGGGATATCTAGCTCGCCCAAGGAAGAGTGCAGCGGGTTACCCTTCACTCGGCCTACCCAGGGGCACCCTGATGGGCCTACGGGTCTGAGTGTGGCCCAGCAAGCCCAGGGGAGCCTGGGGGTACTCAGTATCCTTGTACGGAAACGAGTGCTGCCGCGAGGGATCTAGGAGGCCTGAAAAGCTTACTAGCGTTCAACTAAAGCAGAAGAGCGACTAAGGCCTCATGGAAGCTGTTGCACGCCTACCCCGCTGTAAGGCATATCAGGGGCCGCCTTCGAAGCGAGGGCTCACTTTTAGTTTCCCTTTAGCTATAAAACAGGACAGGATGAGCTCTGATTTAGAAACTGAAATACCCTGTCTCGTCGTGAAACCTCTTTTGCCCTCTCACAGCCATGCCTGCCGTGAGTATAAGCCTGACAACCACAGTGTTT
This sequence comes from Eubalaena glacialis, assembly GCF_028564815.1. Lineage (NCBI taxonomy): Eukaryota > Metazoa > Chordata > Mammalia > Artiodactyla > Balaenidae > Eubalaena > Eubalaena glacialis. Next base: position 97,073,899 of record NC_083724.1, on the reverse strand, counting down.
TTAAGGGAGCTTCAAGGCGCATAAGAAGAGCTTTCAAGGTGGGAAAACAAGGCCAGTCGCATCAGGCACCATCACCAGATTGACATGCAGCATAAGTGTCTGTGGGTACTGGCAGGTCAAAAGAGACCTAGCTACCTCCCTGGCTCTTCCCTGATTCAACTTTTCTGCATAGGGCGCTCTGCGTGTAGCGAACTGCTTAGATGAAAGACTGCCCTAGGTCTCCTAGGGTCCTGTGCCTCTCCCAAAAACCTGAAGTGTTCCACACAAAACTGTGCTGTAGTGGAAGTTGCAGTGCAAGCTGCCTTTCTCCTAGAGATACGGTGACTTCAGGGATGAGGTCCTAGAAGGACTTGTAAGCAGAGAGTTTTTCTCAGTACCGCTCAGACTAGGGCAACGAGGACGACTTCCATGGTATGCTGGCCTTGCTAGAACCGTGTTCATGAAGCCGTTGGTGAGCTGGGGATATCTAGCTCGCCCAAGGAAGAGTGCAGCGGGTTACCCTTCACTCGGCCTACCCAGGGGCACCCTGATGGGCCTCCGGATCTGAGTGTGGCCCAGCAAGCCCAGGGGAGCCTGGGGGTACTCAGTATCCTTGTACGGAAACGAGTGCTGCCGCGAGGGATCTAGGAGGCCTGAAAAGCTTACTAGCGTTCAACTAAAGCAGAAGAGCGACTAAGGCCTCATGGAAGCTGTTGCACGCCTACCCCGCTGTAAGGCATATCAGGGGCCGCCTTCGAAGCGAGGGCTCACTTTGAGTTTCCCCTTAGCTATAAAACAGGACAGGATGAGCTCTGATTTAGAAACTGAAATACCCTGTCTCGTCGTGAAAACTCTTTTGCCCTCTCACAGCCATGCCTGCCGTGAGTATAAGCCTGACAACCACAGTGTTTTTAAGGGAGCTTCAAGGCGCATAAGAAGAGCTTTCAAGGTGGGAAAACAAGGCCAGTCGCATCAGGCACCATCACCAGATTGACATGCAGCATAAGTGTCTGTGGGTACTGGCAGGTCAAAAGAGACCTAGCTACCTCCCTGGCTCTTCCCTGATTCAACTTTTCTGCATAGGGCGCTCTGCGTGTAGCGAACTGCTTAGATGAAAGACTGCCCTAGGTCTCCTAGGGGCCTGTGCCTCTACCAAAAACCTGAAGTGTTCCACACAAAACTGTGCTGTAGTGGAAGTTGCTGTGCAAGCTGCCTTTCTCCTAGAGATACGGTGACTTCAGGGATGAGGTCCTAGAAGGACTTGTAAGCAGAGAGTTTTTCTCAGTACCGCTCAGACTAGGGCAACGAGGACGACTTCCATGGTATGCTGGCCTTGCTAGAACCGTGTTCCTGAGGCTGCTGGTGAGCTGAGGAAATCTAGCTTTCCCAAGAAAGAGTGCAGTTTGTTATGCTTCACTCGGCCTACAGAGGGGCACAGTGAAGGGCCTACGGGTGTGAGTGTGGCCCGGCAAGCCCAGGGGAGCCCTGGGGTACTCAGAGTTCTTGTACGGAAACGGGTACTGGCACGAGTGGGACTGGAGTCCTGAGAAGATTAGTACCTTTAAACTAATGCAGAACTGTGACTAAGGACTCAAGGAAAAGGCTGCACAACTACCCTTCTGGATGGCAAATCAGAGCTGTAGGTCAGGGTAGAGTGCACGTCAAGAGTCCCCTTAGCTCTAGTGCAGGGCAGGATATGCTCCTAACCAGAGCCTGGAAGCACCCGCTTTCTTTCGAGATAACTCATGTTCTTCCAGAGCCATGCCTGGAGTGAATACAAGTCCCACAACCACAGTGTTTTTCAGGTAGCTTTAAGGCCGCTTGAATGGAGCTTTCAAGATGGGAAAACAAGGCTTGACTCCTAAGGCCGCCATTTCCAGGTTGACACGCAGAAGAAGCATCTGTGCTTTCTAACAAGTCAAAAGAGACCTAGCTACTCCCTGGGTCTTGGAGAATCCACTTTCCTATGCCGGGTGTTCTGCGTGTAGCGAACTGCCTAAATGAAAGAATTCCCTAGGTGTCCTGGCTCCTGGGCATCTTCCAAAAGCCTGTAGCATTATACCAGAAAGTGTGCTCTAGTTGCACTTGGACCACAAGCCGACTTTCTCCTAGAGGTAGGTTGACTTCAGCTATGAGGTGGTAGAAGGAATTGTAAGCAAAGAGTTTTTCTCAGTACAGCTCGGACTACTGTAAGCAGGCAGACTTGCATGGCATGCTGCACCTCCTAGAATCATGTTCCTGAGGCTATTGGTGAGCTGAGAAAATCTAGGTCCCGCGACGAAGTGTGCATCATGCTCTCCTTCACTCGGCACAGACACGGGTACTCCGAAGGGTCTACGTGTCTGAATGTTGATCTTCGACTCAGGAGAGCCTGGGGGTGCTCAGTGCCTTTGTAGGGAAGCAAGTGCTGCCGCGAGGGGTCTAGGAGTCCAGAAAAGCTTACTAGCGTTCAGCTAAAGCAGAAGAGTGACTAAGGCTTCATAGAAGCTGTTATACGCCTATCCCGCTGCATGGCATATCAGGGCCCTCCTTCGAAGCTAGGGCTCACTTTGAGTTTCCATTTAGCTACATAACAAGGCAGGATGAGCTCTGACTCAGAAACTGAAATACCCTGTCTCTTCGTGTAACCTCTTTTTCCCTCTCACAGCCATGCCTGCCGTGAGTATAAGCCTGACAACCACAGTGTTTTTAAGGGAGCTTCAAGGCGCATAAGAAGAGCTTTCAAGGTGGGAAAACAAAGCCAGTCGCATCAGGCACCATCACCAGGTTGACACGCAGCATAAGTGTCCGTGGGTACTGGCAGGTCAAAAGAGACCTAGCTACCTCCCTGGCTCTTCCCTGATTCAACTTTTCTGCATAGGGCGCTCTGCGTGTAGCGAACTGCTTAGATGAAAGACTGCCCTAGGTCTCCTAGGTTCCTGTGCCTCTCCCAAAAACCTGAAGTGTTCCACACAAAACTGTGCTGTAGTGGAAGTTGCAGTGCAAGCTGCCTTTCTCCTAGAGATACGGTGACTTCAGGGATGAGGTCCTAGAAGGACTTGTAAGCAGAGAGTTTTTCTCAGTACCGCTCAGACTAGGCCTACGAGGACGACTTCCATGGTATGCTGGCCTTGCTAGAACCGTGTTGATGAAGCCGTTGGTGAGCTGGGGATATCTAGCTCGCCCAAGGAAGAGTGCAGCGGGTTACCCTTCACTCGGCCTACCCAGGGGCACCCTGATGGGCCTACGGGTCTGAGTGTGGCCCAGCAAGCCCAGGGGAGCCTGGGGGTACTCAGTATCCTTGTACGGAAACGAGTGCTGCCGCGAGGGATCTAGGAGGCCTGAAAAGCTTACTAGCGTTCAACTAAAGCAGAAGAGCGACTAAGGCCTCATGGAAGCTGTTGCACACCTACCCCGCTGTAAGGCATATCAGGGGCCGGCTTCGAAGCGAGGGCTCACTTTGAATTTCCCTTTAGATATAAAACAGGACAGGATGAGCTCTGATTTAGAAACTGAAATACCCTGTCTCGTCGTGAAACCTCTTTTGCCCTCTCACAGCCATGCCTGCCGTGAGTATAAGCCTGACAACCACAGTGTTTTTAAGGGAGCTTCAAGGCGCATAAGAAGAGCTTTCAAGGTGGGAAAACAAGGCCAGTCGCATCAGGCACCATCACCAGATTGACATGCAGCATAAGTGTCTGTGGGTACTGGCAGGTCAAAAGAGACCTAGCTACCTCCCTGGCTCTTCCCTGATTCAACTTTTCTGCATAGGGTGCTCTGCGTGTAGCGAACTGCTTAGATGAAAGACTGCCCTAGGTCTCCTAGGGCCCTGTGCCTCTCCCAAAAACCTGAAGTGTTCCACACAAAACTGTGCTGTAGTGGAAGTTGCAGTGCAAGCTGCCTTTCTCCTAGAGATACGGTGACTTCAGGGATGAGGTCCTAGAAGGACTTGTAAGCAGAGAGTTTTTCTCAGTACCGCTCAGACTAGGGCAACGAGGACGACTTCCATGGTATGCTGGCCTTGCTAGAACCGTGTTCATGAAGCCGTTGGTGAGCTGGGGATATCTAGCTCGCCCAAGGAAGAGTGCAGCGGGTTACCCTTCACTCGGCCTACCCAGGGGCACCCTGATGGGCCTACGGGTCTGAGTGTGGCCCAGCAAGCCCAGGGGAGCCTGGGGGTACTCAGTATCCGTGTACGGAAACGAGTGCTGCCGCGAGGGATCTAGGAGGCCTGAAAAGCTTACTAGCGTTCAACTAAAGCAGAAGAGCGACTAAGGCCTCATGGAAGCTGTTGCACGCCTACCCCGCTGTAAGGCATATCAGGGGCCGCCTTCGAAGCGAGGGCTCACTTTGAGTTTCCCTTTAGCTATAAAACAGGACAGGATGAGTTCTGATTTAGAAACTGAAATACCCTGTCTCGTCGTGAAACCTCTTTTGCCCTCTCACAGCCATGCCTGCCGTGAGTATAAGCCTGACAACCACAGTGTTTTTAAGGGAGCTTCAAGGCGCATAAGAAGAGCTTTCAAGGTGGGAAAACAAGGCCAGTCGCATCAGGCACCATCACCAGATTGACATGCAGCATAAGTGTCTGTGGGTACTGGCAGGTCAAAAGAGACCTAGCTACCTCCCTGGCTCTTCCCTGATTCAACTTTTCTGCATAGGGCGCTCTGCGTGTAGCGAACTGCTTAGATGAAAGACTGCCCTAGGTCTCCTAGGTTCCTGTGCCTCTCCCAAAAACCTGAAGTGTTCCACACAAAACTGTGCTGTAGTGGAAGTTGCAGTGCAAGCTGCCTTTCTCCTAGAGATACGGTGACTTCAGGGATGAGGTCCTAGAAGGACTTGTAAGCAGAGAGTTTTTCTCAGTACCGCTCAGACTAGGGCAACGAGGACGACTTCCATGGTATGCTGGCCTTGCTAGAACCGTGTTGATGAAGCCGTTGGTGAGCTGGGGATATCTAGCTCGCCCAAGGAAGAGTGCAGCGGGTTACCCTTCACTCGGCCTACCCAGGGGCACCCTGATGGGCCTACGGGTCTGAGTGTGGCCCAGCAAGCCCAGGGGAGCCTGGGGGTACTCAGTATCCTTGTACGGAAACGAGTGCTGCCGCGAGGGATCTAGGAGGCCTGAAAAGCTTACTAGCGTTCAACTAAAGCAGAAGAGCGTCTAAGGCCTCATGGAAGCTGTTGCACACCTACCCCGCTGTAAGGCATATCAGGGGCCGCCTTCGAAGCGAGGGCTCACTTTGAGTTTCCCTTTAGATATAAAACAGGACAGGATGAGCTCTGATTTAGAAACTGAAATACCCTGTCTCGTCGTGAAACCTCTTTTGCCCTCTCACAGCCATGCCTGCCGTGAGTATAAGCCTGACAACCACAGTGTTTTTAAGGGAGCTTCAAGGCGCATAAGAAGAGCTTTCAAGGTGGGAAAACAAGGCCAGTCGCATCAGGCACCATCACCAGATTGACATGCAGCATAAGTGTCTGTGGGTACTGGCAGGTCAAAAGAGACCTAGCTACCTCCCTGGCTCTTCCCTGATTCAACTTTTCTGCATAGGGCGCTCTGCGTGTAGCGAACTGCTTAGATGAAAGACTGCCCTAGGTCTCCTAGGGTCCTGTGCCTCTCCCAAAAACCTGAAGTGTTCCACACAAAACTGTGCTGTAGTGGAAGTTGCAGTGCAAGCTGCCTTTCTCCTAGAGATACGGTGACTTCAGGGATGAGGTCCTAGAAGGACTTGTAAGCAGAGAGTTTTTCTCAGTACCGCTCAGACTAGGGCAACGAGGACGACTTCCATGGTATGCTGGCCTTGCTAGAACCGTGTTGATGAAGCCGTTGGTGAGCTGGGGATATCTAGCTCGCCCAAGGAAGAGTGCAGCGGGTTACCCTTCACTCGGCCTACCCAGGGGCACCCTGATGGGCCTACGGGTCTGAGTGTGGCCCAGCAAGCCCAGGGGAGCCTGGGGGTACTCAGTATCCTTGTACGGAAACGAGTGCTGCCGCGAGGGATCTAGGAGGCCTGAAAAGCTTACTAGCGTTCAACTAAAGCAGAAGAGCGACTAAGGCCTCATGGAAGCTGTTGCACGCCTACCCCGCTGTAAGGCATATCAGGGGCCGCCTTCGAAGCGAGGGCTCACTTTGAGTTTCCCTTTAGCTATAAAACAGGACAGGATGAGCTCTGATTTAGAAACTGAAATACCCTGTCTCGTCGTGAAACCTCTTTTGCCCTCTCACAGCCATGCCTGCCGTGAGTATAAGCCTGACAACCACAGTGTTTTTAAGGGAGCTTCAAGGCGCATAAGAAGAGCTTTCAAGGTGGGAAAACAAGGCCAGTCGCATCAGGCACCATCACCAGATTGACATGCAGCATAAGTGTCTGTGGGTACTGGCAGGTCAAAAGAGACCTAGCTACCTCCCTGGCTCTTCCCTGATTCAACTTTTCTGCATAGGGCGCTCTGCGTGTAGCGAACTGCTTCGATGACAGACTGCCCTAGGTCTCCTAGGGTCCTGTGCCTCTCCCCAAACCCTGAAGTGTTCCACACAAAACTGTGCTGTAGTGGAAGTTGCTGTGCAAGCTGCCTTTCTCCTAGAGATACGGTGACTTCAGGGATGAGGTCTTAGAAGGACTTGTAAGCAGAGAGTTTTTCTCAGTACCGCTCAGACTAGGGCAACGAGGATGACTTACATGGTATCCTGGCCTTGCTAGAACCGTGTTCCAGAAGCTGCTGGTGAGCTGAGGAAATCTAGCTTTCCCAAGAAAGAGTGCAGTTTGTTATGCTTCACTCGGCCTACAGAGGGGCACAGTGAAGGGCCTACGGGTGTGAGTGTGGCCCGGCAATCCCAGGGGAGCCCTGGGGTACTCAGAGTTCTTGTACGGAAACGGGTACTGGCACGAGTGGGACTGGAGTCCTGAGAAGATTAGTACCTTTAAACTAATGCAGAACTGTGACTAAGGACTCAAGGAAAAGGCTGCACAACTACCCTTCTGGATGGCAAATCAGAGCTGTAGGTCAGGGTAGAGTGCACGTCAAGAGTCCCCTTAGCTCTAGTGCAGGGCAGGATATGCTCCTAACCAGAGCCTGGAAGCACCCGCTTTCTTTCGAGATAACTCATGTTCTTCCAGAGCCATGCCTGGAGTGAATACAAGTCCCACAACCACAGTGTTTTTCAGGTAGCTTTAAGGCCGCTTGAATGGAGCTTTCAAGACGGGAAAACAAGGCTTGACTCCTAAGGCCGCCATTTCCAGGTTGACACGCAGAAGAAGCATCTGTGCTTTCTAACAAGTCAAAAGAGACCTAGCTACTCCCTGGGTCTTGGAGAATCCACTTTCCTATGCCGGGTGTTCTGCGTGTAGCGAACTGCCTAAATGAAAGAATTCCCTAGGTGTCCTGGCTCCTGGGCATCTTCCAAAAGCCTGTAGCATTATACCAGAAAGTGTGCTCTAGTTGCACTTGGACCACAAGCCGACTTTCTCCTAGAGGTAGGTTGACTTCAGCTATGAGGTGGTAGAAGGAATTGTAAGCAAAGAGTTTTTCTCAGTACAGCTCGGACTACTGTAAGCAGGCAGACTTGCATGGCATGCTGCACCTCCTAGAATCATGTTCCTGAGGCTATTGGTGAGCTGAGAAAATCTAGGTCCCGCGACGAAGTGTGCATCATGCTCTCCTTCACTCGGCACAGACACGGGTACTCCGAAGGGTCTACGTGTCTGAATGTTGATCTTCGACTCAGGAGAGCCTGGGGGTGCTCAGTGCCTTTGTAGGGAAGCGAGTGCTGCCGCGAGGGGTCTAGGAGTCCAGAAAAGCTTACTAGCGTTCAGCTAAAGCAGAAGAGTGACTAAGGCTTCATAGAAGCTGTTGTACGCCTATCCCGCTGCATGGCATATCAGGGCCCTCCTTCGAAGCTAGGGCTCACTTTGAGTTTCCATTTAGCTACATAACAAGGCAGGATGAGCTCTGACTCAGAAACTGAAATACCTGTCTCTTCGTGAAACCTCTTTTGCCCTCTCACAGCCATGCCTGCCGTGAGTATAAGCCTGACAACCACAGTGTTTTTAAAGGAGCTTCAAGGCGCATAAGAAGAGCTTTCAAGGTGGGAAAACAAGGCCAGTCGCATCAGGCACCATCACCAGATTGACATGCAGCATAAGTGTCTGTGGGTACTGGCAGGTCAAAAGAGACCTAGCTACCTCCCTGGCTCTTCCCTGATTCAACTTTTCTGCATAGGGCGCTCTGCGTGTAGCGAACTGCTTAGATGAAAGACTGCCCTAGGTCTCCTAGGGTCCTGTGCCTCTACCAAAAACCTGAAGTGTTCCACACAAAACTGTGCTGTAGTGGAAGTTGCTGTGCAAGCTGCCTTTCTCCTAGAGATACGGTGACTTCAGGGATGAGGTCCTAGAAGGACTTGTAAGCAGAGAGTTTTTCTCAGTACCGCTCAGACTAGGGCAACGAGGACGACTTCCATGGTATGCTGGCCTTGCTAGAACCGTGTTGATGAAGCCGTTGGTGAGCTGGGGATATCTAGCTCGCCCAAGGAAGAGTGCAGCGGGTTACCCTTCACTTGGCCTACCCAGGGGCACCCTGCTGGGCCTACGGGTCTGAGTGTGGCCCAGCAAGCCCAGGGGAGCCTGGGGGTACTCAGTATCCTTGTACGGAAACGAGTGCTGCCGCGAGGGATCTAGGAGGCCTGAAAAGCTTACTAGCGTTCAACTAAAGCAGAAGAGCGACTAAGGCCTCATGGAAGCTGTTGCACGCCTACCCCGCTGTAAGGCATATCAGGGGCCGCCTTCGAAGCGAGGGCTCACTTTGAGTTTCCCTTTAGCTATAAAACAGGACAGGATGAGCTCTGATTTAGAAACTGAAATACCCTGTCTCGTCGTGAAACCTCTTTTGCCCTATCACAGCCATGCCTGCCGTGAGTATAAGCCTGACAACCACAGTGTTTTTAAGGGAGCTTCAAGGCGCATAAGAAGAGCTTTCAAGGTGGGAAAACAAGGCCAGTCGCATCAGGCACGATCACCAGATTGACATGCAGCATAAGTGTCTGTGGGTACTGGCAGGTCAAAAGAGACCTAGCTACCTCCCTGGCTCTTCCCTGATTCAACTTTTCTGCATAGGGCGCTCTGCGTGTAGCGAACTGCTTAGATGAAAGACTGCCCTAGGTCTCCTAGGGTCCTGTGCCTCTACCAAAAACCTGAAGTGTTCCACACAAAACTGTGCTGTAGTGGAAGTTGCTGTGCAAGCTGCCTTTCTCCTAGAGATACGGTGACTTCAGGGATGAGGTCCTAGAAGGACTTGTAAGCAGAGAGTTTTTCTCAGTACCGCTCAGACTAGGGCAACGAGGACGACTTCCATGGTATGCTGGCCTTGCTAGAACCGTGTTGATGAAGCCGTTGGTGAGCTGGGGATATCTAGCTCGCCCAAGGAAGAGTGCAGCGGGTTACCCTTCACTCGGCCTACCCAGGGGCACCCTGATGGGCCTACGGGTCTGAGTGTGGCCCAGCAAGCCCAGGGGAGCCTGGGGGTACTCAGTATCCTTGTACGGAAACGAGTGCTGCCGCGAGGGATCTAGGAGGCCTGAAAAGCTTACTAGCGTTCAACTAAAGCAGAAGAGCGACTAAGGCCTCATGGAAGCTGTTGCACGCCTACCCCGCTGTAAGGCATATCAGGGGCCGCCTTCGAAGCGAGGGCTCACTTTGAGTTTCCCCTTAGCTATAAAACAGGACAGGATGAGCTCTGATTTAGAAACTGAAATACCCTGTCTCGTCGTGAAACCTCTTTTGCCCTCTCACAGCCATGCCTGCCGTGAGTATAAGCCTGACAACCACAGTGTTTTTAAGGGAGCTTCAAGGCGCAGAAGAAGAGCTTTCAAGGTGGGAAAACAAGGCCAGTCGCATCAGGCACCATCACCAGATTGACATGCAGCATAAGTGTCTGTGGGTACTGGCAGGTCAAAACAGACCTAGCTACCTCCCTGGCTCTTCCCTGATTCAACTTTTCTGCATAGGGCGCTCTGCGTGTAGCGAACTGCTTAGATGAAAGACTGCCCTAGCTCTCCTAGGGGCCTGTGCCTCTAGCAAAAACCTGAAGTGTTCCACACAAAACTGTGCTGTAGTGGAAGTTGCTGTGCAAGCTGCCTTTCTCCTAGAGATACGGTGACTTCAGGGATGAGGTCCTAGAAGGACTTGTAAGCAGAGAGTTTTTCTCAGTACCGCTCAGACTAGGGCAACGAGGACGACTTCCATGGTATGCTGGCCTTGCTAGAACCGTGTTCATGAAGCCGTTGGTGAGCTGGGGATATCTAGCTCGCCCAAGGAAGAGTGCAGCGGGTTACCCTTCACTCGGCCTACCCAGGGGCACCCTGATGGGCCTACGGGTCTGAGTGCGGCCCAGCAAGCCCAGGGGAGCCTGCGGGTACTCAGTATCCTTGTACGGAAACGAGTGCTGCCGCGAGGGATCTAGGCGGCCTGAAAAGCTTACTAGCGTTCAACTAAAGCAGGAGAGCGACTAAGGCCTCATGGAAGCTGTTGCACGCCTAACCCGCTGTAAGGCATATCAGGGCCCTCCTTCGAAGTTAGGCCTCACTTTGAGTTTCCCTTTAGCTATAGAACAGGACAGGATCAGCTCTGACTCAGAAACTGGAATACCATGTTTCTTCGTGACACCTCTTTTTCCCTCTCACAGCCATGCCTGTTGTGTGTATAAGCCCGACACCAACAGTGTTTTTCACTTAGCTTCAAGGCGCATAAAAGGAGCTTTCATGATGGGAAACAAGGCTAGTCCCATCAGGTCCTGTTTCCAGATTGACACGTAGCGTAAGTATCTGTGGTTTCTAAGAGGACAAAAGAGACCTAGCTAGCTACTTGGCTCTTCCCAGAATCAAGTTTTCTGCACAGGGTGTTGTACATGTAGCGACGTGCCTAGACAATAGACTGCCCTAGGTCTCCTAAGAGCCCTGTGCATGTCCCCAAAGCCTGAAGTGTTACACAGAAAACTGTGCTTTAGTGGAAGTTGGAATGCAAGCCGTCTTTCTCCTTGAGATACGGTGACTTCAGGTATGAGGTCCTCGAAGGACTTCAAAGCAGAGAGTTTTGCTCAGTACACAGCTCAGAATAGGGCGATGAGGCAGACTTCCATGGTATGCTGGACTTGCTAGAACCGTGTTCCTGAGGCTGCTGGTGAGCTGAGGAAATCTAGCTTTCCCAAGAAAGAGTGCAGTTTGTTATGCTTCACTCGGCCTACAGAGGGGCACAGTGAAGGGCCTACGGGTGTGAGTGTGGCCCGGCAAGCCCAGGGGAGCCCTGGGGTACTCAGAGTTCTTGTACGGAAACGGGTACTGGCACGAGTGGGACTGGAGTCCTGAGAAGATTAGTACCTTTAAACTAATGCAGAACTGTGACTAAGGACTCAAGGAAAAGGCTGCACAACTACCCTTCTGGATGGCAAATCAGAGCTGTAGGCCAGGGTAGAGTGCACGTCAAGATTCCCCTTAGCTCTAGTGCAGGGCAGGATATGCTCCTAACCAGAGCCTGGAAGCACCCGCTTTCTTTCGAGATAACTCATGTTCTTCCAGAGCCATGCCTGGAGTGAATACAAGTCCCACAACCACAGTGTTTTTCAGGTAGCTTTAAGGCCGCTTGAATGGAGCTTTCAAGACGGGAAAACAAGGCTTGACTCCTAAGGCCGCCATTTCCAGGTTGACACGCAGAAGAAGCATCTGTGCTTTCTAACAAGTCAAAAGAGACCTAGCTACTCCCTGGGTCTTGGAGAATCCACTTTCCTATGCCGGGTGTTCTGCGTGTAGCGAACTGCCTAAATGAAAGAATTCCCTAGGTGTCCTGGCTCCTGGGCATCTTCCAAAAGCCTGTAGCATTATACCAGAAAGTGTGCTCTAGTTGCACTTGGACCACAAGCCGACTTTCTCCTAGAGGTAGGTTGACTTCAGCTATGAGGTGGTAGAAGGAATTGTAAGCAAAGAGTTTTTCTCAGTACAGCTCGGACTACTGTAAGCAGGCAGACTTGCATGGCATGCTGCACCTCCTAGAATCATGTTCCTGAGGCTATTGGTGAGCTGAGAAAATCTAGGTCCCGCGACGAAGTGTGCATCATGCTCTCCTTCACTCGGCACAGACACAGGTACTCCGAAGGGTCTACGTGTCTGAATGTTGATCTTCGACTCAGGAGAGCCTGGGGGTGCTCAGTGCCTTTGTAGGGAAGCGAGTGCTGCCGCGAGGGGTCTAGGAGTCCAGAAAAGCTTACTAGCGTTCAGCTAAAGCAGAAGAGTGACTAAGGCTTCATAGAAGCTGTTGTACGCCTATCCCGCTGCATGGCATATCAGGGCCCTCCTTCGAAGCTAGGGCTCACTTTGAGTTTCCATTTAGCTACATAACAAGGCAGGATGAGCTCTGACTCAGAAACTGAAATACCTGTCTCTTCGTGAAACCTCTTTTGCCCTCTCACAGCCATGCCTGCCGTGAGTATAAGCCTGACAACCACAGTGTTTTTAAGGGAGCTTCAAGGCGCATAAGAAGAGCTTTCAAGGTGGGAAAACAAGGCCAGTCGCATCAGGCACCATCACCAGATTGACATGCAGCATAAGTGTCTGTGGGTACTGGCAGGTCAAAAGAGACCTAGCTACCTCCCTGGCTCTTCCCTGATTCAACTTTTCTGCATAGGGCGCTCTGCGTGTAGCGAACTGCTTCGATGACAGACTGCCCTAGGTCTCCTAGGGTCCTGTGCCTCTCCCAAAAACCTGAAGTGTTCCACACAAAACTGTGCTGTAGTGGAAGTTGCAGTGCAAGCTGCCTTTCTCCTAGAGATACGGTGACTTCAGGGATGAGGTCCTAGAAGGACTTGTAAGCAGAGAGTTTTTCTCAGTACCGCTCAGACTAGGGCAACGAGGATGACTTCCATGGTATGCTGGCCTTGCTAGAACCGTGTTGATGAAGCCGTTGGTGAGCTGGGGATATCTAGCTCGCCCAAGGAAGAGTGCAGCGGGTTACCCTTCACTCGGCCTACCCAGGGGCACCCTGATGGGCCTACGGGTCTGAGTGCGGCCCAGCAAGCCCAGGGGAGCCTGCGGGTACTCAGTATCCTTGTACGGAAACGAGTGCTGCCGCGAGGGATCTAAGCGGCCTGAAAATCTTACTAGCGTTCAACTAAAGCAGGAGAGCGACTAAGGCCTCATGGAAGCTGTTGCACGCCTAACCCGCTGTAAGGCATATCAGGGCCCTCCTTCGAAGTTAGGCCTCACTTTGAGTTTCCCTTTAGCTATAGAACAGGACAGGATCAGCTCTGACTCAGAAACTGGAATACCATGTTTCTTCGTGACACCTCTTTTTCCCTCTCACAGCCATGCCTGTCGTGTGTATAAGCCCGACACCAACAGTGTTTTTCACTTAGCTTCAAGGCGCATAAAAGGAGCTTTCATGATGGGAAACAAGGCTAGTCCCATCAGGTCCTGTTTCCAGATTGACACGTAGCGTAAGTATCTGTGGTTTCTAAGAGGACAAAAGAGACCTAGCTAGCTACTTGGCTCTTCCCAGAATCAAGTTTTCTGCACAGGGTGTTGTACATGTAGCGACGTGCCTAGACAATAGACTGCCCTAGGTCTCCTAAGAGCCCTGTGCATGTCCCCAAAGCCTGAAGTGTTACACAGAAAACTGTGCTTTAGTGGAAGTTGGAATGCAAGCCGTCTTTCTCCTTGAGATACGGTGACTTCAGGTATGAGGTCCTCGAAGGACTTCAAAGCAGAGAGTTTTGCTCAGTACAGCTCAGAATAGGGCGATGAGGCAGACTTCCATGGTATGCTGGCCTTGCTAGAACCGTGTTCCAGAGGCTGCTGGTGAGCTGAGGAAATCTAGCTTTCCCAAGAAAGAGTGCAGTTTGTTATGCTTCACTCGGCCTACAGAGGGGCACAGTGAAGGGCCTACGGGTGTGAGTGTGGCCCGGCAAGCCCAGGGGAGCCCTGGGGTACTCAGAGTTCTTGTACGGAAACGGGTACTGGCACGAGTGGGACTGGAGTCCTGAGAAGATTAGTACCTTTAAACTAATGCAGAACTGTGACTAAGGACTCAAGGAAAAGGCTGCACAACTACCCTTCTGGATGGCAAATCAGAGCTGTAGGCCAGGGTAGAGTGCACGTCAAGATTCCCCTTAGCTCTAGTGCAGGGCAGGATATGCTCCTAACCAGAGCCTGGAAGCACCCGCTTTCTTTCGAGATAACTCATGTTCTTCCAGAGCCATGCCTGGAGTGAATACAAGTCCCACAACCACAGTGTTTTTCAGGTAGCTTTAAGGCCGCTTGAATGGAGCTTTCAAGACGGGAAAACAAGGCTTGACTCCTAAGGCCGCCATTTCCAGGTTGACACGCAGAAGAAGCATCTGTGCTTTCTAACAAGTCAAAAGAGACCTAGCTACTCCCTGGGTCTTGGAGAATCCACTTTCCTATGCCGGGTGTTCTGCGTGTAGCGAACTGCCTAAATGAAAGAATTCCCTAGGTGTCCTGGCTCCTGGGCATCTTCCAAAAGCCTGTAGCATTATACCAGAAAGTGTGCTCTAGTTGCACTTGGACCACAAGCCGACTTTCTCCTAGAGGTAGGTTGACTTCAGCTATGAGGTGGTAGAAGGAATTGTAAGCAAAGAGTTTTTCTCAGTACAGCTCGGACTACTGTAAGCAGGCAGACTTGCATGGCATGCTGCACCTCCTAGAATCATGTTCCTGAGGCTATTGGTGAGCTGAGAAAATCTAGGTCCCGCGACGAAGTGTGCATCATGCTCTCCTTCACTCGGCACAGACACGGGTACTCCGAAGGGTCTACGTGTCTGAATGTTGATCTTCGACTCAGGAGAGCCTGGGGGTGCTCAGTGCCTTTGTAGGGAAGCGAGTGCTGCCGCGAGGGGTCTAGGAGTCCAGAAAAGCTTACTAGCGTTCAGATAAAGCAGAAGAGTGACTAAGGCTCCATAGAAGCTGTTGTACGCCTATCCCGCTGCATGGCATATCAGGGCCCTCCTTCGAAGCTAGGGCTCACTTTGAGTTTCCATTTAGCTACATAACAAGGCAGGATGAGCTCTGACTCAGAAACTGAAATACCCTGTCTCTTCGTGTAACCTCTTTTTCCCTCTCACAGCCATGCCTGCCGTGAGTATAAGCCTGACAACCACAGTGTTTTTAAGGGAGCTTCAAGGCGCATAAGAAGAGCTTTCAAGGTGGGAAAACAAGGCCAGTCGCATCAGGCACCATCACCAGATTGACATGCAGCATAAGTGTCTGTGGGTACTGGCAGGTGAAAAGAGACCTAGCTACCTCCCTGGCTCTTCCCTGATTCAACTTTTCTGCATAGGGCGCTCTGCGTGTAGCGAACTGCTTAGATGAAAGACTGCCCTAGGTCTCCTAGGGTCCTGTGCCTCTACCAAAAACCTGAAGTGTTCCACACAAAACTGTGCTGTAGTGGAAGTTGCAGTGCAAGCTGCCTTTCTCCTAGAGATACGGTGACTTCAGGGATGAGGTCCTAGAAGGACTTGTAAGCAGAGAGTTTTTCTCAGTACCGCTCAGACTAGGGCAACGAGGACGACTTCCATGGTATGCTGGCCTTGCTAGAACCGTGTTGATGAAGCCGTTGGTGAGCTGGGGATATCTAGCTCGCCCAAGGAAGAGTGCAGCGGGTTACCCTTCACTCGGCCTACCCAGGGGCACCCTGATGGGCCTACGGGTCTGAGTGTGGCCCAGCAAGCCCAGGGGAGCCTGGGGGTACTCAGTATCCTTGTACGGAAACGAGTGCTGCCGCGAGGGATCTAGGAGGCCTGAAAAGCTTACTAGCGTTCAACTAAAGCAGAAGAGCGACTAAGGCCTCATGGAAGCTGTTGCACGCCTACCCCGCTGTAAGGCATATCAGGGGCCGCCTTTGAAGCGAGGGCTCACTTTGAGTTTCCCTTTAGCTATAAAACAGGACAGGATGAGCTCTGATTTAGAAACTGAAATACCCTGTCTCGTCGTGAAACCTCTTTTGCCCTCTCACAGCCATGCCTGCCGTGAGTATAAGCCTGACAACCACAGTGTTTTTAAGGGAGCTTCAAGGCGCATAAGAAGAGCTTTCAAGGTGGGAAAACAAGGCCAGTCGCATCAGGCACCATCACCAGATTGACATGCAGCATAAGTGTCTGTGGGTACTGGCAGGTCAAAAGAGACCTAGCTACCTCCCTGGCTCTTCCCTGATTCAACTTTTCTGCATAGGGCGCTCTGCGTGAAGCGAACTGCTTAGATGAAAGACTGCCCTAGGTCTCCTAGGGTCCTGTGCCTCTACCAAAAACCTGAAGTGTTCCACACAAAACTGTGCTGTAGTGGAAGTTGCTGTGCAAGCTGCCTTTCTCCTAGAGATACGGTGACTTCAGGGATGAGGTCCTAGAAGGACTTGTAAGCAGAGAGTTTTTCTCAGTACCGCTCAGACTAGGGCAACGAGGACGACTTCCATGGTATGCTGGCCTTGCTAGAACCGTGTTCCAGAGGCTGCTGGTGAGCTGAGGAAATCTAGCTTTCCCAAGAAAGAGTGCAGTTTGTTATGCTTCACTCGGCCTACAGAGGGGCACAGTGAAGGGCCTACGGGTGTGAGTGTGGCCCGGCAAGCCCAGGGGAGCCCTGGGGTACTCAGAGTTCTTGTACGGAAACGGGTACTGGCACGAGGGCGACTGGAGTCCTGAGAAGATTAGTACCTTTAAACTAATGCAGAACTGTGACTAAGGACTCAAGGAAAAGGCTGCACAACTACCCTTCTGTATGGCAAATCAGAGCTGTAGGTCAGGGTAGAGTGCACGTCAAGATTCCCCTTAGCTCTAGTGCAGGGCAGGATATGCTCCTAACCAGAGCCTGGAAGCACCCGCTTTCTTTCGAGATAACTCATGTTCTTCCAGAGCCATGCCTGGAGTGAATACAAGTCCCACAACCACAGTGTTTTTCAGGTAGCTTTAAGGCCGCTTGAATGGAGCTTTCAAGACGGGAAAACAAGGCTTGACTCCTAAGGCCGCCATTTCCAGGTTGACACGCAGAAGAAGCATCTGTGCTTTCTAACAAGTCAAAAGAGACCTAGCTACTCCCTGGGTCTTGGAGAATCCACTTTCCTATGCCGGGTGTTCTGCGTGTAGCGAACTGCCTAAATGAAAGAATTCCCTAGGTGTCCTGGCTCCTGGGCATCTTCCAAAAGCCTGTAGCATTATACCAGAAAGTGTGCTCTAGTTGCACTTGGACCACAAGCCGACTTTCTCCTAGAGGTAGGTTGACTTCAGCTATGAGGTGGTAGAAGGAATTGTAAGCAAAGAGTTTTTCTCAGTACAGCTCGGACTACTGTAAGCAGGCAGACTTGCATGGCATGCTGCACCTCCTAGAATCATGTTCCTGAGGCTATTGGTGAGCTGAGAAAATCTAGGTCCCGCGACGAAGTGTGCATCATGCTCTCCTTCACTCGGCACAGACACGGGTACTCCGAAGGGTCTACGTGTCTGAATGTTGATCTTCGACTCAGGAGAGCCTGGGGGTGCTCAGTGCCTTTGTAGGGAAGCGAGTGCTGCCGCGAGGGGTCTAGGAGTCCAGAAAAGCTTACTAGCGTTCAGCTAAAGCAGAAGAGTGACTAAGGCTTCATAGAAGCTGTTGTATGCCTATCCCGCTGCATGGCATATCAGGGCCCTCCTTCGAAGCTAGGGCTCACTTTGAGTTTCCATTTAGCTACATAACAAGGCAGGATGAGCTCTGACTCAGAAACTGAAATACCCTGTCTCTTCGTGTAACCTCTTTTTCCCTCTCACAGCCATGCCTGCCGTGAGTATAAGCCTGACAACCACAGTGTTTTTAAGGGAGCTTCAAGGCGCATAAGAAGAGCTTTCAAGGTGGGAAAACAAGGCCAGTCGCATCAGGCACCATCACCAGGTTGACACGCAGCATAAGTGTCCGTGGGTACTGGCAGGTCAAAAGAGACCTAGCTACCTCCCTGGCTCTTCCCTGATTCAACTTTTCTGCATAGGGCGCTCTGCGTGTAGCGAACTGCTTAGATGAAAGACTGCCCTAGGTCTCCTAGGGTCCTGTGCCTCTCCCAAAAACCTGAAGTGTTCCACACAAAACTGTGCTGTAGTGGAAGTTGCAGTGCAAGCTGCCTTTCTCCTAGAGATACGGTGACTTCAGGGATGAGGTCCTAGAAGGACTTGTAAGCAGAGAGTTTTTCTCAGTACCGCTCAGACTAGGGCAACGAGGACGACTTCCATGGTATGCTGGCCTTGCTAGAACCGTGTTGATGAAGCCGTTGGTGAGCTGGGGATATCTGGCTCGCCCAAGGAAGTGTGCAGCGTGTTATCCTTCACTCGGCCTACCCAGGGGCACCCTGAAGGGCCTACGGGTCTGAGTGTGGCCCAGCAAGCCCAGGGGAGCCTGGGGGTACTCAGTATCCTTGTACGGAAACGAGTGCTGCCGCGAGGGATCTAGGAGGCCTGAAAAGCTTACTAGCGTTCAACTAAAGCAGAAGAGCGACTAAGGCCTCATGGAAGCTGTTGCACGCCTACCCCGCTGTAAGGCATATCAGGGGCCGCCTTCGAAGCGAGGGCTCACTTTGAGTTTCCCTTTAGCTATAAAACAGGACAGGATGAGCTCTGATTTAGAAACTGAAATACCCTGTCTCGTCGTGAAACCTCTTTTGCCCTCTCACAGCCATGCCTGCCGTGAGTATAAGCCTGACAACCACAGTGTTTTTAAGGGAGCTTCAAGGCGCATAAGAAGAGCTTTCAAGGTGGGAAAACAAGGCCAGTCGCATCAGGCACCATCACCAGATTGACATGCAGCATAAGTGTCTGAGGGTACTGGCAGGTCAAAAGAGACCTAGCTACCTCCCTGGCTCTTCCCTGATTCAACTTTTCTGCATAGGGCGCTCTGCGCGTAGCGAACTGCTTCGATGACAGACTGCCCTAGGTCTCCTAGGGTCCTGTGCCTCTCCCAAAAACCTGAAGTGTTCCACACAAAACTGTGCTGTAGTGGAAGTTGCTGTGCAAGCTGCCTTTCTCCTAGAGATACGGTGACTTCAGGGATGAGGTCCTAGAAGGACTTGTAAGCAGAGAGTTTTTCTCAGTACCGCTCAGACTAGGGCAACGAGGACGACTTCCATGGTATGCTGGCCTTGCTAGAACCGTGTTCCTGAGGCTGCTGGTGAGCTGAGGAAATCTAGCTTTCCCAAGAAAGAGTGCAGTTTGTTATGCTTCACTCGGCCTACAGAGGGGCACAGTGAAGGGCCTACGGGTGTGAGTGTGGCCCGGCAAGCCCAGGGGAGCCCTGGGGTACTCAGAGTTCTTGTACGGAAACGGGTACTGGCACGAGTGGGACTGGAGTCCTGAGAAGATTAGTACCTTTAAACTAATGCAGAACTGTGACTAAGGACTCAAGGAAAAGGCTGCACAACTACCCTTCTGGATGGCAAATCAGAGCTGTAGGTCAGGGTAGAGTGCACGTCAAGAGTCCCCTTAGCTCTAGTGCAGGGCAGGATATGCTCCTAACCAGAGCCTGGAAGCACCCGCTTTCTTTCGAGATAACTCATGTTCTTCCAGAGCCATGCCTGGAGTGAATACAAGTCCCACAACCACAGTGTTTTTCAGGTAGCTTTAAGGCCGCTTGAATGGAGCTTTCAAGACGGGAAAACAAGGCTTGACTCCTAAGGCCGCCATTTCCAGGTTGACACGCAGAAGAAGCATCTGTGCTTTCTAACAAGTCAAAAGAGACCTAGCTACTCCCTGGGTCTTGGAGAATCCACTTTCCTATGCCGGGTGTTCTGCGTGTAGCGAACTGCCTAAATGAAAGAATTCCCTAGGTGTCCTGGCTCCTGGGCATCTTCCAAAAGCCTGTAGCATTATACCAGAAAGTGTGCTCTAGTTGCACTTGGACCACAAGCCGACTTTCTCCTAGAGGTAGGTTGACTTCAGCTATGAGGTGGTAGAAGGAATTGTAAGCAAAGAGTTTTTCTCAGTACAGCTCGGACTACTGTAAGCAGGCAGACTTGCATGGCATGCTGCACCTCCTAGAATCATGTTCCTGAGGCTATTGGTGAGCTGAGAAAATCTAGGTCCCGCGACGAAGTGTGCATCATGCTCTCCTTCACTCGGCACAGACACGGGTACTCCGAAGGGTCTACGTGTCTGAATGTTGATCTTCGACTCAGGAGAGCCTGGGGGTGCTCAGTGCCTTTGTAGGGAAGCGAGTGCTGCCGCGAGGGGTCTAGGAGTCCAGAAAAGCTTACTAGCGTTCAGCTAAAGCAGAAGAGTGACTAAGGCTTCATAGAAGCTGTTGTACGCCTATCCCGCTGCATGGCATATCAGGGCCCTCCTTCGAAGCTAGGGCTCACTTTGAGTTTCCATTTAGCTACATAACAAGGCAGGATGAGCTCTGACTCAGAAACTGAAATACCCTGTCTCTTCGTGTAACCTCTTTTTCCCTCTCACAGCCATGCCTGCCGTGAGTTTAAGCATGACAACCACAGTGTTTTTAAGGGAGCTTCAAGGCGCATAAGAAGAGCTTTCAAGGTGGGAAAACAAAGCCAGTCGCATCAGGCACCATCACCAGGTTGACACGCAGCATAAGTGTCCGTGGGTACTGGCAGGTCAAAAGAGACCTAGCTACCTCCCTGGCTCTTCCCTGATTCAACTTTTCTGCATAGGGCGCTCTGCGTGTAGCGAACTGCTTAGATGAAAGACTGCCCTAGGTCTCCTAGGTTCCTGTGCCTCTCCCAAAAACCTGAAGTGTTCCAAACAAAACTGTGCTGTAGTGGAAGTTGCAGTGCAAGCTGCCTTTCTCCTAGAGATACGGTGACTTCAGGGATGAGGTCCTAGAAGGACTTGTAAGCAGAGAGTTTTTCTCAGTACCGCTCAGACTAGGGCAACGAGGACGACTTCCATGGTATGCTGGCCTTGCTAGAACCGTGTTCATGAAGCCGTTGGTGAGCTGGGGATATCTGGCTCGCCCAAGGAAGAGTGCAGCGTGTTATCCTTCAATCGGCCTACACAGGGGCACCCTGAAGGGCCTACGGGTCTGAGTGTGGCCCAGCAAGCCCAGGGGAGCCTGGGGGTACTCAGTATCCTTGTACGGAAACGAGTGCTGCCGCGAGGGATCTAGGAGGCCTGAAAAGCTTACTAGCGTTCAACTAAAGCAGAAGAGCGACTAAGGCCTCATGGAAGCTGTTGCACGCCTACCCCGCTGTAAGGCATATCAGGGGCCGCCTTCGAAGCGAGGGCTCACTTTGAGTTTCCCTTTAGCTATAAAACAGGACAGGATGAGCTCTGATTTAGAAACTGAAATACCCTGTCTCGTCGTGAAACCTCTTTTGCCCTCTCACAGCCATGCCTGCCGTGAGTATAAGCCTGACAACCACAGTGTTTTTAAGGGAGCTTCAAGGCGCAGAAGAAGAGCTTTCAAGGTGGGAAAACAAAGCCAGTCGCATCAGGCACCAACACCAGGTTGACACGCAGCATAAGTGTCTGAGGGTACTGGCAGGTCAAAAGAGACCTAGCTACCTCCCTGGCTCTTCCCTGATTCAACTTTTCTGCATAGGGCGCTCTGCGCGTAGCGAACTGCTTCGATGACAGACTGCCCTAGGTCTCCTAGGGTCCTGTGCCTCTCCCAAAAACCTGAAGTGTTCCACACAAAACTGTGCTGTAGTGGAAGTTGCTGTGCAAGCTGCCTTTCTCCTAGAGATACGGTGACTTCAGGGATGAGGTCCTAGAAGGACTTGTAAGCAGAGAGTTTTTCTCAGTACCGCTCAGACTAGGGCAACGAGGACGACTTCCATGGTATGCTGGCCTTGCTAGAACCGTGTTCCTGAGGCTGCTGGTGAGCTGAGGAAATCTAGCTTTCCCAAGAAAGAGTGCAGTTTGTTATGCTTCACTCGGCCTACAGAGGGGCACAGTGAAGGGCCTACGGGTGTGAGTGTGGCCCGGCAAGCCCAGGGGAGCCCTGGGGTACTCAGAGTTCTTGTACGGAAACGGGTACTGGCACGAGTGGGACTGGAGTCCTGAGAAGATTAGTACCTTTAAACTAATGCAGAACTGTGACTAAGGACTCAAGGAAAAGGCTGCACAACTACCCTTCTGGATGGCAAATCAGAGCTGTAGGTCAGGGTAGAGTGCACGTCAAGAGTCCCCTTAGCTCTAGTGCAGGGCAGGATATGCTCCTAACCAGAGCCTGGAAGCACCCGCTTTCTTTCGAGATAACTCATGTTCTTCCAGAGCCATGCCTGGAGTGAATACAAGTCCCACAACCACAGTGTTTTTCAGGTAGCTTTAAGGCCGCTTGAATGGAGCTTTCAAGACGGGAAAACAAGGCTTGACTCCTAAGGCCGCCATTTCCAGGTTGACACGCAGAAGAAGCATCTGTGCTTTCTAACAAGTCAAAAGAGACCTAGCTACTCCCTGGGTCTTGGAGAATCCACTTTCCTATGCCGGGTGTTCTGCGTGTAGCGAACTGCCTAAATGAAAGAATTCCCTAGGTGTCCTGGCTCCTGGGCATCTTCCAAAAGCCTGTAGCATTATACCAGAAAGTGTGCTCTAGTTGCACTTGGACCACAAGCCGACTTTCTCCTAGAGGTAGGTTGACTTCAGCTATGAGGTGGTAGAAGGAATTGTAAGCAAAGAGTTTTTCTCAGTACAGCTCGGACTACTGTAAGCAGGCAGACTTGCATGGCATGCTGCACCTCCTAGAATCATGTTCCTGAGGCTATTGGTGAGCTGAGAAAATCTAGGTCCCGCGACGAAGTGTGCATCATGCTCTCCTTCACTCGGCACAGACACGGGTACTCCGAAGGGTCTACGTGTCTGAATGTTGATCTTCGACTCAGGAGAGCCTGGGGGTGCTCAGTGCCTTTGTAGGGAAGCGAGTGCTGCCGCGAGGGGTCTAGGAGTCCAGAAAAGCTTACTAGCGTTCAGCTAAAGCAGAAGAGTGACTAAGGCTTCATAGAAGCTGTTGTACGCCTATCCCGCTGCATGGCATATCAGGGCCCTCCTTCGAAGCTAGGGCTCACTTTGAGTTTCCATTTAGCTA
Organism: Eubalaena glacialis; assembly: GCF_028564815.1. Lineage (NCBI taxonomy): Eukaryota > Metazoa > Chordata > Mammalia > Artiodactyla > Balaenidae > Eubalaena > Eubalaena glacialis. The sequence goes on along the minus strand of NC_083724.1, from coordinate 97,050,900 downwards.
CATAACAAGGCAGGATGAGCTCTGACTCAGAAACTGAAATACCCTGTCTCTTCGTGTAACCTCTTTTTCCCTCTCACAGCCATGCCTGCCGTGAGTTTAAGCATGACAACCACAGTGTTTTTAAGGGAGCTTCAAGGCGCATAAGAAGAGCTTTCAAGGTGGGAAAACAAAGCCAGTCGCATCAGGCACCATCACCAGGTTGACACGCAGCATAAGTGTCCGTGGGTACTGGCAGGTCAAAAGAGACCTAGCTACCTCCCTGGCTCTTCCCTGATTCAACTTTTCTGCATAGGGCGCTCTGCGTGTAGCGAACTGCTTAGATGAAAGACTGCCCTAGGTCTCCTAGGTTCCTGTGCCTCTCCCAAAAACCTGAAGTGTTCCAAACAAAACTGTGCTGTAGTGGAAGTTGCAGTGCAAGCTGCCTTTCTCCTAGAGATACGGTGACTTCAGGGATGAGGTCCTAGAAGGACTTGTAAGCAGAGAGTTTTTCTCAGTACCGCTCAGACTAGGGCAACGAGGACGACTTCCATGGTATGCTGGCCTTGCTAGAACCGTGTTCATGAAGCCGTTGGTGAGCTGGGGATATCTGGCTCGCCCAAGGAAGAGTGCAGCGTGTTATCCTTCAATCGGCCTACACAGGGGCACCCTGAAGGGCCTACGGGTCTGAGTGTGGCCCAGCAAGCCCAGGGGAGCCTGGGGGTACTCAGTATCCTTGTACGGAAACGAGTGCTGCCGCGAGGGATCTAGGAGGTCTGAAAAGCTTACTAGCGTTCAACTAAAGCAGAAGTGCGACTAAGGCCTCATGGAAGCTGTTGCACGCCTACCCCGCTGTAAGGCATATCAGGGGCCGCCTTCGAAGCGAGGGCTCACTTTGAGTTTCCCTTTAGCTATAGAACAGGACAGGATCAGCTCTGACTCAGAAAATGGAATACCATGTTTCTTCGTGACACCTCTTTTTCCCTCTCACAGCCATGCCTGTTGTGTGTATAAGCCCGACACCAACAGTGTTTTTCACTTAGCTTCAAGGCGCATAAAAGGAGCTTTCATGATGGGAAACAAGGCTAGTCCCATCAGGTCCTGTTTCCAGATTGACACGCAGCGTAAGTATCTGTGGTTTCTAAGAGGACAAAAGAGACCTAGCTAGCTACTTGGCTCTTCCCAGAATCAAGTTTTCTGCACAGGGTGTTGTACATGTAGCGACGTGCCTAGACAATAGACTGCCCTAGGTCTCCTAAGAGCCCTGTGCATGTCCCCAAAGCCTGAAGTGTTACACAGAAAACTGTGCTTTAGTGGAAGTTGGAATGCAAGCCGTCTTTCTCCTTGAGATACGGTGACTTCAGGTATGAGGTCCTCGAAGGACTTCAAAGCAGAGAGTTTTGCTCAGTACACAGCTCAGAATAGGGCGATGAGGCAGACTTCCATGGTATGCTGGACTTGCTAGAACCGTGTTCCAGAGGCTGCTGGTGAGCTGAGGAAATCTAGCTTTCCCAAGAAAGAGTGCAGTTTGTTATGCTTCACTCGGCCTACAGAGGGGCACAGTGAAGGGCCTACGGGTGTGAGTGTGGCCCGGCAAGCCCAGGGGAGCCCTGGGGTACTCAGAGTTCTTGTACGGAAACGGGTACTGGCACGAGTGGGACTGGAGTCCTGAGAAGATTAGTACCTTTAAACTAATGCAGAACTGTGACTAAGGACTCAAGGAAAAGGCTGCACAACTACCCTTCTGGATGGCAAATCAGAGCTGTAGGCCAGGGTAGAGTGCACGTCAAGATTCCCCTTAGCTCTAGTGCAGGGCAGGATATGCTCCTAACCAGAGCCTGGAAGCACCCGCTTTCTTTCGAGATAACTCATGTTCTTCCAGAGCCATGCCTGGAGTGAATACAGGTCCCACAACCACAGTGTTTTTCAGGTAGCTTTAAGGCCTCTTGAATGGAGCTTTCAAGACGGGAAAACAAGGCTTGACTCCTAAGGCCGCCATTTCCAGGTTGACACGCAGAAGAAGCATCTGTGCTTTCTAACAAGTCAAAAGAGACCTAGCTACTCCCTGGGTCTTGGAGAATCCACTTTCCTATGCCGGGTGTTCTGCGTGTAGTGAACTGCCTAAATGAAAGAATTCCCTAGGTGTCCTGGCTCCTGGGCATCTTCCAAAAGCCTGTAGCATTATACCAGAAAGTGTGCTCTAGTTGCACTTGGACCACAAGCCGACTTTCTCCTAGAGGTAGGTTGACTTCAGCTATGAGGTGGTAGAAGGAATTGTAAGCAAAGAGTTTTTCTCAGTACAGCTCGGACTACTGTAAGCAGGCAGACTTGCATGGCATGCTGCACCTCCTAGAATCATGTTCCTGAGGCTATTGGTGAGCTGAGAAAATCTAGGTCCCGCGACGAAGTGTGCATCATGCTCTCCTTCACTCGGCACAGACACGGGTACTCCGAAGGGTCTACGTGTCTGAATGTTGATCTTCGACTCAGGAGAGCCTGGGGGTGCTCAGTGCCTTTGTAGGGAAGCGAGTGCTGCCGCGAGGGGTCTAGGAGTCCAGAAAAGCTTACTAGCCTTCAGCTAAAGCAGAAGAGTGACTAAGGCTTCATAGAAGCTGTTGTACGCCTATCCCGCTGCATGGCATATCAGGGCCCTCCTTCGAAGCTAGGGCTCACTTTGAGTTTCCATTTAGCTACATAACAAGGCAGGATGAGCTCTGACTCAGAAACTGAAATACCCTGTCTCTTCGTGTAACCTCTTTTTCCCTCTCACAGCCATGCCTGCCGTGAGTATAAGCCTGACAACCACAGTGTTTTTAAGGGAGCTTCAAGGCGCATAAGAAGAGCTTTCAAGGTGGGAAAACAAAGCCAGTCGCATCAGGCACCATCACCAGGTTGACACGCAGCATAAGTGTCCGTGGGTACTGGCAGGTCAAAAGAGACCTAGCTACCTCCCTGGCTCTTCCCTGATTCAACTTTTCTGCATAGGGCGCTCTGCGTGTAGCGAACTGCTTAGATGAAAGACTGCCCTAGGTCTCCTAGGTTCCTGTGCCTCTCCCAAAAACCTGAAGTGTTCCACACAAAACTGTGCTGTAGTGGAAGTTGCAGTGCAAGCTGCCTTTCTCCTAGAGATACGGTGACTTCAGGGATGAGGTCCTAGAAGGACTTGTAAGCAGAGAGTTTTTCTCAGTACCGCTCAGACTAGGGCAACGAGGACGACTTCCATGGTATGCTGGCCTTGCTAGAACCGTGTTGATGAAGCCGTTGGTGAGCTGGGGATATCTAGCTCGCCCAAGGAAGAGTGCAGCGGGTTACCCTTCACTCGGCCTACCCAGGGGCACCCTGATGGGCCCACGGGTCTGAGTGTGGCCCAGCAAGCCCAGGGGAGCCTGGGGGTACTCAGTATCCTTGTACAGAAACGAGTGCTGCCGCGAGGGATCTAGGCGGCCTGAAAAGCTTACTAGCGTTCAACTAAAGCAGAAGAGCGACTAAGGCCTCATGGAAGCTGTTGCACGCCTACCCCGCTGTAAGGCATATCAGGGGCCGCCTTTGAAGCGAGGGCTCACTTTGAGTTTCCCCTTAGCTATAAAACAGGACAGGATGAGCTCTGATTTAGAAACTGAAATACCCTGTCTCGTCGTGAAACCTCTTTTGCCCTCTCACAGCCATGCCTGCCGTGAGTATAAGCCTGACAACCACAGTGTTTTTAAGGGAGCTTCAAGGCGCATAAGAAGAGCTTTCAAGGTGGGAAAACAAGGCCAGTCGCATCAGGCACCATCACCAGATTGACATGCAGCATAAGTGTCTGTGGGTACTGGCAGGTCAAAAGAGACCTAGCTACCTCCCTGGCTCTTCCCTGATTCAACTTTTCTGCATAGGGCGCTCTGCGTGTAGCGAACTGCTTCGATGACAGACTGCCCTAGGTCTCCTAGGGTCCTGTGCCTCTCCCAAAAACCTGAAGTGTTCCACACAAAACTGTGCTGTAGTGGAAGTTGCTGTGCAAGCTGCCTTTCTCCTAGAGATACGGTGACTTCAGGGATGAGGTCCTAGAAGGACTTGTAAGCAGAGAGTTTTTCTCAGTACCACTCAGACTAGGGCAACGAGGACGACTTCCATGGTATGCTGGCCTTGCTAGAACCGTGTTCATGAAGCCGTTGGTGAGCTGGGGATATCTAGCTCGCCCAAGGAAGAGTGCAGCGGGTTACCCTTCACTCGGCCTACCCAGGGGCACCCTGATGGGCCTACGGGTCTGAGTGCGGCCCAGCAAGCCCAGGGGAGCCTGCGGGTACTCAGTATCCTTGTACGGAAACGAGTGCTGCCGCGAGGGATATAGGCGGCCTGAAAAGCTTACTAGCGTTCAACTAAAGCAGGAGAGCGACTAAGGCCTCATGGAAGCTGTTGCACGCCTAACCCGCTGTAAGGCATATCAGGGCCCTCCTTCGAAGTTAGGCCTCACTTTGAGTTTCCCTTTAGCTATAGAACAGGACAGGATCAGCTCTGACTCAGAAACTGGAATACCATGTTTCTTCGTGACACCTCTTTTTCCCTCTCACAGCCATGCCTGTCGTGTGTATAAGCCCGACACCAACAGTGTTTTTCACTTAGCTTCAAGGCGCATAAAAGGAGCTTTCATGATGGGAAACAAGGCTAGTCCCATCAGGTCCTGTTTCCAGATTGACACGTAGCGTAAGTATCTGTGGTTTCTAAGAGGACAAAAGAGACCTAGCTAGCTACTTGGCTCTTCCCAGAATCAAGTTTTCTGCACAGGGTGTTGTACATGTAGCGACGTGCCTAGACAATAGACTGCCCTAGGTCTCCTAAGAGCCCTGTGCATGTCCCCAAAGCCTGAAGTGTTACACAGAAAACTGTGCTTTAGTGGAAGTTGGAATGCAAGCCGTCTTTCTCCTTGAGATACGGTGACTTCAGGTATGAGGTCCTCGAAGGACTTCAAAGCAGAGAGTTTTGCTCAGTACACAGCTCAGAATAGGGCGATGAGGCAGACTTCCATGGTATGCTGGACTTGCTAGAACCGTGTTCCAGAGGCTGCTGGTGAGCTGAGGAAATCTAGCTTTCCCAAGAAAGAGTGCAGTTTGTTATGCTTCACTCGGCCTACAGAGGGGCACAGTGAAGGGCCTACGGGTGTGTGTGTGGCCCGGCAAGCCCAGGGGAGCCCTGGGGTACTCAGAGTTCTTGTACGGAAACGGGTACTGGCACGAGTGGGACTGGAGTCCTGAGAAGATTAGTACCTTTAAACTAATGCAGAACTGTGACTAAGGACTCAAGGAAAAGGCTGCACAACTACCCTTCTGGATGGCAAATCAGAGCTGTAGGCCAGGGTAGAGTGCACGTCAAGATTCCCCTTAGCTCTAGTGCAGGGCAGGATATGCTCCTAACCAGAGCCTGGAAGCACCCGCTTTCTTTCGAGATAACTCATGTTCTTCCAGAGCCATGCCTGGAGTGAATACAGGTCCCACAACCACAGTGTTTTTCAGGTAGCTTTAAGGCCGCTTGAATGGAGCTTTCAAGACGGGAAAACAAGGCTTGACTCCTAAGGCCGCCATTTCCAGGTTGACACGCAGAAGAAGCATCTGTGCTTTCTAACAAGTCAAAAGAGACCTAGCTACTCCCTGGGTCTTGGAGAATCCACTTTCCTATGCCGGGTGTTCTGCGTGTAGCGAACTGCCTAAATGAAAGAATTCCCTAGGTGTCCTGGCTCCTGGGCATCTTCCAAAAGCCTGTAGCATTATACCAGAAAGTGTGCTCTAGTTGCACTTGGACCACAAGCCGACTTTCTCCTAGAGGTAGGTTGACTTCAGCTATGAGGTGGTAGAAGGAATTGTAAGCAAAGAGTTTTTCTCAGTACAGCTCGGACTACTGTAAGCAGGCAGACTTGCATGGCATGCTGCACCTCCTAGAATCATGTTCCTGAGGCTATTGGTGAGCTGAGAAAATCTAGGTCCCGCGACGAAGTGTGCATCATGCTCTCCTTCACTCGGCACAGACACGGGTACTCCGAAGGGTCTACGTGTCTGAATGTTGATCTTCGACTCAGGAGAGCCTGGGGGTGCTCAGTGCCTTTGTAGGGAAGCGAGTGCTGCCGCGAGGGGTCTAGGAGTCCAGAAAAGCTTACTAGCGTTCAGCTAAAGCAGAAGAGTGACTAAGGTTTCATAGAAGCTGTTGTACGCCTATCCCGCTGCATGGCATATCAGGGCCCTCCTTCGAAGCTAGGGCTCACTTTGAGTTTCCATTTAGCTACATAACAAGGCAGGATGAGCTCTGACTCAGAAACTGAAATACCCTGTCTCTTCGTGTAACCTCTTTTTCCCTCTCACAGCCATGCCTGCCGTGAGTATAAGCCTGACAACCACAGTGTTTTTAAGGGAGCTTCAAGGCGCATAAGAAGAGCTTTCAAGGTGGGAAAACAAAGCCAGTCGCATCAGGCACCATCACCAGGTTGACACGCAGCATAAGTGTCCGTGGGTACTGGCAGGTCAAAAGAGACCTAGCTACCTCCCTGGCTCTTCCCTGATTCAACTTTTCTGCATAGGGCGCTCTGCGTGTAGCGAACTGCTTAGATGAAAGACTGCCCTAGGTCTCCTAGGTTCCTGTGCCTCTCCCAAAAACCTGAAGTGTTCCACACAAAACTGTGCTGTAGTGGAAGTTGCAGTGCAAGCTGCCTTTCTCCTAGAGATACGGTGACTTCAGGGATGAGGTGCTAGAAGGACTTGTAAGCAGAGAGTTTTTCTCAGTACCGCTCAGACTAGGGCAACGAGGACGACTTCCATGGTATGCTGGCCTTGCTAGAACCGTGTTGATGAAGCCGTTGGTGAGCTGGGGATATCTAGCTCGCCCAAGGAAGAGTGCAGCGGGTTACCCTTCACTCAGCCTACCCAGGGGCACCCTGATGGGCCTACGGGTCTGAGTGTGGCCCAGCAAGCCCAGGGGAGCCTGGGGGTACTCAGTATCCTTGTACGGAAACGAGTGCTGCCGCGAGGGATCTAGGAGGCCTGAAAAGCTTACTAGCGTTCAACTAAAGCAGAAGAGCGACTAAGGCCTCATGGAAGCTGTTGCACGCCTACCCCGCTGTAAGGCATATCAGGGGCCGCCTTCGAAGCGAGGGCTCACTTTGAGTTTCCCCTTAGCTATAAAACAGGACAGGATGAGCTCTGATTTAGAAACTGAAATACCCTGTCTCGTCGTGAAACCTCTTTTGCCCTCTCACAGCCATGCCTGCCGTGAGTATAAGCCTGACAACCACAGTGTTTTTAAGGGAGCTTCAAGGCGCATAAGAAGAGCTTTCAAGGTGGGAAAACAAGGCCAGTCGCATCAGGCACCATCACCAGATTGACATGCAGCATAAGTGTCTGTGGGTATTGGCAGGTCAAAAGAGACCTAGCTACCTCCCTGGCTCTTCCCTGATTCAACTTTTCTGCATAGGGCGCTCTGCGTGTAGCGAACTGCTTCGATGACAGACTGCCCTAGGTCTCCTAGGGTCCTGTGCCTCTCCCAAAAACCTGAAGTGTTCCACACAAAACTGTGCTGTAGTGGAAGTTGCTGTGCAAGCTGCCTTTCTCCTAGAGATACGGTGACTTCAGGGATGAGGTCCTAGAAGGACTTGTAAGCAGAGAGTTTTTCTCAGTACCACTCAGACTAGGGCAACGAGGACGACTTCCATGGTATGCTGGCCTTGCTAGAACCGTGTTCATGAAGCCGTTGGTGAGCTGGGGATATCTAGCTCGCCCAAGGAAGAGTGCAGCGGGTTACCCTTCACTCGGCCTACCCAGGGGCACCCTGATGGGCCTACGGGTCTGAGTGCGGCCCAGCAAGCCCAGGGGAGCCTGCGGGTACTCAGTATCCTTGTACGGAAACGAGTGCTGCCGCGAGGGATCTAGGCGGCCTGAAAATCTTACTAGCGTTCAACTAAAGCAGGAGAGCGACTAAGGCCTCATGGAAGCTGTTGCACGCCTAACCCGCTGTAAGGCATATCAGGGCCCTCCTTCGAAGTTAGGCCTCACTTTGAGTTTCCCTTTAGCTATAGAACAGGACAGGATCAGCTCTGACTCAGAAACTGGAATACCATGTTTCTTCGTGACACCTCTTTTTCCCTCTCACAGCCATGCCTGTCGTGTGTATAAGCCCGACACCAACAGTGTTTTTCACTTAGCTTCAAGGCGCATAAAAGGAGCTTTCATGATGGGAAACAAGGCTAGTCCCATCAGGTCCTGTTTCCAGATTGACACGTAGCGTAAGTATCTGTGGTTTCTAAGAGGACAAAAGAGACCTAGCTAGCTACTTGGCTCTTCCCAGAATCAAGTTTTCTGCACAGGGTGTTGTACATGTAGCGACGTGCCTAGACAATAGACTGCCCTAGGTCTCCTAAGAGCCCTGTGCATGTCCCCAAAGCCTGAAGTGTTACACAGAAAACTGTGCTTTAGTGGAAGTTGGAATGCAAGCCGTCTTTCTCCTTGAGATACGGTGACTTCAGGTATGAGGTCCTCGAAGGACTTCAAAGCAGAGAGTTTTGCTCAGTACACAGCTCAGAATAGGGCGATGAGGCAGACTTCCATGGTATGCTGGACTTGCTAGAACCGTGTTCCAGAGGCTGCTGGTGAGCTGAGGAAATCTAGCTTTCCCAAGAAAGAGTGCAGTTTGTTATGCTTCACTCGGCCTACAGAGGGGCACAGTGAAGGGCCTACAGGTGTGAGTGTGGCCCGGCAAGCCCAGGGGAGCCCTGGGGTACTCAGAGTTCTTGTACGGAAACGGGTACTGGCACGAGTGGGACTGGAGTCCTGAGAAGATTAGTACCTTTAAACTAATGCAGAACTGTGACTAAGGACTCAAGGAAAAGGCTGCACAACTACCCTTCTGGATGGCAAATCAGAGCTGTAGGCCAGGGTAGAGTGCACGTCAAGATTCCCCTTAGCTCTAGTGCAGGGCAGGATATGCTCCTAACCAGAGCCTGGAAGCACCCGCTTTCTTTCGAGATAACTCATGTTCTTCCAGAGCCATGCCTGGAGTGAATACAGGTCCCACAACCACAGTGTTTTTCAGGTAGCTTTAAGGCCGCTTGAATGGAGCTTTCAAGACGGGAAAACAAGGCTTGACTCCTAAGGCCGCCATTTCCAGGTTGACACGCAGAAGAAGCATCTGTGCTTTCTAACAAGTCAAAAGAGACCTAGCTACTCCCTGGGTCTTGGAGAATCCACTTTCCTATGCCGGGTGTTCTGCGTGTAGCGAACTGCCTAAATGAAAGAATTCCCTAGGTGTCCTGGCTCCTGGGCATCTTCCAAAAGCCTGTAGCATTATACCAGAAAGTGTGCTCTAGTTGCACTTGGACCACAAGCCGACTTTCTCCTAGAGGTAGGTTGACTTCAGCTATGAGGTGGTAGAAGGAATTGTAAGCAAAGAGTTTTTCTCAGTACAGCTCGGACTACTGTAAGCAGGCAGACTTGCATGGCATGCTGCACCTCCTAGAATCATGTTCCTGAGGCTATTGGTGAGCTGAGAAAATCTAGGTCCCGCGACGAAGTGTGCATCATGCTCTCCTTCACTCGGCACAGACACGGGTACTCCGAAGGGTCTACGTGTCTGAATGTTGATCTTCGACTCAGGAGAGCCTGGGGGTGCTCAGTGCCTTTGTAGGGAAGCGAGTGCTGCCGCGAGGGGTCTAGGAGTCCAGAAAAGCTTACTAGCGTTCAGCTAAAGCAGAAGAGTGACTAAGGCTTCATAGAAGCTGTTGTACGCCTATCCCGCTGCATGGCATATCAGGGCCCTCCTTCGAAGCTAGGGCTCACTTTGAGTTTCCATTTAGCTACATAACAAGGCAGGATGAGCTCTGACTCAGAAACTGAAATACCCTGTCTCTTCGTGTAACCTCTTTTTCCCTCTCACAGCCATGCCTGCCGTGAGTATAAGCCTGACAACCACAGTGTTTTTAAGGGAGCTTCAAGGCGCAGAAGAAGAGCTTTCAAGGTGGGAAAACAAAGCCAGTCGCATCAGGCACCATCACCAGGTTGACACGCAGCATAAGTGTCCGTGGGTACTGGCAGGTCAAAAGAGACCTAGCTACCTCCCTGGCTCTTCCCTGATTCAACTTTTCTGCATAGGGCGCTCTGCGTGTAGCGAACTGCTTAGATGAAAGACTGCCCTAGGTCTCCTAGGTTCCTGTGCCTCTCCCAAAAACCTGAAGTGTTCCACACAAAACTGTGCTGTAGTGGAAGTTGCAGTGCAAGCTGCCTTTCTCCTAGAGATACGGTGACTTCAGGGATGAGGTCCTAGAAGGACTTGTAAGCAGAGAGTTTTTCTCAGTACCGCTCAGACTAGGGCAACGAGGACGACTTCCATGGTATGCTGGCCTTGCTAGAACCGTGTTGATGAAGCCGTTGGTGAGCTGGGGATATCTAGCTCGCCCAAGGAAGAGTGCAGCGGGTTACCCTTCACTCGGCCTACCCAGGGGCATCCTGATGGGCCTACGGGTCTGAGTGTGGCCCAGCAAGCCCAGGGGAGCCTGGGGGTACTCAGTATCCTTGTACGGAAACGAGTGCTGCCGCGAGGGATCTAGGAGGCCTGAAAAGCTTACTAGCGTTCAACTAAAGCAGAAGAGCGACTAAGGCCTCATGGAAGCTGTTGCACGCCTACCCCGCTGTAAGGCATATCAGGGGCCGCCTTCGAAGCGAGGGCTCACTTTGAGTTTCCCTTTAGCTATAAAACAGGACAGGATGAGCTCTGATTTAGAAACTGAAATACCCTGTCTCGTCGTGAAACCTCTTTTGCCCTCTCACAGCCATGCCTGCCGTGAGTATAAGCCTGACAACCACAGTGTTTTTAAGGGAGCTTCAAGGCGCATAAGAAGAGCTTTCAAGGTGGGAAAACAAGGCCAGTCGCATCAGGCACCATCACCAGATTGACATGCAGCATAAGTGTCTGTGGGTACTGGCAGGTCAAAAGAGACCTAGCTACCTCCCTGGCTCTTCCCTGATTCAACTTTTCTGCATAGGGCGCTCTGCGTGTAGCGAACTGCTTCGATGACAGACTGCCCTAGGTCTCCTAGGGTCCTGTGCCTCTCCCCAAAACCTGAAGTGTTCCACACAAAACTGTGCTGTAGTGGAAGTTGCTGTGCAAGCTGCCTTTCTCCTAGAGATACGGTGACTTCAGGTATGAGGTCCTCGAAGGACTTGTAAGCAGAGAGTTTTTCTCAGTACCGCTCAGACTAGGGCAACGAGGACGACTTCCATGGTATGCTGGCCTTGCTAGAACCGTGTTCCAGAGGCTGCTGGTGAGCTGAGGAAATCTAGCTTTCCCAAGAAAGAGTGCAGTTTGTTATGCTTCACTCGGCCTACAGAGGGGCACAGTGAAGGGCCTACGGGTGTGAGTGTGGCCCGGCAAGCCCAGGGGAGCCCTGAGGTACTCAGAGTTCTTGTACGGAAACGGGTACTGGCACGAGTGGGACTGGAGTCCTGAGAAGATTAGTACCTTTAAACTAATGCAGAACTGTGACTAAGGACTCAAGGAAAAGGCTGCACAACTACCCTTCTGGATGGCAAATCAGAGCTGTAGGTCAGGGTAGAGTGCACGTCAAGAGTCCCCTTAGCTCTAGTGCAGGGCAGGATATGCTCCTAACCAGAGCCTGGAAGCACCCGCTTTCTTTCGAGATAACTCATGTTCTTCCAGAGCCATGCCTGGAGTGAATACAAGTCCCACAACCACAGTGTTTTTCAGGTAGCTTTAAGGCCGCTTGAATGGAGCTTTCAAGACGGGAAAACAAGGCTTGACTCCTAAGGCCGCCATTTCCAGGTTGACACGCAGAAGAAGCATCTGTGCTTTCTAACAAGTCAAAAGAGACCTAGCTACTCCCTGGGTCTTGGAGAATCCACTTTCCTATGCCGGGTGTTCTGCGTGTAGCGAACTGCCTAAATGAAAGAATTCCCTAGGTGTCCTGGCTCCTGGGCATCTTCCAAAAGCCTGTAGCATTATACCAGAAAGTGTGCTCTAGTTGCACTTGGACCACAAGCCGACTTTCTCCTAGAGGTAGGTTGACTTCAGCTATGAGGTGGTAGAAGGAATTGTAAGCAAAGAGTTTTTCTCAGTACAGCTCGGACTACTGTAAGCAGGCAGACTTGCATGGCATGCTGCACCTCCTAGAATCATGTTCCTGAGGCTATTGGTGAGCTGAGAAAATCTAGGTCCCGCGACGAAGTGTGCATCATGCTCTCCTTCACTTGGCACAGACACGGGTACTCCGAAGGGTCTACGTGTCTGAATGTTGATCTTCGACTCAGGAGAGCCTGGGGGTGCTCAGTGCCTTTGTAGGGAAGCGAGTGCTGCCGCGAGGGGTCTAGGAGTCCAGAAAAGCTTACTAGCGTTCAGCTAAAGCAGAAGAGTGACTAAGGCTTCATAGAAGCTGTTGTACGCCTATCCCGCTGCATGGCATATCAGGGCCCTCCTTCGAAGCTAGGGCTCACTTTGAGTTTCCATTTAGCTACATAACAAGGCAGGATGAGCTCTGACTCAGAAACTGAAATACCCTGTCTCTTCGTGTAACCTCTTTTTCCCTCTCACAGCCATGCCTGCCGTGAGTATAAGCCTGACAACCACAGTGTTTTTAAGGGAGCTTCAAGGCGCATAAGAAGAGCTTTCAAGGTGGGAAAACAAAGCCAGTCGCATCAGGCACCATCACCAGGTTGACACGCAGCATAAGTGTCCGTGGGTACTGGCAGGTCAAAAGAGACCTAGCTACCTCCCTGGCTCTTCCCTGATTCAACTTTTCTGCATAGGGCGCTCTGCGTGTAGCGAACTGCTTAGATGAAAGACTGCCCTAGGTCTCCTAGGGTCCTGTGCCTCTCCCAAAAACCTGAAGTGTTCCACACAAAACTGTGCTGTAGTGGAAGTGGCAGTGCAAGCTGCCTTTCTCCTAGAGATACGGTGACTTCAGGGATGAGGTCCTAGAAGGACTTGTAAGCAGAGAGTTTTTCTCAGTACCGCTCAGACTAGGGCAACGAGGACGACTTCCATGGTATGCTGGCCTTGCTAGAACCGTGTTCATGAATCCATTGGTGAGCTGGGGATATCTAGCTCGCCCAAGGAAGAGTGCAGCGGGTTACCCTTCACTCGGCCTACCCAGGGGCACCCTGATGGGCCTACGGGTGTGAGTGTGGCCCAGCAAGCCCAGGGGAGCCTGGGGGTACTCAGTATCCTTGTACGGAAACGAGTGCTGCCGCGTGGGATCTAGGAGGCCTGAAAAGCTTACTAGCGTTCAACTAAAGCAGAAGAGCGACTAAGGCCTCATGGAAGCTGTTGCACGCCTACCCCGCTGTAAGGCATATCAGGGGCCGCCTTCGAAGCGAGGGCTCACTTTGAGTTTCCCTTTAGCTATAAAACAGGACAGGATGAGCTCTGATTTAGAAACTGAAATACCCTGTCTCGTCGTGAAACCTCTTTTGCCCTCTCACAGCCATGCCTGCCGTGAGTATAAGCCTGACAACCACAGTGTTTTTAAGGGAGCTTCAAGGCGCATAAGAAGAGCTTTCAAGGTGGGAAAACAAGGCCAGTCGCATCAGGCACCATCACCAGATTGACATGCAGCATAAGTGTCTGTGGGTACTGGCAGGTCAAAAGAGACCTAGCTACCTCCCTGGCTCTTCCCTGATTCAACTTTTCTGCATAGGGCGCTCTGCGTGTAGCGAACTGCTTCGATGACAGACTGCCCTAGGTCTCCTAGGGTCCTGTGCCTCTCCCAAAAACCTGAAGTGTTCCACACAAAACTGTGCTGTAGTGGAAGTTGCTGTGCAAGCTGCCTTTCTCCTAGAGATACGGTGACTTCAGGGATGAGGTCCTAGAAGGACTTGTAAGCAGAGAGTTTTTCTCAGTACCGCTCAGACTAGGGCAACGAGGACGACTTCCATGGTATGCTGGCCTTGCTAGAACCGTGTTGATGAAGCCGTTGGTGAGCTGGGGATATCTAGCTCGCCCAAGGAAGAGTGCAGCGGGTTACCCTTCACTCGGCCTACCCAGGGGCACCCTGATGGGCCTACGGGTCTGAGTGCGGCCCAGCAAGCCCAGGGGAGCCTGCGGGTACTCAGTATCCTTGTACGGAAACGAGTGCTGCCGCGAGGGATCTAGGCGGCCTGAAAAGCTTACTAGCGTTCAACTAAAGCAGGAGAGCGACTAAGGCCTCATGGAAGCTGTTGCACGCCTAACCCGCTGTAAGGCATATCAGGGCCCTCCTTCGAAGTTAGGCCTCACTTTGAGTTTCCCTTTAGCTATAGAACAGGACAGGATCAGCTCTGACTCAGAAACTGGAATACCATGTTTCTTCGTGACACCTCTTTTTCCCTCTCACAGCCATGCCTGTCGTGTGTATAAGCCCGACACCAACAGTGTTTTTCACTTAGCTTCAAGGCGCATAAAAGGAGCTTTCATGATGGGAAACAAGGCTAGTCCCATCAGGTCCTGTTTCCAGATTGACACGTAGCGTAAGTATCTGTGGTTTCTAAGAGGACAAAAGAGACCTAGCTAGCTACTTGGCTCTTCCCAGAATCAAGTTTTCTGCACAGGGTGTTGTACTAGTAGCGACGTGCCTAGACAATAGACTGCCCTAGGTCTCCTAAGAGCCCTGTGCATGTCCCCAAAGCCTGAAGTGTTACACAGAAAACTGTGCTTTAGTGGAAGTTGGAATGCAAGCCGTCTTTCTCCTTGAGATACGGTGACTTCAGGTATGAGGTCCTCGAAGGACTTCAAAGCAGAGAGTTTTGCTCAGTACACAGCTCAGAATAGGGCGATGAGGCAGACTTCCATGGTATGCTGGACTTGCTAGAACCGTGTTCCAGAGGCTGCTGGTGAGCTGAGGAAATTTAGCTTTCCCAAGAAAGAATGCAGTTTGTTATGCTTCACTCGGCCTACAGAGGGGCACAGTGAAGGGCCTACGGGTGTGAGTGTGGCCCGGCAAGCCCAGGGGAGCCCTGGGGTACTCAGAGTTCTTGTACGGAAACGGGTACTGGCACGAGTGGGACTGGAGTCCTGAGAAGATTAGTACCTTTAAACTAATGCAGAACTGTGACTAAGGACTCAAGGAAAAGGCTGCACAACTACCCTTCTGGATGGCAAATCAGAGCTGTAGGCCAGGGTAGAGTGCACGTCAAGATTCCCCTTAGCTCTAGTGCAGGGCAGGATATGCTCCTAACCAGAGCCTGGAAGCACCCGCTTTCTTTCGAGATAACTCATGTTCTTCCAGAGCCATGCCTGGAGTGAATACAAGTCCCACAACCACAGTGTTTTTCAGGTAGCTTTAAGGCCGCTTGAATGGAGCTTTCAAGACGGGAAAACAAGGCTTGACTCCTAAGGCCGCCATTTCCAGGTTGACACGCAGAAGAAGCATCTGTGCTTTCTAACAAGTCAAAAGAGACCTAGCTACTCCCTGGGTCTTGGAGAATCCACTTTCCTATGCCGGGTGTTCTGCGTGTAGCGAACTGCCTAAATGAAAGAATTCCCTAGGTGTCCTGGCTCCTGGGCATCTTCCAAAAGCCTGTAGCATTATACCAGAAAGTGTGCTCTAGTTGCACTTGGACCACAAGCCGACTTTCTCCTAGAGGTAGGTTGACTTCAGCTATGAGGTGGTAGAAGGAATTGTAAGCAAAGAGTTTTTCTCAGTACAGCTCGGACTACTGTAAGCAGGCAGACTTGCATGGCATGCTGCACCTCCTAGAATCATGTTCCTGAGGCTATTGGTGAGCTGAGAAAATCTAGGTCCCGCGACGAAGTGTGCATCATGCTCTCCTTCACTCGGCACAGACACGGGTACTCCGAAGGGTCTACGTGTCTGAATGTTGATCTTCGACTCAGGAGAGCCTGGGGGTGCTCAGTGCCTTTGTAGGGAAGCGAGTGCTGCCGCGAGGGGTCTAGGAGTCCAGAAAAGCTTACTAGCGTTCAGCTAAAGCAGAAGAGTGACTAAGGCTTCATAGAAGCTGTTGTACGCCTATCCCGCTGCATGGCATATCAGGGCCCTCCTTCGAAGCTAGGGCTCACTTTGAGTTTCCATTTAGCTACATAACAAGGCAGGATGAGCTCTGACTCAGAAACTGAAATACCTGTCTCTTCGTGAAACCTCTTTTGCCCTCTCACAGCCATGCCTGCCGTGAGTATAAGCCTGACAACCACAGTGTTTTTAAGGGAGCTTCAAGGCGCAGAAGAAGAGCTTTCAAGGTGGGAAAACAAGGCCAGTCGCATCAGGCACCATCACCAGATTGACATGCAGCATAAGTGTCTGTGGGTACTGGCAGGTCAAAAGAGACCTAGCTACCTCCCTGGCTCTTCCCTGATTCAACTTTTCTGCATAGGGCGCTCTGCGTGTAGCGAACTGCTTCGATGACAGACTGCCCTAGGTCTCCTAGGGTCCTGTGCCTCTCCCAAAAACCTGAAGTGTTCCACACAAAACTGTGCTGTAGTGGAAGTTGCAGTGCAAGCTGCCTTTCTCCTAGAGATACGGTGACTTCAGGGATGAGGTCCTAGAAGGACTTGTAAGCAGAGAGTTTTTCTCAGTACCGCTCAGACTAGGGCAACGAGGATGACTTCCATGGTATGCTGGCCTTGCTAGAACCGTGTTGATGAAGCCGTTGGTGAGCTGGGGATATCTAGCTCGCCCAAGGAAGAGTGCAGCGGGTTACCCTTCACTCGGCCTACCCAGGGGCACCCTGATGGGCCTACGGCTCTGAGTGTGGCCCAGCAAGCCCAGGGGAGCCTGCGGGTACTCAGTATCCTTGTACGGAAACGAGTGCTGCCGCGAGGGATCTAAGCGGCCTGAAAATCTTACTAGCGTTCAACTAAAGCAGGAGAGCGACTAAGGCCTCATGGAAGCTGTTGCACGCCTAACCCGCTGTAAGGCATATCAGGGCCCTCCTTCGAAGTTAGGCCTCACTTTGAGTTTCCCTTTAGCTATAGAACAGGACAGGATCAGCTCTGACTCAGAAACTGGAATACCATGTTTCTTCGTGACACCTCTTTTTCCCTCTCACAGCCATGCCTGTCGTGTGTATAAGCCCGACACCAACAGTGTTTTTCACTTAGCTTCAAGGCGCATAAAAGGAGCTTTCATGATGGGAAACAAGGCTAGTCCCATCAGGTCCTGTTTCCAGATTGACACGTAGCGTAAGTATCTGTGGTTTCTAAGAGGACAAAAGAGACCTAGCTAGCTACTTGGCTCTTCCCAGAATCAAGTTTTCTGCACAGGGTGTTGTACATGTAGCGACGTGCCTAGACAATAGACTGCCCTAGGTCTCCTAAGAGCCCTGTGCATGTCCCCAAAGCCTGAAGTGTTACACAGAAAACTGTGCTTTAGTGGAAGTTGGAATGCAAGCCGTCTTTCTCCTTGAGATACGGTGACTTCAGGTATGAGGTCCTCGAAGGACTTCAAAGCAGAGAGTTTTGCTCAGTACAGCTCAGAATAGGGTGATGAGGCAGACTTCCATGGTATGCTGGCCTTGCTAGAACCGTGTTCCAGAGGCTGCTGGTGAGCTGAGGAAATCTAGCTTTCCCAAGAAAGAGTGCAGTTTGTTATGCTTCACTCGGCCTACAGAGGGGCACAGTGAAGGGCCTACGGGTGTGAGTGTGGCCCGGCAAGCCCAGGGGAGCCCTGGGGTACTCAGAGTTCTTGTACGGAAACGGGTACTGGCACGAGTGGGACTGGAGTCCTGAGAAGATTAGTACCTTTAAACTAATGCAGAACTGTGACTAAGGACTCAAGGAAAAGGCTGCACAACTACCCTTCTGGATGGCAAATCAGAGCTGTAGGCCAGGGTAGAGTGCACGTCAAGATTCCCCTTAGCTCTAGTGCAGGGCAGGATATGCTCCTAACCAGAGCCTGGAAGCACCCGCTTTCTTTCGAGATAACTCATGTTCTTCCAGAGCCATGCCTGGAGTGAATACAAGTCCCACAACCACAGTGTTTTTCAGGTAGCTTTAAGGCCGCTTGAATGGAGCTTTCAAGACGGGAAAACAAGGCTTGACTCCTAAGGCCGCCATTTCCAGGTTGACACGCAGAAGAAGCATCTGTGCTTTCTAACAAGTCAAAAGAGACCTAGCTACTCCCTGGGTCTTGGAGAATCCACTTTCCTATGCCGGGTGTTCTGCGTGTAGCGAACTGCCTAAATGAAAGAATTCCCTAGGTGTCCTGGCTCCTGGGCATCTTCCAAAAGCCTGTAGCATTATACCAGAAAGTGTGCTCTAGTTGCACTTGGACCACAAGCCGACTTTCTCCTAGAGGTAGGTTGACTTCAGCTATGAGGTGGTAGAAGGAATTGTAAGCAAAGAGTTTTTCTCAGTACAGCTCGGACTACTGTAAGCAGGCAGACTTGCATGGCATGCTGCACCTCCTAGAATCATGTTCCTGAGGCTATTGGTGAGCTGAGAAAATCTAGGTCCCGCGACGAAGTGTGCATCATGCTCTCCTTCACTCGGCACAGACACGGGTACTCCGAAGGGTCTACGTGTCTGAATGTTGATCTTCGACTCAGGAGAGCCTGGGGGTGCTCAGTGCCTTTGTAGGGAAGCGAGTGCTGCCGCGAGGGGTCTAGGAGTCCAGAAAAGCTTACTAGCGTTCAGCTAAAGCAGAAGAGTGACTAAGGCTTCATAGAAGCTGTTGTACGCCTATCCCGCTGCATGGCATATCAGGGCCCTCCTTCGAAGCTAGGGCTCACTTTGAGTTTCCATTTAGCTACATAACAAGGCAGGATGAGCTCTGACTCAGAAACTGAAATACCCTGTCTCTTCGTGTAACCTCTTTTTCCCTCTCACAGCCATGCCTGCCGTGAGTATAAGCCTGACAACCACAGTGTTTTTAAGGGAGCTTCAAGGCGCATAAGAAGAGCTTTCAAGGTGGGAAAACAAAGCCAGTCGCATCAGGCACCATCACCAGGTTGACACGCAGCATAAGTGTCCGTGGGTACTGGCAGGTCAAAAGAGACCTAGCTACCTCCCTGGCTCTTCCCTGATTCAACTTTTCTGCATAGGGCGCTCTGCGTGTAGCGAACTGCTTAGATGAAAGACTGCCCTAGGTCTCCTAGGGTCCTGTGCCTCTCCCCAAAACCTGAAGTGTTCCACACAAAACTGTGCTGTATTGGAAGTTGCTGTGCAAGCTGCCTTTCTCCTAGAGATACGGTGACTTCAGGGATGAGGTCCTAGAAGGACTTGTAAGCAGAGAGTTTTTCTCAGTACCGCTCAGACTAGGGCAACGAGGACGACTTCCATGGTATGCTGGCCTTGCTAGAACCGTGTTGATGAAGCCGTTGGTGAGCTGGGGATATCTAGCTCGCCCAAGGAAGAGTGCAGCGGGTTACCCTTCACTCGGCCTACCCAGGGGCACCCTGATGGGCCTACGGTTCTGAGTGCGGCCCAGCAAGCCCAGGGGAGCCTGCGGGTACTCAGTATCCTTGTACGGAAACGAGTGCTGCCGCGAGGGATCTAGGCGGCCTGAAAAGCTTACTAGCGTTCAACTAAAGCAGGAGAGCGACTAAGGCCTCATGGAAGCTGTTGCACGCCTAACCCGCTGTAAGGCATATCAGGGCCCTCCTTCGAAGTTAGGCCTCACTTTGAGTTTCCCTTTAGCTATAGAACAGGACAGGATCAGCTCTGACTCAGAAACTGGAATACCATGTTTCTTCGTGACACCTCTTTTTCCCTCTCACAGCCATGCCTGTTGTGTGTATAAGCCCGACACCAACAGTGTTTTTCACTTAGCTTCAAGGCGCATAAAAGGAGCTTTCATGATGGGAAACAAGGCTAGTCCCATCAGGTCCTGTTTCCAGATTGACACGCAGCGTAAGTATCTGTGGTTTCTAAGAGGACAAAAGAGACCTAGCTAGCTACTTGGCTCTTCCCAGAATCAAGTTTTCTGCACAGGGTGTTGTACATGTAGCGACGTGCCTAGAGAATAGACTGCCCTAGGTCTCCTAAGAGCCCTGTGCATGTCCCCAAAGCCTGAAGTGTTACACAGAAAACTGTGCTTTAGTGGAAGTGGGAATGCAAGCCGTCTTTCTCCTTGAGATACGGTGACTTCAGGTATGAGGTCCTCGAAGGACTTCAAAGCAGAGAGTTTTGCTCACTACAGCTCAGAATAGGGCGATGAGGCAGACTTCCATGGTATGCGGGACTTGCTAGAACCGTGTTCCAGAGGCTGCTGGTGAGCTGAGGAAATCTAGCTTTCCCAAGAAAGAGTGCAGTTTGTTATGCTTCACTCGGCCTACAGAGGGGCACAGTGAAGGGCCTACGGGTGTGAGTGTGGCCCGGCAAGCCCAGGGGAGCCCTGGGGTACTCAGAGTTCTTGTACGGAAATGGGTACTGGCACGAGTGGGACTGGAGTCCTGAGAAGATTAGTACCTTTAAACTAATGCAGAACTGTGACTAAGGACTCAAGGAAAAGGCTGCACAACTACCCTTCTGGATGGCAAATCAGAGCTGTAGGCCAGGGTAGAGTGCACGTCAAGATTCCCCTTAGCTCTAGTGCAGGGCAGGATATGCTCCTAACCAGAGCCTGGAAGCACCCGCTTTCTTTCGAGATAACTCATGTTCTTCCAGAGCCATGCCTGGAGTGAATACAAGTCCCACAACCACAGTGTTTTTCAGGTAGCTTTAAGGCCGCTTGAATGGAGCTTTCAAGACGGGAAAACAAGGCTTGACTCCTAAGGCCGCCATTTCCAGGTTGACACGCAGAAGAAGCATCTGTGCTTTCTAACAAGTCAAAAGAGACCTAGCTACTCCCTGGGTCTTGGAGAATCCACTTTCCTATGCCGGGTGTTCTGCGTGTAGCGAACTGCCTAAATGAAAGAATTCCCTAGGTGTCCTGGCTCCTGGGCATCTTCCAAAAGCCTGTAGCATTATACCAGAAAGTGTGCTCTAGTTGCACTTGGACCACAAGCCGACTTTCTCCTAGAGGTAGGTTGACTTCAGCTATGAGGTGGTAGAAGGAATTGTAAGCAAAGAGTTTTTCTCAGTACAGCTCGGACTACTGTAAGCAGGCAGACTTGCATGGCATGCTGCACCTCCTAGAATCATGTTCCTGAGGCTATTGGTGAGCTGAGAAAATCTAGGTCCCGCGACGAAGTGTGCATCATGCTCTCCTTCACTCGGCACAGACACGGGTACTCCGAAGGGTCTACGTGTCTGAATGTTGATCTTCGACTCAGGAGAGCCTGGGGGTGCTCAGTGCCTTTGTAGGGAAGCGAGTGCTGCCGCGAGGGGTCTAGGAGTCCAGAAAAGCTTACTAGCGTTCAGCTAAAGCAGAAGAGTGACTAAGGCTTCATAGAAGCTGTTGTACGCCTATCCCGCTGCATGGCATATCAGGGCCCTCCTTCGAAGCTAGGGCTCACTTTGAGTTTCCATTTAGCTACATAACAAGGCAGGATGAGCTCTGACTCAGAAACTGAAATACCCTGTCTCTTCGTGTAAACTCTTTTTCCCTCTCACAGCCATGCCTGCCGTGAGTATAAGCCTGACAACCACAGTGTTTTTAAGGGAGCTTCAAGGCGCAGAAGAAGAGCTTTCAAGGTGGGAAAACAAGGCCAGTCGCATCAGGCACCATCACCAGATTGACACGCAGCATAAGTGTCCGTGGGTACTGGCAGGTCAAAAGAGACCTAGCTACCTCCCTGGCTCTTCCCTGATTCAACTTTTCTGCATAGGGCGCTCTGCGTGTAGCGAACTGCTTAGATGAAAGACTGCCCTAGGTCTCCTAGGGTCCTGTGCCTCTCCCAAAAACCTGAAGTGTTCCACACAAAACTGTGCTGTAGTGGAAGTTGCAGTGCAAGCTGCCTTTCTCCTAGAGATACGGTGACTTCAGGGATGAGGTCCTAGAAGGACTTGTAAGCAGAGAGTTTTTCTCAGTACCGCTCAGACTAGGGCAACGAGGACGACTTCCATGGTATGCTGGCCTTGCTAGAACCGTGTTGATGAAGCCGTTGGTGAGCTGGGGATATCTAGCTCGCCCAAGGAAGAGTGCAGCGGGTTACCCTTCACTTGGCCTCCCCAGGGGCACCCTGATGGGCCTACGGGTCTGAGTGTGGCCCAGCAAGCCCAGGGGAGCCTGAGGGTACTCAGTATCCTTGTACGGAAACGAGTGCTGCCGCGAGGGATCTAGGAGGCCTGAAAAGCTTACTAGCGTTCAACTAAAGCAGAAGAGCGACTAAGGCCTCATGGAAGCTGTTGCACGCCTAACCCGCTGTAAGGCATATCAGGGGCCGCCTTCGAAGCGAGGGCTCACTTTGAGTTTCCCCTTAGCTATAAAACAGGACAGGATGAGCTCTGATTTAGAAACTGAAATACCCTGTCTCGTCGTGAAACCTCTTTTGCCCTCTCACAGCCATGCCTGCCGTGAGTATAAGCCTGGCAACCACAGTGTTTTTAAGGGAGCTTCAATGCGCAGAAGAAGAGCTTTCAAGGTGGGAAAACAAGGCCAGTCGCATCAGGCACCATCACCAGATTGACATGCAGCATAAGTGTCTGTGGGTACTGGCAGGTCAAAAGAGACCTAGCTACCTCCCTGGCTCTTCCCTGATTCAACTTTTCTGCATAGGGCGCTCTGCGTGTAGTGAACTGCTTCGATGACAGACTGCCCTAGGTCTCCTAGGGTCCTGTGCCTCTCCCAAAAACCTGAAGTGTTCCACACAAAACTGTGCTGTAGTGGAAGTTGCTGTGCAAGCTGCCTTTCTCCTAGAGATACGGTGACTTCAGGGATGAGGTCCTAGAAGGACTTGTAAGCAGAGAGTTTTTCTCAGTACCGCTCAGACTAGGGCAACGAGGACGACTTCCATGGTATGCTGGCCTTGCTAGAACCGTGTTGATGAAGCCGTTGGTGAGCTGGGGATATCTAGCTCGCCCAAGGAAGAGTGCAGCGGGTTACCCTTCACTCGGCCTACCCAGGGGCACCCTGATGGGCCTACGGCTCTGAGTGCGGCCCAGCAAGCCCAGGGGAGCCTGCGGGTACTCAGTATCCTTGTACGGAAACGAGTGCTGCCGCGAGGGATCTAGGCGGCCTGAAAAGCTTACTAGCGTTCAACTAAAGCAGGAGAGCGACTAAGGCCTCATGGAAGCTGTTGCACGCCTAACCCGCTGTAAGGCATATCAGGGCCCTCCTTCGAAGTTAGGCCTCACTTTGAGTTTCCCTTTAGCTATAGAACAGGACAGGATCAGCTCTGACTCAGAAACTGGAATACCATGTTTCTTCGTGACACCTCTTTTTCCCTCTCACAGCCATGCCTGTCGTGTGTATAAGCCCGACACCAACAGGGTTTTTCACTTAGCTTCAAGGCGCATAAAAGGAGCTTTCATGATGGGAAACAAGGCTAGTCCCATCAGGTCCTGTTTCCAGATTGACACGCAGCGTAAGTGTCTGTGGTTTCTAAGAGGACAAAAGAGACCTAGCTAGCTACTTGGCTCTTCCCAGAATCAAGTTTTCTGCACAGGGTGTTGTACATGTAGCGACGTGCCTAGACAATAGACTGCCCTAGGTCTCCTAAGAGCCCTGTGCATGTCCCCAAAGCCTGAAGTGTTACACAGAAAACTGTGCTTTAGTGGAAGTTGGAATGCAAGCCGTCTTTCTCCTTGAGATACGGTGACTTCAGGTATGAGGTCCTCGAAGGACTTCAAAGCAGAGAGTTTTGCTCAGTACACAGCTCAGAATAGGGCGATGAGGCAGACTTCCATGGTATGCTGGACTTGCTAGAACCGTGTTCCTGAGGCTGCTGGTGAGCTGAGGAAATCTAGCTTTCCCAAGAAAGAGTGCAGTTTGTTATGCTTCACTCGGCCTACAGAGGGGCACAGTGAAGGGCCTACGGGTGTGAGTGTGGCCCGGCAAGCCCAGGGGAGCCCTGGGGTACTCAGAGTTCTTGTACGGAAACGGGTACTGGCACGAGTGGGACTGGAGTCCTGAGAAGATTAGTACCTTTAAACTAATGCAGAACTGTGACTAAGGACTCAAGGAAAAGGCTGCACAACTACCCTTCTGGATGGCAAATCAGAGCTGTAGGCCAGGGTAGAGTGCACGTCAAGATTCCCCTTAGCTCTAGTGCAGGGCAGGATATGCTCCTAACCAGAGCCTGGAAGCACCCGCTTTCTTTCGAGATAACTCATGTTCTTCCAGAGCCATGCCTGGAGTGAATACAAGTCCCACAACCACAGTGTTTTTCAGGTAGCTTTAAGGCCGCTTGAATGGAGCTTTCAAGACGGGAAAACAAGGCTTGACTCCTAAGGCCGCCATTTCCAGGTTGACACGCAGAAGAAGCATCTGTGCTTTCTAACAAGTCAAAAGAGACCTAGCTACTCCCTGGGTCTTGGAGAATCCACTTTCCTATGCCGGGTGTTCTGCGTGTAGCGAACTGCCTAAATGAAAGAATTCCCTAGGTGTCCTGGCTCCTGGGCATCTTCCAAAAGCCTGTAGCATTATACCAGAAAGTGTGCTCTAGTTGCACTTGGACCACAAGCCGACTTTCTCCTAGAGGTAGGTTGACTTCAGCTATGAGGTGGTAGAAGGAATTGTAAGCAAAGAGTTTTTCTCAGTACAGCTCGGACTACTGTAAGCAGGCAGACTTGCATGGCATGCTGCACCTCCTAGAATCATGTTCCTGAGGCTATTGGTGAGCTGAGAAAATCTAGGTCCCGCGACGAAGTGTGCATCATGCTCTCCTTCACTCGGCACAGACACGGGTACTCCGAAGGGTCTACGTGTCTGAATGTTGATCTTCGACTCAGGAGAGCCTGGGGGTGCTCAGTGCCTTTGTAGGGAAGCGAGTGCTGCCGCGAGGGGTCTAGGAGTCCAGAAAAGCTTACTAGCCTTCAGCTAAAGCAGAAGAGTGACTAAGGCTTCATAGAAGCTGTTGTACGCCTATCCCGCTGCATGGCATATCAGGGCCCTCCTTCGAAGCTAGGGCTCACTTTGAGTTTCCATTTAGCTACATAACAAGGCAGGATGAGCTCTGACTCAGAAACTGAAATACCCTGTCTCTTCGTGTAACCTCTTTTTCCCTCTCACAGCCATGCCTGCCGTGAGTATAAGCCTGACAACCACAGTGTTTTTAAGGGAGCTTCAAGGCGCAGAAGAAGAGCTTTCAAGGTGGGAAAACAAGGCCAGTCGCATCAGGCACCATCACCAGATTGACATGCAGCATAAGTGTCCGTGGGTACTGGCAGGTCAAAAGAGACCTAGCTACCTCCCTGGCTCTTCCCTGATTCAACTTTTCTGCATAGGGCGCTCTGCGTGTAGCGAACTGCTTAGATGAAAGACTGCCCTAGGTCTCCTAGGGTCCTGTGCCTCTCCCAAAAACCTGAAGTGTTCCACACAAAACTGTGCTGTAGTGGAAGTTGCTGTGCAAGCTGCCTTTCTCCTAGAGATACGGTGACTTCAGGGATGAGGTCCTAGAAGGACTTGTAAGCAGAGAGTTTTTCTCAGTACCGCTCAGACTAGGGCAACGAGGACGACTTCCATGGTATGCTGGCCTTGCTAGAACCGTGTTGATGAAGCCGTTGGTGAGCTGGGGATATCTAGCTCGCCCAAGGAATAGTGCAGCGGGTTACCCTTCAATTGGCCTACCCAGGGGCACCCTGCTGGGCCTACGGGTCTGAGTGTGGCCCAGCAAGCCCAGGGGAGCCTGGGGGTACTCAGTATCCTTGTACGGAAACGAGTGCTGCCGCGAGGGATCTAGGAGGCCTGAAAAGCTTACTAGCGTTCAACTAAAGCAGAAGAGCGACTAAGGCCTCATGGAAGCTGTTGCACGCCTACCCCGCTGTAAGGCATATCAGGGGCCGCCTTCGAAGCGAGGGCTCACTTTGAGTTTCCCCTTAGCTATAAAACAGGACAGGATGAGCTCTGATTTAGAAACTGAAATACCCTGTCTCGTCGTGAAACCACTTTTGCCCTCTCACAGCCATGCCTGCCGTGAGTATAAGCCTGACAACCACAGTGTTTTTAAGGGAGCTTCAAGGCGCAGAAGAAGAGCTTTCAAGGTGGGAAAACAAGGCCAGTCGCATCAGGCACCATCACCAGATTGACATGCAGCATAAGTGTCTGTGGGTACTGGCAGGTGAAAAGAGACCTAGCTACCTCCCTGGCTCTTCCCTGATTCAACTTTTCTGCATAGGGCGCTCTGCGTGTAGCGAACTGCTTAGATGAAAGACTGCCCTAGGTCTCCTAGGGGCCTGTGCCTCTACCAAAAACCTGAAGTGTTCCACACAAAACTGTGCTGTAGTGGAAGTTGCTGTGCAAGCTGCCTTTCTCCTAGAGATACGGTGACTTCAGGGATGAGGTCCTAGAAGGACTTGTAAGCAGAGAGTTTTTCTCAGTACCGCTCAGACTAGGGCAACGAGGACGACTTCCATGGTATGCTGGCCTTGCTAGAACCGTGTTGATGAAGCCGTTGGTGAGCTGGGGATATCTAGCTCGCCCAAGGAAGAGTGCAGCGGGTTACCCTTCACTCGGCCTACCCAGGGGCACCCTGATGGGCCTACGGGTCTGAGTGCGGCCCAGCAAGCCCAGGGGAGCCTGCGGGTACTCAGTATCCTTGTACGGAAACGAGTGCTGCCGCGAGGGATCTAGGCGGCCTGAAAAGCTTACTAGCGTTCAACTAAAGCAGGAGAGCGACTAAGGCCTCATGGAAGCTGTTGCACGCCTAACCCGCTGTAAGGCATATCAGGGCCCTCCTTCGAAGTTAGGCCTCACTTTGAGTTTCCCTTTAGCTATAGAACAGGACAGGATCAGCTCTGACTCAGAAACTGGAATACCATGTTTCTTCGTGACACCTCTTTTTCCCTCTCACAGCCATGCCTGTCGTGTGTATAAGCCCGACACCAACAGTGTTTTTCACTTAGCTTCAAGGCGCATAAAAGGAGCTTTCATGATGGGAAACAAGGCTAGTCCCATCAGGTCCTGTTTCCAGATTGACACGCAGCGTAAGTATCTGTGGTTTCTAAGAGGACAAAAGAGACCTAGCTAGCTACTTGGCTCTTCCCAGAATCAAGTTTTCTGCACAGGGTGTTGTACATGTAGCGACGTGCCTAGACAATAGACTGCCCTAGGTCTCCTAAGAGCCCTGTGCATGTCCCCAAAGCCTGAAGTGTTACACAGAAAACTGTGCTTTAGTGGAAGTTGGACTGCAAGCCGTCTTTCTCCTTGAGATACGGTGACTTCAGGTATGAGGTCCTCGAAGGACTTCAAAGCAGAGAGTTTTGCTCAGTACACAGCTCAGAATAGGGCGATGAGGCAGACTTCCATGGTATGCTGGACTTGCTAGAACCGTGTTCCTGAGGCTGCTGGTGAGCTGAGGAAATCTAGCTTTCCCAAGAAAGAGTGCAGTTTGTTATGCTTCACTCGGCCTACAGAGGGGCACAGTGAAGGGGCTACGGGTGTGAGTGTGGCCCGGCAAGCCCAGGGGAGCCCTGGGGTACTCAGAGTTCTTGTACGGAAATGGGTACTGGCACGAGTGGGACTGGAGTTCTGAGAAGATTAGTACCTTTAAACTAATGCAGAACTGTGACTAAGGACTCAAGGAAAAGGCTGCACAACTACCCTTCTGGATGGCAAATCAGAGCTGTAGGCCAGGGTAGAGTGCACGTCAAGATTCCCCTTAGCTCTAGTGCAGGGCAGGATATGCTCCTAACCAGAGCCTGGAAGCACCCGCTTTCTTTCGAGATAACTCATGTTCTTCCAGAGCCATGCCTGGAGTGAATACAAGTCCCACAACCACAGTGTTTTTCAGGTAGCTTTAAGGCCGCTTGAATGGAGCTTTCAAGACGGGAAAACAAGGCTTGACTCCTAAGGCCGCCATTTCCAGGTTGACACGCAGAAGAAGCATCTGTGCTTTCTAACAAGTCAAAAGAGACCTAGCTACTCCCTGGGTCTTGGAGAATCCACTTTCCTATGCCGGGTGTTCTGCGTGTAGCGAACTGCCTAAATGAAAGAATTCCCTAGGTGTCCTGGCTCCTGGGCATCTTCCAAAAGCCTGTAGCATTATACCAGAAAGTGTGCTCTAGTTGCACTTGGACCACAAGCCGACTTTCTCCTAGAGGTAGGTTGACTTCAGCTATGAGGTGGTAGAAGGAATTGTAAGCAAAGAGTTTTTCTCAGTACAGCTCGGACTACTGTAAGCAGGCAGACTTGCATGGCATGCTGCACCTCCTAGAATCATGTTCCTGAGGCTATTGGTGAGCTGAGAAAATCTAGGTCCCGCGACGAAGTGTGCATCATGCTCTCCTTCACTCGGCACAGACACGGGTACTCCGAAGGGTCTACGTGTCTGAATGTTGATCTTCGACTCAGGAGAGCCTGGGGGTGCTCAGTGCCTTTGTAGGGAAGCGAGTGCTGCCGCGAGGGGTCTAGGAGTCCAGAAAAGCTTACTAGCCTTCAGCTAAAGCAGAAGAGTGACTAAGGCTTCATAGAAGCTGTTGTACGCCTATCCCGCTGCATGGCATATCAGGGCCCTCCTTCGAAGCTAGGGCTCACTTTGAGTTTCCATTTAGCTACATAACAAGGCAGGATGAGCTCTGACTCAGAAACTGAAATACCCTGTCTCTTCGTGTAACCACTTTTTCCCTCTCACAGCCATGCCTGCCGTGAGTATAAGCCTGACAACCACAGTGTTTTTAAGGGAGCTTCAAGGCGCAGAAGAAGAGCTTTCAAGGTGGGAAAACAAGGCCAGTCGCATCAGGCACCATCACCAGATTGACACGGAGCATAAGTGTCCGTGGGTACTGGCAGGTCAAAAGAGACCTAGCTACCTCCCTGGCTCTTCCCTGATTCAACTTTTCTGCATAGGGCACTCTGCGTGTAGCGAACTGCTTAGATGAAAGACTGCCCTAGGTCTCCTAGGGTCCTGTGCCTCTCCCAAAAACCTGAAGTGTTCCACACAAAACTGTGCTGTAGTGGAAGTTGCAGTGCAAGCTGCCTTTCTCCTAGAGATACGGTGACTTCAGGGATGAGGTCCTAGAAGGACTTGTAAGCAGAGAGTTTTTCTCAGTACCGCTCAGACTAGGGCAACGAGGACGACTTCCATGGTATGCTGGCCTTGCTAGAACCGTGTTGATGAAGCCGTTGGTGAGCTGGGGATATCTAGCTCGCCCAAGGAAGAGTGCAGCGGGTTACCCTTCACTTGGCCTACCCAGGGGCACCCTGCTGGGCCTACGGGTCTGAGTGTGGCCCAGCAAGCCCAGGGGAGCCTGGGGGTACTCAGTATCCTTGTACGGAAACGAGTGCTGCCGCGAGGGATCTAGGAGGCCTGAAAAGCTTACTAGCGTTCAACTAAAGCAGAAGGGCGACTAAGGCCTCATGGAAGCTGTTGCACGCCTACCCCGCTGTAAGGCATATCAGGGGCCGCCTTCGAAGCGAGGGCTCACTTTGAGTTTCCCCTTAGCTATAAAACAGGACAGGATGAGCTCTGATTTAGAAACTGAAATACCCTGTCTCGTCGTGAAACCTCTTTTGCCCTCTCACAGCCATGCCTGCCGTGAGTATAAGCCTGACAACCACAGTGTTTTTAAGGGAGCTTCAAGGCGCAGAAGAAGAGCTTTCAAGGTGGGAAAACAAGGCCAGTCGCATCAGGCACCATCACCAGATTGACATGCAGCATAAGTGTCTGTGGGTACTGGCAGGTCAAAAGAGACCTAGCTACCTCCCTGGCTCTTCCCTGATTCAACTTTTCTGCATAGGGCGCTCTGCGTGTAGCGAACTGCTTCGATGACAGACTGCCCTAGGTCTCCTAGGGTCCTGTGCCTCTCCCAAAAACCTGAAGTGTTCCACACAAAACTGTGCTGTAGTGGAAGTTGCTGTGCAAGCTGCCTTTCTCCTAGAGATACGGTGACTTCAGGGATGAGGTCCTAGAAGGACTTGTAAGCAGAGAGTTTTTCTCAGTACCGCTCAGACTAGGGCAACGAGGACGACTTCCATGGTATGCTGGCCTTGCTAGAACCGTGTTGATGAAGCCGTTGGTGAGCTGGGGATATCTAGCTCGCCCAAGGAAGAGTGCAGCGGGTTACCCTTCACTCGGCCTACCCAGGGGCACCCTGATGGGCCTACGGGTCTGAGTGCGGCCCAGCAAGCCCAGGGGAGCCTGCGGGTACTCAGTATCCTTGTACGGAAACGAGTGCTGCCGCGAGGGATCTAGGCGGCCTGAAAAGCTTACTAGCGTTCAACTAAAGCAGGAGAGCGACTAAGGCCTCATGGAAGCTGTTGCACGCCTAACCCGCTGTAAGGCATATCAGGGCCCTCCTTCGAAGTTAGGCCTCACTTTGAGTTTCCCTTTAGCTATAGAACAGGACAGGATCAGCTCTGACTCAGAAACTGGAATACCATGTTTCTTCGTGACACCTCTTTTTCCCTCTCACAGCCATGCCTGTCGTGTGTATAAGCCCGACACCAACAGTGTTTTTCACTTAGCTTCAAGGCGCATAAAAGGAGCTTTCATGATGGGAAACAAGGCTAGTCCCATCAGGTCCTGTTTCCAGATTGACACGCAGCGTAAGTATCTGTGGTTTCTAAGAGGACAAAAGAGACCTAGCTAGCTACTTGGCTCTTCCCAGAATCAAGTTTTCTGCACAGGGTGTTGTACATGTAGCGACGTGCCTAGACAATAGACTGCCCTAGGTCTCCTAAGAGCCCTGTGCATGTCCCCAAAGCCTGAAGTGTTACACAGAAAACTGTGCTTTAGTGGAAGTTGGAATGCAAGCCGTCTTTCTCCTTGAGATACGGTGACTTCAGGTATGAGGTCCTCGAAGGACTTCAAAGCAGAGAGTTTTGCTCAGTACACAGCTCAGAATAGGGCGATGAGGCAGACTTCCATGGTATGCTGGACTTGCTAGAACCGTGTTCCTGAGGCTGCTGGTGAGCTGAGGAAATCTAGCTTTCCCAAGAAAGAGTGCAGTTTGTTATGCTTCACTCGGCCTACAGAGGGGCACAGTGAAGGGCCTACGGGTGTGAGTGTGGCCCGGCAAGCCCAGGGGAGCCCTGGGGTACTCAGAGTTCTTGTACGGAAACGGGTACTGGCACGAGTGGGACTGGAGTCCTGAGAAGATTAGTACCTTTAAACTAATGCAGAACTGTGACTAAGGACTCAAGGAAAAGGCTGCACAACTACCCTTCTGGATGGCAAATCAGAGCTGTAGGCCAGGGTAGAGTGCACGTCAAGATTCCCCTTAGCTCTAGTGCAGGGCAGGATATGCTCCTAACCAGAGCCTGGAAGCACCCGCTTTCTTTCGAGATAACTCATGTTCTTCCAGAGCCATGCCTGGAGTGAATACAAGTCCCACAACCACAGTGTTTTTCAGGTAGCTTTAAGGCCGCTTGAATGGAGCTTTCAAGACGGGAAAACAAGGCTTGACTCCTAAGGCCGCCATTTCCAGGTTGACACGCAGAAGAAGCATCTGTGCTTTCTAACAAGTCAAAAGAGACCTAGCTACTCCCTGGGTCTTGGAGAATCCACTTTCCTATGCCGGGTGTTCTGCGTGTAGCGAACTGCCTAAATGAAAGAATTCCCTAGGTGTCCTGGCTCCTGGGCATCTTCCAAAAGCCTGTAGCATTATACCAGAAAGTGTGCTCTAGTTGCACTTGGACCACAAGCCGACTTTCTCCTAGAGGTAGGTTGACTTCAGCTATGAGGTGGTAGAAGGAATTGTAAGCAAAGAGTTTTTCTCAGTACAGCTCGGACTACTGTAAGCAGGCAGACTTGCATGGCATGCTGCACCTCCTAGAATCATGTTCCTGAGGCTATTGGTGAGCTGAGAAAATCTAGGTCCCGCGACGAAGTGTGCATCATGCTCTCCTTCACTCGGCACAGACACGGGTACTCCGAAGGGTCTACGTGTCTGAATGTTGATCTTCGACTCAGGAGAGCCTGGGGGTGCTCAGTGCCTTTGTAGGGAAGCGAGTGCTGCCGCGAGGGGTCTAGGAGTCCAGAAAAGCTTACTAGCCTTCAGCTAAAGCAGAAGAGTGACTAAGGCTTCATAGAAGCTGTTGTACGCCTATCCCGCTGCATGGCATATCAGGGCCCTCCTTCGAAGCTAGGGCTCACTTTGAGTTTCCATTTAGCTACATAACAAGGCAGGATGAGCTCTGACTCAGAAACTGAAATACCCTGTCTCTTCGTGTAACCTCTTTTTCCCTCTCACAGCCATGCCTGCCGTGAGTATAAGCCTGACAACCACAGTGTTTTTAAGGGAGCTTCAAGGCGCAGAAGAAGAGCTTTCAAGGTGGGAAAACAAGGCCAGTCGCATCAGGCACCATCACCAGATTGACACGGAGCATAAGTGTCCGTGGGTACTGGCAGGTCAAAAGAGACCTAGCTACCTCCCTGGCTCTTCCCTGATTCAACTTTTCTGCATAGGGCGCTCTGCGTGTAGCGAACTGCTTAGATGAAAGACTGCCCTAGGTCTCCTAGGGTCCTGTGCCTCTCCCAAAAACCTGAAGTGTTCCACACAAAACTGTGCTGTAGTGGAAGTTGCAGTGCAAGCTGCCTTTCTCCTAGAGATACGGTGACTTCAGGGATGAGGTCCTAGAAGGACTTGTAAGCAGAGAGTTTTTCTCAGTACCGCTCAGACTAGGGCAACGAGGACGACTTCCATGGTATGCTGGCCTTGCTAGAACCGTGTTGATGAAGCCGTTGGTGAGCTGGGGATATCTAGCTCGCCCAAGGAAGAGTGCAGCGGGTTACCCTTCACTTGGCCTACCCAGGGGCACCCTGCTGGGCCTACGGGTCTGAATGTGGCCCAGCAAGCCCAGGGGAGCCTGGGGGTACTCAGTATCCTTGTACGGAAACGAGTGCTGCCGCGAGGGATCTAGGAGGCCTGAAAAGCTTACTAGCGTTCAACTAAAGCAGAAGGGCGACTAAGGCCTCATGGAAGCTGTTGCACGCCTACCCCGCTGTAAGGCATATCAGGGGCCGCCTTCGAAGCGAGGGCTCACTTTGAGTTTCCCCTTAGCTATAAAACAGGACAGGATGAGCTCTGATTTAGAAACTGAAATACCCTGTCTCGTCGTGAAACCTCTTTTGCCCTCTCACAGCCATGCCTGCCGTGAGTATAAGCCTGACAACCACAGTGTTTTTAAGGGAGCTTCAAGGCGCAGAAGAAGAGCTTTCAAGGTGGGAAAAAAAGGCCAGTCGCATCAGGCACCATCACCAGATTGACATGCAGCATAAGTGTCTGTGGGTACTGGCAGGTCAAAAGAGACCTAGCTACCTCCCTGGCTCTTCCCTGATTCAACTTTTCTGCATAGGGCGCTCTGCGTGTAGCGAACTGCTTCGATGACAGACTGCCCTAGGTCTCCTAGGGTCCTGTGCCTCTCCCAAAAACCTGAAGTGTTCCACACAAAACTGTGCTGTAGTGGAAGTTGCTGTGCAAGCTGCCTTTCTCCTAGAGATACGGTGACTTCAGGGATGAGGTCCTAGAAGGACTTGTAAGCAGAG
The DNA here is from genome assembly GCF_028564815.1 of Eubalaena glacialis. Lineage (NCBI taxonomy): Eukaryota > Metazoa > Chordata > Mammalia > Artiodactyla > Balaenidae > Eubalaena > Eubalaena glacialis. The sequence goes on along the minus strand of NC_083724.1, from coordinate 97,017,505 downwards.
AGTTTTTCTCAGTACCGCTCAGACTAGGGCAACGAGGACGACTTCCATGGTATGCTGGCCTTGCTAGAACCGTGTTGATGAAGCCGTTGGTGAGCTGGGGATATCTAGCTCGCCCAAGGAAGAGTGCAGCGGGTTACCCTTCACTCGGCCTACCCAGGGGCACCCTGATGGGCCTACGGGTCTGAGTGTGGCCCAGCAAGCCCAGGGGAGCCTGGGGGTACTCAGTATCCTTGTACGGAAACGAGTGCTGCCGCGAGGGATCTAGGCGGCCTGAAAAGCTTACTAGCGTTCAACTAAAGCAGGAGAGCGACTAAGGCCTCATGGAAGCTGTTGCACGCCTAACCCGCTGTAAGGCATATCAGGGCCCTCCTTCGAAGTTAGGCCTCACTTTGAGTTTCCCTTTAGCTATAGAACAGGACAGGATCAGCTCTGACTCAGAAACTGGAATACCATGTTTCTTCGTGACACCTCTTTTTCCCTCTCACAGCCATGCCTGTCGTGTGTATAAGCCCGACACCAACAGTGTTTTTCACTTAGCTTCAAGGCGCATAAAAGGGGCTTTCATGATGGGAAACAAGGCTAGTCCCATCAGGTCCTGTTTCCAGATTGACACGCAGCGTAAGTATCTGTGGTTTCTAAGAGGACAAAAGAGACCTAGCTAGCTACTTGGCTCTTCCCAGAATCAAGTTTTCTGCACAGGGTGTTGTACATGTAGCGACGTGCCTAGACAATAGACTGCCCTAAGTCTCCTAAGAGCCCTGTGCATGTCCCCAAAGCCTGAAGTGTTACACAGAAAACTGTGCTTTAGTGGAAGTTGGAATGCAAGCCGTCTTTCTCCTTGAGATACGGTGACTTCAGGTATGAGGTCCTCGAAGGACTTCAAAGCAGAGACTTTTGCTCAGTACACAGCTCAGAATAGGGCGATGAGGCAGACTTCCATGGTATGCTGGACTTGCTAGAACCGTGTTCCTGAGGCTGCTGGTGAGCTGAGGAAATCTAGCTTTCCCAAGAAAGAGTGCAGTTTGTTATGCTTCACTCGGCCTACAGAGGGGCACAGTGAAGGGCCTACGGGTGTGAGTGTGGCCCGGCAAGCCCAGGGGAGCCCTGGGGTACTCAGAGTTCTTGTACGGAAACGGGTACTGGCACGAGTGGGACTGGAGTCCTGAGAAGATTAGTACCTTTAAACTAATGCAGAACTGTGACTAAGGACTCAAGGAAAAGGCTGCACAACTACCCTTCTGGATGGCAAATCAGAGCTGTAGGCCAGGGTAGAGTGCACGTCAAGATTCCCCTTAGCTCTAGTGCAGGGCAGGATATGCTCCTAACCAGAGCCTGGAAGCACCCGCTTTCTTTCGAGATAACTCATGTTCTTCCAGAGCCATGCCTGGAGTGAATACAAGTCCCACAACCACAGTGTTTTTCAGGTAGCTTTAAGGCCGCTTGAATGGAGCTTTCAAGACGGGAAAACAAGGCTTGACTCCTAAGGCCGCCGTTTCCAGGTTGACACGCAGAAGAAGCATCTGTGCTTTCTAACAAGTCAAAAGAGACCTAGCTACTCCCTGGGTCTTGGAGAATCCACTTTCCTATGCCGGGTGTTCTGCGTGTAGCGAACTGCCTAAATGAAAGAATTCCCTAGGTGTCCTGGCTCCTGGGCATCTTCCAAAAGCCTGTAGCATTATACCAGAAAGTGTGCTCTAGTTGCACTTGGACCACAAGCCGACTTTCTCCTAGAGGTAGGTTGACTTCAGCTATGAGGTGGTAGAAGGAATTGTAAGCAAAGAGTTTTTCTCAGTACAGCTCGGACTACTGTAAGCAGGCAGACTTGCATGGCATGCTGCACCTCCTAGAATCATGTTCCTGAGGCTATTGGTGAGCTGAGAAAATCTAGGTCCCGCGACGAAGTGTGCATCATGCTCTCCTTCACTCGGCACAGACACGGGTACTCCGAAGGGTCTACGTGTCTGAATGTTGATCTTCGACTCAGGAGAGCCTGGGGGTGCTCAGTGCCTTTGTAGGGAAGCGAGTGCTGCCGCGAGGGGTCTAGGAGTCCAGAAAAGCTTACTAGCCTTCAGCTAAAGCAGAAGAGTGACTAAGGCTTCATAGAAGCTGTTGTACGCCTATCCCGCTGCATGGCATATCAGGGCCCTCCTTCGAAGCTAGGGCTCACTTTGAGTTTCCATTTAGCTACATAACAAGGCAGGATGAGCTCTGACTCAGAAACTGAAATACCCTGTCTCTTCGTGTAACCTCTTTTTCCCTCTCACAGCCATGCCTGCCGTGAGTATAAGCCTGACAACCACAGTGTTTTTAAGGGAGCTTCAAGGCGCAGAAGAAGAGCTTTCAAGGTGGGAAAACAAAGCCAGTCGCATCAGGCACCATCACCAGATTGACACGCAGCATAAGTGTCTGTGGGTACTGGCAGGTCAAAAGAGACCTAGCTACCTCCCTGGCTCTTCCCTGATTCAACTTTTCTGCATAGGGCGCTCTGTGTGTAGCGAACTGCTTAGATGAAAGACTGCCCTAGGTCTCCTAGGTTCCTGTGCCTCTCCCAAAAACCTGAAGTGTTCCACACAAAACTGTGCTGTAGTGGAAGTTGCAGTGCAAGCTGCCTTTCTCCTAGAGATACGGTGACTTCAGGGATGAGGTCCTAGAAGGACTTGTAAGCAGAGAGTTTTTCTCAGTACCGCTCAGACTAGGGCAACGAGGACGACTTCCATGGTATGCTGGCCTTGCTAGAACCGTGTTGATGAAGCCGTTGGTGAGCTGGGGATATCTAGCTCGCCCAAGGAAGAGTGCAGCGGGTTACCCTTCACTCGGCCTACCCAGGGGCACCCTGCTGGGCCTACGGGTCTGAGTGTGGCCCAGCAAGCCCAGGGGAGCCTGGGGGTACTCAGTATCCTTGTACGGAAACAAGTGCTGCCGCGAGGGATCTAGGAGGCCTGAAAAGCTTACTAGCGTTCAACTAAAGCAGAAGAGCGACTAAGGCCTCATGGAAGCTGTTGCACGCCTACCCCGCTGTAAGGCATATCAGGGGCCGCCTTCGAAGCGAGGGCTCACTTTGAGTTTCCCCTTAGCTATAAAACAGGACAGGATGAGCTCTGATTTAGAAACTGAAATACCCTGTCTCGTCATGAAACCTCTTTTGCCCTCTCACAGCCATGCCTGCCGTGAGTATAAGCCTGACAACCACAGTGTTTTTAAGGGAGCTTCAAGGCGCAGAAGAAGAGCTTTCAAGGTGGGAAAACAAGGCCAGTCGCATCAGGCACCATCACCAGATTGACATGCAGCATAAGTGTCTGTGGGTACTGGCAGGTCAAAAGAGACCTAGCTACCTCCCTGGCTCTTCCCTGATTCAACTTTTCTGCATAGGGCGCTCTGCGTGTAGCGAACTGCTTCGATGACAGACTGCCCTAGGTTTCCTAGGGTCCTGTGCCTCTCCCAAAAACCTGAAGTGTTCCACACAAAACTGTGCTGTAGTGGAAGTTGCTGTGCAAGCTGCCTTTCTCCTAGAGATACGGTGACTTCAGGGATGAGGTCCTAGAAGGACTTGTAAGCAGAGAGTTTTTCTCAGTACCGCTCAGACTAGGGCAACGAGGACGACTTCCATGGTATGCTGGCCTTGCTAGAACCGTGTTGATGAAGCCGTTGGTGAGCTGGGGATATCTAGCTCGCCCAAGGAAGAGTGCAGCGGGTTACCCTTCACTCGACCTACCCAGGGGCACCCTGATGGGCCTACGGCTCTGAGTGCGGCCCAGCAAGCCCAGGGGAGCCTGCGGGTACTCAGTATCCTTGTACGGAAACGAGTGCTGCCGCGAGGGATCTAGGCGGCCTGAAAAGCTTACTAGCGTTCAACTAAAGCAGGAGAGCGACTAAGGCCTCATGGAAGCTGTTGCACGCCTAACCCGCTGTAAGGCATATCAGGGCCCTCCTTCGAAGTTAGGCCTCACTTTGAGTTTCCCTTTAGCTATAGAACAGGACAGGATCAGCTCTGACTCAGAAACTGGAATACCATGTTTCTTCGTGACACCTCTTTTTCCCTCTCACAGCCATGCCTGTCGTGTGTATAAGCCCGACACCAACAGTGTTTTTCACTTAGCTTCAAGGCGCATAAAAGGAGCTTTCATGATGGGAAACAAGGCTAGTCCCATCAGGTCCTGTTTCCAGATTGACACGCAGCGTAAGTATCTGTGGTTTCTAAGAGGACAAAAGAGACCTAGCTAGCTACTTGGCTCTTCCCAGAATCAAGTTTTCTGCACAGGGTGTTGTACATGTAGCGACATGCCTAGACAATAGACTGCCCTAGGTCTCCTAAGAGCCCTGTGCATGTCCCCAAAGCCTGAAGTGTTACACAGAAAACTGCTTTAGTGGAAGTTGGAATGCAAGCCGTCTTTCTCCTTGAGATACGGTGACTTCAGGTATGAGGTCCTCGAAGGACTTCAAAGCAGAGAGTTTTGCTCAGTACACAGCTCAGAATAGGGCGATGAGGCAGACTTCCATGGTATGCTGGACTTGCTAGAACCGTGTTCCTGAGGCTGCTGGTGAGCTGAGGAAATCTAGCTTTCCCAAGAAAGAGTGCAGTTTGTTATGCTTCACTCGGCCTACAGAGGGGCACAGTGAAGGGCCTACGGGTGTGAGTGTGGCCCGGCAAGCCCAGGGGAGCCCTGGGGTACTCAGAGTTCTTGTACGGAAACGGGTACTGGCACGAGTGGGACTGGAGTCCTGAGAAGATTAGTACCTTTAAACTAATGCAGAACTGTGACTAAGGACTCAAGGAAAAGGCTGCACAACTACCCTTCTGGATGGCAAATCAGAGCTGTAGGCCAGGGTAGAGTGCACGTCAAGATTCCCCTTAGCTCTAGTGCAGGGCAGGATATGCTCCTAACCAGAGCCTGGAAGCACCCGCTTTCTTTCGAGATAACTCATGTTCTTCCAGAGCCATGCCTGGAGTGAATACAAGTCCCACAACCACAGTGTTTTTCAGGTAGCTTTAAGGCCGCTTGAATGGAGCTTTCAAGACGGGAAAACAAGGCTTGACTCCTAAGGCCGCCATTTCCAGGTTGACACGCAGAAGAAGCATCTGTGCTTTCTAACAAGTCAAAAGAGACCTAGCTACTCCCTGGGTCTTGGAGAATCCACTTTCCTATGCCGGGTGTTCTGCGTGTAGCGAACTGCCTAAATGAAAGAATTCCCTAGGTGTCCTGGCTCCTGGGCATCTTCCAAAAGCCTGTAGCATTATACCAGAAAGTGTGCTCTAGTTGCACTTGGACCACAAGCCGACTTTCTCCTAGAGGTAGGTTGACTTCAGCTATGAGGTGGTAGAAGGAATTGTAAGCAAAGAGTTTTTCTCAGTACAGCTCGGACTACTGTAAGCAGGCAGACTTGCATGGCATGCTGCACCTCCTAGAATCATGTTCCTGAGGCTATTGGTGAGCTGAGAAAATCTAGGTCCCGCGACGAAGTGTGCATCATGCTCTCCTTCACTCGGCACAGACACGGGTACTCCGAAGGGTCTACGTGTCTGAATGTTGATCTTCGACTCAGGAGAGCCTGGGGGTGCTCAGTGCCTTTGTAGGGAAGCGAGTGCTGCCGCGAGGGGTCTAGGAGTCCAGAAAAGCTTACTAGCCTTCAGCTAAAGCAGAAGAGTGACTAAGGCTTCATAGAAGCTGTTGTACGCCTATCCCGCTGCATGGCATATCAGGGCCCTCCTTCGAAGCTAGGGCTCACTTTGAGTTTCCATTTAGCTACATAACAAGGCAGGATGAGCTCTGACTCAGAAACTGAAATACCCTGTCTCTTAGTGTAACCTCTTTTTCCCTCTCACAGCCATGCCTGCCGTGAGTATAAGCCTGACAACCACAGTGTTTTTAAGGGAGCTTCAAGGCGCAGAAGAAGAGCTTTCAAGGTGGGAAAACAAGGCCAGTCGCATCAGGCACCATCACCAGATTGACATGCAGCATAAGTGTCTGTGGGTACTGGCAGGTCAAAAGAGACCTAGCTACCTCCCTGGCTCTTCCCTGATTCAACTTTTCTGCATAGGGCGCTCTGCGTGTAGCGAACTGCTTAGATGAAAGACTGCCCTAGGTCTCCTAGGGTCCTGTGCCTCTCCCAAAAACCTGAAGTGTTCCACACAAAACTGTGCTGTAGTGGAAGTTGCAGTGCAAGCTGCCTTTCTCCTAGAGATACGGTGACTTCAGGGATGAGGTCCTAGAAGGACTTGTAAGCAGAGAGTTTTTCTCAGTACCGCTCAGACTAGGGCAACGAGGACGACTTCCATGGTATGCTGGCCTTGCTAGAACCGTGTTGATGAAGCCGTTGGTGAGCTGGGGATATCTAGCTCGCCCAAGGAAGAGTGCAGCGGGTTACCCTTCACTTGGCCTACCCAGGGGCACCCTGCTGGGCCTACGGGTCTGAGTGTGGCCCAGCAAGCCCAGGGGAGCCTGGGGGTACTCAGTATCCTTGTACGGAAACGAGTGCTGCCGCGAGGGATCTAGGAGGTCTGAAAAGCTTACTAGCGTTCAACTAAAGCAGAAGAGCGAGTAAGGCCTCATGGAAGCTGTTGCACGCCTACCCCGCTGTAAGGCATATCAGGGGCCGCCTTCGAAGCGAGGGCTCACTTTGAGTTTCCCCTTAGCTATAAAACAGGACAGGATGAGCTCTGATTTAGAAACTGAAATACCCTGTCTCGTCGTGAAACCTCTTTTGCCCTCTCACAGCCATGCCTGCCGTGAGTATAAGCCTGACAACCACAGTGTTTTTAAGGGAGCTTCAAGGCGCAGAAGAAGAGCTTTCAAGGTGGGAAAACAAGGCCAGTCGCATCAGGCACCATCACCAGATTGACATGCAGCATAAGTGTCTGTGGGTACTGGCAGGTCAAAAGAGACCTAGCTACCTCCCTGGCTCTTCCCTGATTCAACTTTTCTGCATAGGGCGCTCTGCGTGTAGCGAACTGCTTCGATGAAAGACTGCCTTAGGTCTCCTAGGGTCCTGTGCCTCTACCAAAAACCTGAAGTGTTCCACACAAAACTGTGCTGTAGTGGAAGTTGCTGTGCAAGCTGCCTTTCTCCTAGAGATACCGTGACTTCAGGGATGAGGTCCTAGAAGGACTTGTAAGCAGAGAGTTTTTCTCAGTACCGCTCAGACTAGGGCAACGAGGACGACTTCCATGGTATGCTGGCCTTGCTAGAACCGTGTTGATGAAGCCGTTGGTGAGCTGGGGATATCTAGCTCGCCCAAGGAAGAGTGCAGCGGGTTACCCTTCACTCGGCCTACCCAGGGGCACCCTGATGGGCCTACGGGTCTGAGTGCGGCCCAGCAAGCCAAGGGGAGCCTGCGGGTACTCAGTATCCTTGTACGGAAACGAGTGCTGCCGCGAGGGATCTAGGCGGCCTGAAAAGCTTACTAGCGTTCAACTAAAGCAGGAGAGCGACTAAGGCCTCATGGAAGCTGTTGCACGCCTAACCCGCTGTAAGGCATATCAGGGCCCTCCTTCGAAGTTAGGCCTCACTTTGAGTTTGCCTTTAGCTATAGAACAGGACAGGATCAGCTCTGACTCAGAAACTGGAATACCATGTTTCTTCGTGACACCTCTTTTTCCCTCTCACAGCCATGCCTGTCGTGTGTATAAACCCGACACCAACACTGTTTTTCACTTAGCTTCAAGGCGCATAAAAGGAGCTTTCATGATGGGAAACAAGGCTAGTCCCATCAGGTCCTGTTTCCAGATTGACACGCAGCGTAAGTATCTGTGGTTTCTAAGAGGACAAAAGAGACCTAGCTAGCTACTTGGCTCTTCCCAGAATCAAGTTTTCTGCACAGGGTGTTGTACATGTAGCGACGTGCCTAGACAATAGACTGCCCTAGGTCTCCTAAGAGCCCTGTGCATGTCCCCAAAGCCTGAAGTGTTACACAGAAAACTGTGCTTTAGTGGAAGTTGGAATGCAAGCCGTCTTTCTCCTTGAGATACGGTGACTTCAGGTATGAGGTCCTCGAAGGACTTCAAAGCAGAGAGTTTTGCTCAGTACACAGCTCAGAATAGGGCGATGAGGCAGACTTCCATGGTATGCTGGACTTGCTAGAACCGTGTTCCTGAGGCTGCTGGTGAGCTGAGGAAATCTAGCTTTCCCAAGAAAGAGTGCAGTTTGTTATGCTTCACTCGGCCTACAGAGGGGCACAGTGAAGGGCCTACGGGTGTGAGTGTGGCCCGGCAAGCCCAGGGGAGCCCTGGGGTACTCAGAGTTCTTGTACGGAAACGGGTACTGGCACGAGTGGGACTGGAGTCCTGAGAAGATTAGTACCTTTAAACTAATGCAGAACTGTGACTAAGGACTCAAGGAAAAGGCTGCACAACTACCCTTCTGGATGGCAAATCAGAGCTGTAGGCCAGGGTAGAGTGCACGTCAAGATTCCCCTTAGCTCTAGTGCAGGGCAGGATATGCTCCTAACCAGAGCCTGGAAGCACCCGCTTTCTTTCGAGATAACTCATGTTCTTCCAGAGCCATGCCTGGAGTGAATACAAGTCCCACAACCACAGTGTTTTTCAGGTAGCTTTAAGGCCGCTTGAATGGAGCTTTCAAGACGGGAAAACAAGGCTTGACTCCTAAGGCCGCCATTTCCAGGTTGACACGCAGAAGAAGCATCTGTGCTTTCTAACAAGTCAAAAGAGACCTAGCTACTCCCTGGGTCTTGGAGAATCCACTTTCCTATGCCGGGTGTTCTGCGTGTAGCGAACTGCCTAAATGAAAGAATTCCCTAGGTGTCCTGGCTCCTGGGCATCTTCCAAAAGCCTGTAGCATTATACCAGAAAGTGTGCTCTAGTTGCACTTGGACCACAAGCCGACTTTCTCCTAGAGGTAGGTTGACTTCAGCTATGAGGTGGTAGAAGGAATTGTAAGCAAAGAGTTTTTCTCAGTACAGCTCGGACTACTGTAAGCAGGCAGACTTGCATGGCATGCTGCACCTCCTAGAATCATGTTCCTGAGGCTATTGGTGAGCTGAGAAAATCTAGGTCCCGCGACGAAGTGTGCATCATGCTCTCCTTCACTCGGCACAGACACGGGTACTCCGAAGGGTCTACGTGTCTGAATGTTGATCTTCGACTCAGGAGAGCCTGGGGGTGCTCAGTGCCTTTGTAGGGAAGCGAGTGCTGCCGCGAGGGGTCTAGGAGTCCAGAAAAGCTTACTAGCCTTCAGCTAAAGCAGAAGAGTGACTAAGGCTTCATAGAAGCTGTTGTACGCCTATCCCGCTGCATGGCATATCAGGGCCCTCCTTCGAAGCTAGGGCTCACTTTGAGTTTCCATTTAGCTACATAACAAGGCAGGATGAGCTCTGACTCAGAAACTGAAATACCCTGTCTCTTCGTGTAACCTCTTTTTCCCTCTCACAGCCATGCCTGCCGTGAGTATAAGCCTGACAACCACAGTGTTTTTAAGGGAGCTTCAAGGCGCAGAAGAAGAGCTTTCAAAGTGGGAAAACAAGGCCAGTCGCATCAGGCACCATCACCAGATTGACATGCAGCATAAGTGTCTGTGGGTACTGGCAGGTCAAAAGAGACCTAGCTACCTCCCTGGCTCTTCCCTGATTCAACTTTTCTGCATAGGGCGCTCTGCGTGTAGCGAACTGCTTAGATGAAAGACTGCCCTAGGTCTCCTAGGGTCCTGTGCCTCTCCCCAAAACCTGAAGTGTTCCACACAAAACTGTGCTGTAGTGGAAGTTGCAGTGCAAGCTGCCTTTCTCCTAGAGATACGGTGACTTCAGGGATGAGGTCCTAGAAGGACTTGTAAGCAGAGAGTTTTTCTCAGTACCGCTCAGACTAGGGCAACGAGGACGACTTCCATGGTATGCTGGCCTTGCTAGAACCGTGTTGATGAAGCCGTTGGTGAGCTGGGGATATCTAGCTCGCCCAAGGAAGAGTGCAGCGGGTTACCCTTCACTCGGCCTACCCAGGGGCACCCTGATGGGCCTACGGGTCTGAGTGTGGCCCAGCAAGCCCAGGGGAGCCTGGGGGTACTCAGTATCCTTGTACGGAAACGAGTGCTGCCGCGAGGGATCCAGGAGGCCTGAAAAGCTTACTAGCGTTCAACTAAAGCAGAAGAGCGACTAAGGCCTCATGGAAGCTGTTGCACGCCTACCCCGCTGTAAGGCATATCTGGGGCCGCCTTCGAAGCGAGGGCTCACTTTGAGTTTCCCGTCAGCTATAAAACAGGACAGGATGAGCTCTGATTTAGAAACTGAAATACCCTGTCTCTTCGTGAAACCTCTTTTGCCCTCTCACAGCCATGCCTGCCGTGAGTATAAGCCTGACAACCACAGTGTTTTTAAGGGAGCTTCAAGGCGCATAAGAAGAGCTTTCAAGGTGGGAAAACAAGGCCAGTCGCATCAGGCACCATCACCAGATTGACATGCAGCATAAGTGTCTGTGGGTACTGGCAGGTCAAAAGAGACCTAGCTACCTCCCTGGCTCTTCCCTGATTCAACTTTTCTGCATAGGGCGCTCTGCGTGTAGCGAACTGCTTCGATGAAAGACTGCCCTAGGTCTCCTAGGGTCCTGTGCCTCTCCCAAAAACCTGAAGTGTTCCACACAAAACTGTGCTGTAGTGGAAGTTGCTGTGCAAGCTGCCTTTCTCCTAGAGATACGGTGACTTCAGGGATGAGGTCCTAGAAGGACTTGTAAGCAGAGAGTTTTTCTCAGTACCGCTCAGACTAGGGCAACGAGGACGACTTCCATGGTATGCTGGCCTTGCTAGAACCGTGTTGATGAAGCCGTTGGTGAGCTGGGGATATCTAGCTCGCCCAAGGAAGAGTGCAGCGGGTTACCCTTCACTCGGCCTACCCAGGGGCACCCTGATGAGCCTACGGCTCTGAGTGCGGCCCAGCAAGCCCAGGGGAGCCTGCGGGTACTCAGTATCCTTGTACGGAAACGAGTGCTGCCGCGAGGGATCTAGGCGGCCTGAAAAGCTTACTAGCGTTCAACTAAAGCAGGAGAGCGACTAAGGCCTCATGGAAGCTGTTGCACGCCTAACCCGCTGTAAGGCATATCAGGGCCCTCCTTCGAAGTTAGGCCTCACTTTGAGTTTCCCTTTAGCTATAGAACAGGACAGGATCAGCTCTGACTCAGAAACTGGAATACCATGTTTCTTCGTGACACCTCTTTTTCCCTCTCACAGCCATGCCTGTCGTGTGTATAAGCCCGACACCAACAGTGTTTTTCACTTAGCTTCAAGGCGCATAAAAGGAGCTTTCATGATGGGAAACAAGGCTAGTCCCATCAGGTCCTGTTTCCAGATTGACACGCAGCGTAAGTATCTGTGGTTTCTAAGAGGACAAAAGAGACCTAGCTAGCTACTTGGCTCTTCCCAGAATCAAGTTTTCTGCACAGGGTGTTGTACATGTAGCGACGTGCCTAGACAATAGACTGCCCTAGGTCTCCTAAGAGCCCTGTGCATGTCCCCAAAGCCTGAAGTGTTACACAGAAAACTGTGCTTTAGTGGAAGTTGGAATGCAAGCCGTCTTTCTCCTTGAGATACGGTGACTTCAGGTATGAGGTCCTCGAAGGACTTCAAAGCAGAGACTTTTGCTCAGTACACAGCTCAGAATAGGGCGATGAGGCAGACTTCCATGGTATGCTGGACTTGCTAGAACCGTGTTCCTGAGGCTGCTGGTGAGCTGAGGAAATCTAGCTTTCCCAAGAAAGAGTGCAGTTTGTTATGCTTCACTCGGCCTACAGAGGGGCACAGTGAAGGGCCTACGGGTGTGAGTGTGGCCCGGCAAGCCCAGGGGAGCCCTGGGGTACTCAGAGTTCTTGTACGGAAACGGGTACTGGCACGAGTGGGACTGGAGTCCTGAGAAGATTAGTACCTTTAAACTAATGCAGAACTGTGACTAAGGACTCAAGGAAAAGGCTGCACAACTACCCTTCTGGATGGCAAATCAGAGCTGTAGGCCAGGGTAGAGTGCACGTCAAGATTCCCCTTAGCTCTAGTGCAGGGCAGGATATGCTCCTAACCAGAGCCTGGAAGCACCCGCTTTCTTTCGAGATAACTCATGTTCTTCCAGAGCCATGCCTGGAGTGAATACAAGTCCCACAACCACAGTGTTTTTCAGGTAGCTTTAAGGCCGCTTGAATGGAGCTTTCAAGACGGGAAAACAAGGCTTGACTCCTAAGGCCGCCATTTCCAGGTTGACACGCAGAAGAAGCATCTGTGCTTTCTAACAAGTCAAAAGAGACCTAGCTACTCCCTGGGTCTTGGAGAATCCACTTTCCTATGCCGGGTGTTCTGCGTGTAGCGAACTGCCTAAATGAAAGAATTCCCTAGGTGTCCTGGCTCCTGGGCATCTTCCAAAAGCCTGTAGCATTATACCAGAAAGTGTGCTCTAGTTGCACTTGGACCACAAGCCGACTTTCTCCTAGAGGTAGGTTGACTTCAGCTATGAGGTGGTAGAAGGAATTGTAAGCAAAGAGTTTTTCTCAGTACAGCTCGGACTACTGTAAGCAGGCAGACTTGCATGGCATGCTGCACCTCCTAGAATCATGTTCCTGAGGCTATTGGTGAGCTGAGAAAATCTAGGTCCCGCGACGAAGTGTGCATCATGCTCTCCTTCACTCGGCACAGACACGGGTACTCCGAAGGGTCTACGTGTCTGAATGTTGATCTTCGACTCCGGAGAGCCTGGGGGTGCTCAGTGCCTTTGTAGGGAAGCGAGTGCTGCCGCGAGGGGTCTAGGAGTCCAGAAAAGCTTACTAGCCTTCAGCTAAAGCAGAAGAGTGACTAAGGCTTCATAGAAGCTGTTGTACGCCTATCCCGCTGCATGGCATATCAGGGCCCTCCTTCGAAGCTAGGGCTCACTTTGAGTTTCCATTTAGCTACATAACAAGGCAGGATGAGCTCTGACTCAGAAACTGAAATACCCTGTCTCTTCGTGTAACCTCTTTTTCCCTCTCACAGCCATGCCTGCCGTGAGTATAAGCCTGACAACCACAGTGTTTTTAAGGGAGCTTCAAGGCGCAGAAGAAGAGCTTTCAAGGTGGGAAAACAAGGCCAGTCGCATCAGGCACCATCACCAGATTGGCATGCAGCATAAGTGTCTGTGGGTACTGGCAGGTCAAAAGAGACCTAGCTACCTCCCTGGCTCTTCCCTGATTCAACTTTTCTGCATAGGGCGCTCTGCGTGTAGCGAACTGCTTCGATGACAGACTGCCCTAGGTCTCCTAGGGTCCTGTGCCTCTCCCCAAAACCTGAAGTGTTCCACACAAAACTGTGCTGTAGTGGAAGTTGCTGTGCAAGCTGCCTTTCTCCTAGAGATACGGTGACTTCAGGGATGAGGTCCTAGAAGGACTTGTAAGCAGAGAGTTTTTCTCAGTACCGCTCAGACTAGGGCAACGAGGACGACTTCCATGGTATGCTGGCCTTGCTAGAACCGTGTTGATGAAGCCGTTGGTGAGCTGGGGATATCTAGCTCGCCCAAGGAAGAGTGCAGCGGGTTACCCTTCACTCGGCCTACCCAGGGGCACCCTGATGGGCCTACGGGTCTGAGTGTGGCCCAGCAAGCCCAGGGGAGCCTGCGGGTACTCAGTATCCTTGTACGGAAACGAGTGCTGCCGCGAGGGATCTAGGAGGCCTGAAAAGCTTACTAGCGTTCAACTAAAGCAGAAGAGCGACTAAGGCCTCATGGAAGCTGTTGCACGCCTACCCCGCTGTAAGGCATATCAGGGGCCGCCTTCGAAGCGAGGGCTCACTTTGAGTTTCCCCTTAGCTATAAAACAGGACAGGATGAGCTCTGATTTAGAAACTGAAATACCCTGTCTCGTCGTGAAACCTCTTTTGCCCTCTCACAGCCATGCCTGCCGTGAGTATAAGCCTGACAACCACAGTGTTTTTAAGGGAGCTTCAAGGCGCATAAGAAGAGCTTTCAAGGTGGGAAAACAAAGCCAGTCGCATCAGGCACCATCACCAGATTGACATGCAGCATAAGTGTCTGTGGGTACTGGCAGGTCAAAAGAGACCTAGCTACCTCCCCGGCTCTTCCCTGATTCAACTTTTCTGCATAGGGCGCTCTGCGTGTAGCGAACTGCTTCGATGACAGACTGCCCTAGGTCTCCTAGGGTCCTGTGCCTCTCCCAAAAACCTGAAGTGTTCCACACAAAACTGTGCTGTAGTGGAAGTTGCTGTGCAAGCTGCCTTTCTCCTAGAGATACGGTGACTTCAGGGATGAGCTCCTAGAAGGACTTGTAAGCAGAGAGTTTTTCTCAGTACCGCTCAGACTAGGGCAACGAGGACGACTTCCATGGTATGCTGGCCTTGCTAGAACCGTGTTGATGAAGCCGTTGGTGAGCTGGGGATATCTAGCTCGCCCAAGGAAGAGTGCAGCGGGTTACCCTTCACTCGGCCTACCCAGGGGCACCCTGATGGGCCTACGGGTCTGAGTGCGGCCCAGCAAGCCAAGGGGAGCCTGCGGGTACTCAGTATCCTTGTACGGAAACGAGTGCTGCCGCGAGGGATCTAAGCGGCCTGAAAAGCTTACTAGCGTTCAACTAAAGCAGGAGAGCGACTAAGGCCTCATGGAAGCTGTTGCACGCCTAACCCGCTGTAAGGCATATCAGGGCCCTCCTTCGAAGTTAGGCCTCACTTTGAGTTTCCCTTTAGCTATAGAACAGGACAGGATCAGCTCTGACTCAGAAACTGGAATACCATGTTTCTTCGTGACACCTCTTTTTCCCTCTCACAGCCATGCCTGTCGTGTGTATAAGCCCGACACCAACAGTGTTTTTCACTTAGCTTCAAGGCGCATAAAAGGAGCTTTCATGATGGGAAACAAGGCTAGTCCCATCAGGTCCTGTTTCCAGATTGACACGTAGCGTAAGTATCTGTGGTTTCTAAGAGGACAAAAGAGACCTAGCTAGCTACTTGGCTCTTCCCAGAATCAAGTTTTCTGCACAGGGTGTTGTACATGTAGCGACGTGCCTAGACAATAGACTGCCCTAGGTCTCCTAAGAGCCCTGTGCATGTCCCCAAAGCCTGAAGTGTTACACAGAAAACTGTGCTTTAGTGGAAGTTGGAATGCAAGCCGTCTTTCTCCTTGAGATACGGTGACTTCAGGTATGAGGTCCTCGAAGGACTTCAAAGCAGAGAGTTTTGCTCAGTACACAGCTCAGAATAGGGTGATGAGGCAGACTTCCATGGTATGCTGGACTTGCTAGAACCGTGTTCCAGAGGCTGCTGGTGAGCTGAGGAAATCTAGCTTTCCCAAGAAAGAATGCAGTTTGTTATGCTTCACTCGGCCTACAGAGGGGCACAGTGAAGGGCCTACGGGTGTGAGTGTGGCCCGGCAAGCCCAGGGGAGCCCTGGGGTACTCAGAGTTCTTGTACGGAAACGGGTACTGGCACGAGTGGGACTGGAGTCCTGAGAAGATTAGTACCTTTAAACTAATGCAGAACTGTGACTAAGGACTCAAGGAAAAGGCTGCACAACTACCCTTCTGGATGGCAAATCAGAGCTGTAGGCCAGGGTAGAGTGCACGTCAAGATTCCCCTTAGCTCTAGTGCAGGGCAGGATATGCTCCTAACCAGAGCCTGGAAGCACCCGCTTTCTTTCGAGATAACTCATGTTCTTCCAGAGCCATGCCTGGAGTGAATACAAGTCCCACAACCACAGTGTTTTTCAGGTAGCTTTAAGGCCGCTTGAATGGAGCTTTCAAGACGGGAAAACAAGGCTTGACTCCTAAGGCCGCCATTTCCAGGTTGACACGCAGAAGAAGCATCTGTGCTTTCTAACAAGTCAAAAGAGACCTAGCTACTCCCTGGGTCTTGGAGAATCCACTTTCCTATGCCGGGTGTTCTGCGTGTAGCGAACTGCCTAAATGAAAGAATTCCCTAGGTGTCCTGGCTCCTGGGCATCTTCCAAAAGCCTGTAGCATTATACCAGAAAGTGTGCTCTAGTTGCACTTGGACCACAAGCCGACTTTCTCCTAGAGGTAGGTTGACTTCAGCTATGAGGTGGTAGAAGGAATTGTAAGCAAAGAGTTTTTCTCAGTACAGCTCGGACTACTGTAAGCAGGCAGACTTGCATGGCATGCTGCACCTCCTAGAATCATGTTCCTGAGGCTATTGGTGAGCTGAGAAAATCTAGGTCCCGCGACGAAGTGTGCATCATGCTCTCCTTCACTCGGCACAGACACGGGTACTCCGAAGGGTCTACGTGTCTGAATGTTGATCTTCGACTCAGGAGAGCCTGGGGGTGCTCAGTGCCTTTGTAGGGAAGCGAGTGCTGCCGCGAGGGGTCTAGGAGTCCAGAAAAGCTTACTAGCCTTCAGCTAAAGCAGAAGAGTGACTAAGGCTTCATAGAAGCTGTTGTACGCCTATCCCGCTGCATGGCATATCAGTGCCCTCCTTCGAAGCTAGGGCTCACTTTGAGTTTCCATTTAGCTACATAACAAGGCAGGATGAGCTCTGACTCAGAAACTGAAATACGCTGTCTCTTCGTGTAACCTCTTTTTCCCTCTCACAGCCATGCCTGCCGTGAGTATAAGCCTGACAACCACAGTGTTTTTAAGGGAGCTTCAAGGCGCAGAAGAAGAGCTTTCAAGGTGGGAAAACAAAGCCAGTCGCATCAGGCACCATCACCAGGTTGACACGCAGCATAAGTGTCCGTGGGTACTGGCAGGTCAAAAGAGACCTAGCTACCTCCCTGGCTCTTCCCTGATTCAACTTTTCTGCATAGGGCGCTCTGCGTGTAGCGAACTGCTTAGATGAAAGACTGCCCTAGGTCTCCTAGGTTCCTGTGCCTCTCCCAAAAACCTGAAGTGTTCCACACAAAACTGTGCTGTAGTGGAAGTTACAGTGCAAGCTGCCTTTCTCCTAGAGATACGGTGACTTCAGGGATGAGGTCCTAGAAGGACTTGTAAGCAGAGAGTTTTTCTCAGTACCGCTCAGACTAGGGCAACGAGGACGACTTCCATGGTATGCTGGCCTTGCTAGAACCGTGTTGATGAAGCCGTTGGTGAGCTGGGGATATCTAGCTCGCCCAAGGAAGAGTGCAGCGGGTTACCCTTCACTCGGCCTACCCAGGGGCACCCTGATGGGCCTACGGGTCTGAGTGTGGCCCAGCAAGCCCAGGGGAGCCTGGGGGTACTCAGTATCCTTGTACGGAAACGAGTGCTGCCGCGAGGGATCTAGGAGGCCTGAAAAGCTTACTAGCGTTCAACTAAAGCAGAAGAGCGACTAAGGCCTCATGGAAGCTGTTGCACGCCTACCCCGCTGTAAGGCATATCAGGGGCCGCCTTCGAAGCGAGGGCTCACTTTGAGTTTCCCCTTAGCTATAAAACAGGACAGGATGAGCTCTGATTTAGAAACTGAAATACCCTGTCTCGTCGTGAAACCTCTTTTGCCCTCTCACAGCCATGCCTGCCGTGAGTATAAGCCTGACAACCACAGTGTTTTTAAGGGAGCTTCAAGGCGCATAAGAAGAGCTTTCAAGGTGGGAAAACAAAGCCAGTCGCATCAGGCACCATCACCAGATTGACATGCAGCATAAGTGTCTGTGGGTACTGGCAGGTCAAAAGAGACCTAGCTACCTCCCTGGCTCTTCCCTGATTCAACTTTTCTGCATAGGGCGCTCTGCGTGTAGCGAACTGCTTCGATGACAGACTGCCCTAGGTCTCCTAGGGTCCTGTGCCTCTCCCAAAAACCTGAAGTGTTCCACACAAAACTGTGCTGTAGTGGAAGTTGCTGTGCAAGCTGCCTTTCTCCTAGAGATACGGTGACTTCAGGGATGAGGTCCTAGAAGGACTTGTAAGCAGAGAGTTTTTCTCAGTACCGCTCAGACTAGGGCAACGAGGACGACTTCCATGGTATGCTGGCCTTGCTAGAACCGTGTTGATGAAGCCGTTGGTGAGCTGGGGATATCTAGCTCGCCCAAGGAAGAGTGCAGCGGGTTACCCTTCACTCGGCCTACCCAGGGGCACCCTGATGGGCCTACGGGTCTGAGTGCGGCCCAGCAAGCCAAGGGGAGCCTGCGGGTACTCAGTATCCTTGTACTGAAACGAGTGCTGCCGCGAGGGATCTAAGCGGCCTGAAAATCTTACTAGCGTTCAACTAAAGCAGGAGAGCGACTAAGGCCTCATGGAAGCTGTTGCACGCCTAACCCGCTGTAAGGCATATCAGGGCCCTCCTTCGAAGTTAGGCCTCACTTTGAGTTTCCCTTTAGCTATAGAACAGGACAGGATCAGCTCTGACTCAGAAACTGGAATACCATGTTTCTTCGTGACACCTCTTTTTCCCTCTCACAGCCATGCCTGTCGTGTGTATAAGCCCGACACCAACAGTGTTTTTCACTTAGCTTCAAGGCGCATAAAAGGAGCTTTCATGATGGGAAACAAGGCTAGTCCCATCAGGTCCTGTTTCCAGATTGACACGTAGCGTAAGTATCTGTGGTTTCTAAGAGGACAAAAGAGACCTAGCTAGCTACTTGGCTCTTCCCAGAATCAAGTTTTCTGCACAGGGTGTTGTACACGTAGTGACGTGCCTAGACAATAGACTGCCCTAGGTCTCCTAAGAGCCCTGTGCATGTCCCCAAAGCCTGAAGTGTTACACAGAAAACTGTGCTTTAGTGGAAGTTGGAATGCAAGCCGTCTTTCTCCTTGAGATACGGTGACTTCAGGTATGAGGTCCTCGAAGGACTTCAAAGCAGAGAGTTTTGCTCAGTACAGCTCAGAATAGGGCGATGAGGCAGACTTCCATGGTATGCTGGACTTGCTAGAACCGTGTTCCAGAGGCTGCTGGTGAGCTGAGGAAATCTAGCTTTCCCAAGAAAGAGTGCAGTTTGTTATGCTTCACTCGGCCTACAGAGGGGCACAGTGAAGGGCCTACGGGTGTGAGTGTGGCCCGGCAAGCCCAGGGGAGCCCTGGGGTACTCAGAGTTCTTGTACGGAAACGGGTACTGGCACGAGTGGGACTGGAGTCCTGAGAAGATTAGTACCTTTAAACTAATGCAGAACTGTGACTAAGGACTCAAGGAAAAGGCTGCACAACTACCCTTCTGGATGGCAAATCAGAGCTGTAGGCCAGGGTAGAGTGCACGTCAAGAGTCCCCATAGCTCTAGTGCAGGGCAGGATATGCTCCTAACCAGAGCCTGGAAGCACCCGCTTTCCTTCGAGATAACTCATGTTCTTCCAGAGCCATGCCTGGAGTGAATACAAGTCCCACAACCACAGTGTTTTTCAGGTAGCTTTAAGGCCGCTTGAATGGAGCTTTCAAGACGGGAAAACAAGGCTTGACTCCTAAGGCCGCCATTTCCAGGTTGACACGCAGAAGAAGCATCTGTGCTTTCTAACAAGTCAAAAGAGACCTAGCTACTCCCTGGGTCTTGGAGAATCCACTTTCCTATGCCGGGTGTTCTGCGTGTAGCGAACTGCCTAAATGAAAGAATTCCCTAGGTGTCCTGGCTCCTGGGCATCTTCCAAAAGCCTGTAGCATTATACCAGAAAGTGTGCTCTAGTTGCACTTGGACCACAAGCCGACTTTCTCCTAGAGGTAGGTTGACTTCAGCTATGAGGTGGTAGAAGGAATTGTAAGCAAAGAGTTTTTCTCAGTACAGCTCGGACTACTGTAAGCAGGCAGACTTGCATGGCATGCTGCACCTCCTAGAATCATGTTCCTGAGGCTATTGGTGAGCTGAGAAAATCTAGGTCCCGCGACGAAGTGTGCATCATGCTCTCCTTCACTCGGCACAGACACGGGTACTCCGAAGGGTCTACGTGTCTGAATGTTGATCTTCGACTCAGGAGAGCCTGGGGGTGCTCAGTGCCTTTGTAGGGAAGCGAGTGCTGCTGCGAGGGGTCTAGGAGTCCAGAAAAGCTTACTAGCCTTCAGCTAAAGCAGAAGAGTGACTAAGGCTTCATAGAAGCTGTTGTACGCCTATCCCGCTGCATGGCATATCAGGGCCCTCCTTCGAAGCTAGGGCTCACTTTGAGTTTCCATTTAGCTACATAACAAGGCAGGATGAGCTCTGACTCAGAAACTGAAATACCCTGTCTCTTCGTGTAACCTCTTTTGCCCTCTCACAGCCATGCCTGCCGTGAGTATAAGCCTGACAACCACAGTGTTTTTAAGGGAGCTTCAAGGCGCAGAAGAAGAGCTTTCAAGGTGGGAAAACAAAGCCAGTCGCATCAGGCACCATCACCAGGTTGACATGCAGCATAAGTGTCCGTGGGTACTGGCAGGTCAAAAGAGACCTAGCTACCTCCCTGGCTCTTCCCTGATTCAACTTTTCTGCATAGGGCGCTCTGCGTGTAGCGAACTGCTTAGATGAAAGACTGCCCTAGGTCTCCTAGGTTCCTGTGCCTCTCCCAAAAACCTGAAGTGTTCCACACAAAACTGTGCTGTAGTGGAAGTTACAGTGCAAGCTGCCTTTCTCCTAGAGATACGGTGACTTCAGGGATGAGGTCCTAGAAGGACTTGTAAGCAGAGAGTTTTTCTCAGTACCGCTCAGACTAGGGCAACGAGGACGACTTCCATGGTATGCTGGCCTTGCTAGAACCGTGTTGATGAAGCCGTTGGTGAGCTGGGGATATCTAGCTCGCCCAAGGAAGAGTGCAGCGGGTTACCCTTCACTCGGCCTACCCAGGGGCACCCTGATGGGCCTACGGGTCTGAGTGTGGCCCAGCAAGCCCAGGGGAGCCTGGGGGTACTCAGTATCCTTGTACGGAAACGAGTGCTGCCGCGAGGGATCTAGGAGGCCTGAAAAGCTTACTAGCGTTCAACTAAAGCAGAAGAGCGACTAAGGCCTCATGGAAGCTGTTGCACGCCTACCCCGCTGTAAGGCATATCAGGGGCCGCCTTCGAAGCGAGGGCTCACTTTGAGTTTCCCCTTAGCTATAAAACAGGACAGGATGAGCTCTGATTTAGAAACTGAAATACCCTGTCTCGTCGTGAAACCTCTTTTGCCCTCTCACAGCCATGCCTGCCGTGAGTATAAGCCTGACAACCACAGTGTTTTTAAGGGAGCTTCAAGGCGCATAAGAAGAGCTTTCAGGTGGGAAAACAAAGCCAGTCACATCAGGCACCATCACCAGATTGACATGCAGCATAAGTGTCTGTGGGTACTGGCAGGTCAAAAGAGACCTAGCTACCTCCCTGGCTCTTCCCTGATTCAACTTTTCTGCATAGGGCGCTCTGCGTGTAGCGAACTGCTTCGATGACAGAGTGCCCTAGGTCTCCTAGGGTCCTGTGCCTCTCCCAAAAACCTGAAGTGTTCCACACAAAACTGTGCTGTAGTGGAACTTGCTGTGCAAGCTGCCTTTCTCCTAGAGATACGGTGACTTCAGGGATGAGGTCCTAGAAGGACTTGTAAGCAGAGAGTTTTTCTCAGTACCGCTCAGACTAGGGCAACGAGGACGACTTCCATGGTATGCTGGCCTTGCTAGAACCGTGTTGATGAAGCCGTTGGTGAGCTGGGGATATCTAGCTCGCCCAAGGAAGAGTGCAGCGGGTTACCCTTCACTCGGCCTACCCAGGGGCACCCTGATGGGCCTACCGGTGTGAGTGTGGCCCAGCAAGCCAAGGGGAGCCTGCGGGTACTCAGTATCCTTGTACGGAAACGAGTGCTGCCGCGAGGGATCTAAGCGGCCTGAAAAGCTTACTAGCGTTCAACTAAAGCAGGAGAGCGACTAAGGCCTCATGGAAGCTGTTGCACGCCTAACCCGCTGTAAGGCATATCAGGGCCCTCCTTCGAAGTTAGGCCTCACTTTGAGTTTCCCTTTAGCTATAGAACAGGACAGGATCAGCTCTGACTCAGAAACTGGAATACCCTGTCTCGTCGTGACACCTCTTTTTCCCTCTCACAGCCATGCCTGTCGTGTGTATAAGCCCGACACCAACAGTGTTTTTCACTTAGCTTCAAGGCGCATAAAAGGAGCTTTCATGATGGGAAACAAGGCTAGTCCCATCAGGTCCTGTTTCCAGATTGACACGTAGCCTAAGTATCTGTGGTTTCTAAGAGGACAAAAGAGACCTAGCTAGCTACTTGGCTCTTCCCAGAATCAAGTTTTCTGCACAGGGTGTTGTACATGTAGCGACGTGCCTAGACAATAGACTGCCCTAGGTCTCCTAAGAGCCCTGTGCATGTCCCCAAAGCCTGAAGTGTTACACAGAAAACTGTGCTTTAGTGGAAGTTGGAATGCAAGCCGTCTTTCTCCTTGAGATACGGTGACTTCAGGTATGAGGTCCTCGAAGGACTTCAAAGCAGAGAGTTTTGCTCAGTACACAGCTCAGAATAGGGTGATGAGGCAGACTTCCATGGTATGCTGGACTTGCTAGAACCGTGTTCCAGAGGCTGCTGGTGAGCTGAGGAAATCTAGCTTTCCCAAGAAAGAATGCAGTTTGTTATGCTTCACTCGGCCTACAGAGGGGCACAGTGAAGGGCCTACGGGTGTGAGTGTGGCCCGGCAAGCCCAGGGGAGCCCTGGGGTACTCAGAGTTCTTGTACGGAAACGGGTACTGGCACGAGTGGGACTGGAGTCCTGAGAAGATTAGTACCTTTAAACTAATGCAGAACTGTGACTAAGGACTCAAGGAAAAGGCTGCACAACTACCCTTCTGGATGGCAAATCAGAGCTGTAGGCCAGGGTAGAGTGCACGTCAAGATTCCCCTTAGCTCTAGTGCAGGGCAGGATATGCTCCTAACCAGAGCCTGGAAGCACCCGCTTTCTTTCGAGATAACTCATGTTCTTCCAGAGCCATGCCTGGAGTGAATACAAGTCCCACAACCACAGTGTTTTTCAGGTAGCTTTAAGGCCGCTTGAATGGAGCTTTCAAGACGGGAAAACAAGGCTTGACTCCTAAGGCCGCCATTTCCAGGTTGACACGCAGAAGAAGCATCTGTGCTTTCTAACAAGTCAAAAGAGACCTAGCTACTCCCTGGGTCTTGGAGAATCCACTTTCCTATGCCGGGTGTTCTGCGTGTAGCGAACTGCCTAAATGAAAGAATTCCCTAGGTGTCCTGGCTCCTGGGCATCTTCCAAAAGCCTGTAGCATTATACCAGAAAGTGTGCTCTAGTTGCACTTGGACCACAAGCCGACTTTCTCCTAGAGGTAGGTTGACTTCAGCTATGAGGTGGTAGAAGGAATTGTAAGCAAAGAGTTTTTCTCAGTACAGCTCGGACTACTGTAAGCAGGCAGACTTGCATGGCATGCTGCACCTCCTAGAATCATGTTCCTGAGGCTATTGGTGAGCTGAGAAAATCTAGGTCCCGCGACGAAGTGTGCATCATGCTCTCCTTCACTCGGCACAGACACGGGTACTCCGAAGGGTCTACGTGTCTGAATGTTGATCTTCGACCCAGGAGAGCCTGGGGGTGCTCAGTGCCTTTGTAGGGAAGCGAGTGCTGCCGCGAGGGGTCTAGGAGTCCAGAAAAGCTTACTAGCGTTCAGCTAAAGCAGAAGAGTGACTAAGGCTTCATAGAAGCTGTTGTACGCCTATCCCGCTGCATGGCATATCAGGGCCCTCCTTCGAAGCTAGGGCTCACTTTGAGTTTCCATTTAGCTACATAACAAGGCAGGATGAGCTCTGACTCAGAAACTGAAATACGCTGTCTCTTCGTGTAACCTCTTTTTCCCTCTCACAGCCATGCCTGCCGTGAGTATAAGCCTGACAACCACAGTGTTTTTAAGGGAGCTTCAAGGCGCAGAAGAAGAGCTTTCAAGGTGGGAAAACAAAGCCAGTCGCATCAGGCACCATCACCAGGTTGACACGCAGCATAAGTGTCCGTGGGTACTGGCAGGTCAAAAGAGACCTAGCTACCTCCCTGGCTCTTCCCTGATTCAACTTTTCTGCATAGGGCGCTCTGCGTGTAGCGAACTGCTTAGATGAAAGACTGCCCTAGGTCTCCTAGGTTCCTGTGCCTCTCCCAAAAACCTGAAGTGTTCCACACAAAACTGTGCTGTAGTGGAAGTTACAGTGCAAGCTGCCTTTCTCCTAGAGATACGGTGACTTCAGGGATGAGGTCCTAGAAGGACTTGTAAGCAGAGAGTTTTTCTCAGTACCGCTCAGACTAGGGCAACGAGGACGACTTCCATGGTATGCTGGCCTTGCTAGAACCGTGTTGATGAAGCCGTTGGTGAGCTGGGGATATCTAGCTCGCCCAAGGAAGAGTGCAGCGGGTTACCCTTCACTCGGCCTACCCAGGGGCACCCTGATGGGCCTACGGGTCTGAGTGTGGCCCAGCAAGCCCAGGGGAGCCTGGGGGTACTCAGTATCCTTGTACGGAAACGAGTGCTGCCGCGAGGGATCTAGGAGGCCTGAAAAGCTTACTAGCGTTCAACTAAAGCAGAAGAGCGACTAAGGCCTCATGGAAGCTGTTGCACGCCTACCCCGCTGTAAGGCATATCAGGGGCCGCCTTCGAAGCGAGGGCTCACTTTGAGTTTCCCCTTAGCTATAAAACAGGACAGGATGAGCTCTGATTTAGAAACTGAAATACCCTGTCTCGTCGTGAAACCTCTTTTGCCCTCTCACAGCCATGCCTGCCGTGAGTATAAGCCTGACAACCACAGTGTTTTTAAGGGAGCTTCAAGGCGCATAAGAAGAGCTTTCAGGTGGGAAAACAAAGCCAGTCGCATCAGGCACCATCACCAGATTGACATGCAGCATAAGTGTCTGTGGGTACTGGCAGGTCAAAAGAGACCTAGCTACCTCCCTGGCTCTTCCCTGATTCAACTTTTCTGCATAGGGCGCTCTGCGTGTAGCGAACTGCTTCGATGACAGACTGCCCTAGGTCTCCTAGGGGCCTGTGCCTCTCCCAAAAACCTGAAGTGTTCCACACAAAACTGTGCTGTAGTGGAAGTTGCTGTGCAAGCTGCCTTTCTCCTTGAGATACGGTGACTTCAGGGATGAGGTCCTAGAAGGACTTGTAAGCAGAGAGTTTTTCTCAGTACCGCTCAGACTAGGGCAACGAGGACGACTTCCATGGTATGCTGGCCTTGCTAGAACCGTGTTGATGAAGCCGTTGGTGAGCTGGGGATATCTAGCTCGCCCAAGGAAGAGTGCAGCGGGTTACCCTTCACTCGGCCTACCCAGGGGCACCCTGATGGGCCTACGGGTCTGAGTGCGGCCCAGCAAGCCAAGGGGAGCCTGCGGGTACTCAGTATCCTTGTACGGAAACGAGTGCTGCCGCGAGGGATCTAAGCGGCCTGAAAATCTTACTAGCGTTCAACTAAAGCAGGAGAGCGACTAAGGCCTCATGGAAGCTGTTGCACGCCTAACCCGCTGTAAGGCATATCAGGGCCCTCCTTCGAAGTTAGGCCTCACTTTGAGTTTCCCTTTAGCTATAGAACAGGACAGGATCAGCTCTGACTCAGAAACTGGAATACCATGTTTCTTCGTGACACCTCTTTTTCCCTCTCACAGCCATGCCTGTCGTGTGTATAAGCCCGACACCAACAGTGTTTTTCACTTAGCTTCAAGGCGCATAAAAGGAGCTTTCATGATGGGAAACAAGGCTAGTCCCATCAGGTCCTGTTTCCAGATTGACACGTAGCGTAAGTATCTGTGGTTTCTAAGAGGACAAAAGAGACCTAGCTAGCTACTTGGCTCTTCCCAGAATCAAGTTTTCTGCACAGGGTGTTGTACATGTAGTGACGTGCCTAGACAATAGACTGCCCTAGGTCTCCTAAGAGCCCTGTGCATGTCCCCAAAGCCTGAAGTGTTACACAGAAAACTGTGCTTTAGTGGAAGTTGGAATGCAAGCCGTCTTTCTCCTTGAGATACGGTGACTTCAGGTATGAGGTCCTCGAAGGACTTCAAAGCAGAGAGTTTTGCTCAGTACAGCTCAGAATAGGGCGATGAGGCAGACTTCCATGGTATGCTGGACTTGCTAGAACCGTGTTCCAGAGGCTGCTGGTGAGCTGAGGAAATCTAGCTTTCCCAAGAAAGAGTGCAGTTTGTTATGCTTCACTCGGCCTACAGAGGGGCACAGTGAAGGGCCTACGGGTGTGAGTGTGGCCCGGCAAGCCCAGGGGAGCCCTGGGGTACTCAGAGTTCTTGTACGGAAACGGGTACTGGCACGAGTGGGACTGGAGTCCTGAGAAGATTAGTACCTTTAAACTAATGCAGA
Source organism: Eubalaena glacialis (assembly GCF_028564815.1). Lineage (NCBI taxonomy): Eukaryota > Metazoa > Chordata > Mammalia > Artiodactyla > Balaenidae > Eubalaena > Eubalaena glacialis. Next base: position 96,991,405 of record NC_083724.1, on the reverse strand, counting down.
ACTGTGACTAAGGACTCAAGGAAAAGGCTGCACAACTACCCTTCTGGATGGCAAATCAGAGCTGTAGGCCAGGGTAGAGTGCACGTCAAGAGTCCCCATAGCTCTAGTGCAGGGCAGGATATGCTCCTAACCAGAGCCTGGAAGCACCCGCTTTCCTTCGAGATAACTCATGTTCTTCCAGAGCCATGCCTGGAGTGAATACAAGTCCCACAACCACAGTGTTTTTCAGGTAGCTTTAAGGCCGCTTGAATGGAGCTTTCAAGACGGGAAAACAAGGCTTGACTCCTAAGGCCGCCATTTCCAGGTTGACACGCAGAAGAAGCATCTGTGCTTTCTAACAAGTCAAAAGAGACCTAGCTACTCCCTGGGTCTTGGAGAATCCACTTTCCTATGCCGGGTGTTCTGCGTGTAGCGAACTGCCTAAATGAAAGAATTCCCTAGGTGTCCTGGCTCCTGGGCATCTTCCAAAAGCCTGTAGCATTATACCAGAAAGTGTGCTCTAGTTGCACTTGGACCACAAGCCGACTTTCTCCTAGAGGTAGGTTGACTTCAGCTATGAGGTGGTAGAAGGAATTGTAAGCAAAGAGTTTTTCTCAGTACAGCTCGGACTACTGTAAGCAGGCAGACTTGCATGGCATGCTGCACCTCCTAGAATCATGTTCCTGAGGCTATTGGTGAGCTGAGAAAATCTAGGTCCCGCGACGAAGTGTGCATCATGCTCTCCTTCACTCGGCACAGACACGGGTACTCCGAAGGGTCTACGTGTCTGAATGTTGATCTTCGACTCAGGAGAGCCTGGGGGTGCTCAGTGCCTTTGTAGGGAAGCGAGTGCTGCCGCGAGGGGTCTAGGAGTCCAGAAAAGCTTACTAGCCTTCAGCTAAAGCAGAAGAGTGACTAAGGCTTCATAGAAGCTGTTGTACGCCTATCCCGCTGCATGGCATATCAGGGCCCTCCTTCGAAGCTAGGGCTCACTTTGAGTTTCCATTTAGCTACATAACAAGGCAGGATGAGCTCTGACTCAGAAACTGAAATACCCTGTCTCTTCGTGTAACCTCTTTTTCCCTCTCACAGCCATGCCTGCCGTGAGTATAAGCCTGACAACCACAGTGTTTTTAAGGGAGCTTCTAGGCGCATAAGAAGAGCTTTCAAGGTGGGAAAACAAAGCCATTCGCATCAGGCACCATCACCAGGTTGACACGCAGCATAAGTGTCTGTGGGTACTGGCAGGTCAAAAGAGACCTAGCTACCTCCCTGGCTCTTCCCTGATTCAACTTTTCTGCATAGGGCGCTCTGCGTGTAGTGAACTGCTTAGATGAAAGACTGCCCTAGGTCTCCTAGGTTCCTGTGCCTCTCCCAAAAACCTGAAGTGTTCCACACAAAACTGTGCTGTAGTGGAAGTTGCTGTGCAAGCTGCCTTTCTCCTAGAGATACGGTGACTTCAGGGATGAGGTCCTAGAAGGACTTGTAAGCAGAGAGTTTTTCTCAGTACCGCTCAGACTAGGGCAACGAGGACGACTTCCATGGTATGCTGGCCTTGCTAGAACCGTGTTGATGAAGCCGTTGGTGAGCTGGGGATATCTAGCTCGTCCAAGGAAGAGTGCAGCGGGTTACCCTTCACTCGGCCTACCCAGGGGCACCCTGATGGGCCTACGGGTCTGAGTGTGGCCCAGCAAGCCCAGGGGAGCCTGGGGGTACTCAGTATCCTTGTACGGAAACGAGTGCTGCCGCGAGGGATCTAGGAGTCCTGAAAAGCTTACTAGCGTTCAACTAAAGCAGAAGAGCGACTAAGGCCTCATGGAAGCTGTTGCATGCCTACCCCGCTGTAAGGCATATCAGGGGCCGCCTTCGAAGCGAGGGCTCACTTTGAGTTTCCCCTTAGCTATAAAACAGGACAGGATGAGCTCTGATTTAGAAACTGAAATACCCTGTCTCGTCGTGAAACCTCTTTTGCCCTCTCACAGCCATGCCTGCCGTGAGTATAAGCCTGACAACCACAGTGTTTTTAAGGGAGCTTCAAGGCGCATAAGAAGAGCTTTCAGGTGGGAAAACAAAGCCAGTCGCATCAGGCACCATCACCAGATTGACATGCAGCATAAGTGTCTGTGGGTACTGGCAGGTCAAAAGAGACCTAGCTACCTCCCTGGCTCTTCCCTGATTCAACTTTTCTGCATAGGGCGCTCTGCGTGTAGCGAACTGCTTCGATGACAGAGTGCCCTAGGTCTCCTAGGGTCCTGTGCCTCTCCCAAAAACCTGAAGTGTTCCACACAAAACTGTGCTGTAGTGGAACTTGCTGTGCAAGCTGCCTTTCTCCTAGAGATACGGTGACTTCAGGGATGAGGTCCTAGAAGGACTTGTAAGCAGAGAGTTTTTCTCAGTACCGCTCAGACTAGGGCAACGAGGACGACTTCCATGGTATGCTGGCCTTGCTAGAACCGTGTTGATGAAGCCGTTGGTGAGCTGGGGATATCTAGCTCGCCCAAGGAAGAGTGCAGCGGGTTACCCTTCACTCGGCCTACCCAGGGGCACCCTGATGGGCCTACGGGTCTGAGTGTGGCCCAGCAAGCCAAGGGGAGCCTGCGGGTACTCAGTATCCTTGTACGGAAACGAGTGCTGCCGCGAGGGATCTAGGCGGCCTGAAAAGCTTACTAGCGTTCAACTAAAGCAGGAGAGCGACTAAGGCCTCATGGAAGCTGTTGCACGCCTAACCCGCTGTAAGGCATATCAGGGCCCTCCTTCGAAGTTAGGCCTCACTTTGAGTTTCCCTTTAGCTATAGAACAGGACAGGATCAGCTCTGACTCAGAAACTGGAATACCATGTTTCTTCGTGACACCTCTTTTTCCCTTTCACAGCCATGCCTGTCGTGTGTATAAGCCCGACACCAACAGTGTTTTTCACTTAGCTTCAAGGCGCATAAAAGGAGCTTTCATGATGGGAAACAAGGCTAGTCCCATCAGGTCCTGTTTCCAGATTGACACGTAGCGTAAGTATCTGTGGTTTCTAAGAGGACAAAAGAGACCTAGCTAGCTACTTGGCTCTTCCCAGAATCAAGTTTTCTGCACAGGGTGTTGTACATGTAGCGACGTGCCTAGACAATAGACTGCCCTAGGTCTCCTAAGAGCCCTGTGCATGTCCCCAAAGCCTGAAGTGTTACACAGAAAACTGTGCTTTAGTGGAAGTTGGAATGCAAGCCGTCTTTCTCCTTGAGATACGGTGACTTCAGGTATGAGGTCCTCGAAGGACTTCAAAGCAGAGAGTTTTGCTCAGTACAGCTCAGAATAGGGCGATGAGGCAGACTTCCATGGTATGCTGGCCTTGCTAGAACCGTGTTCCAGAGGCTGCTGGTGAGCTGAGGAAATCTAGCTTTCCCAAGAAAGAGTGCAGTTTGTTATGCTTCACTCGGCCTACAGAGGGGCACAGTGAAGGGCCTACGGGTGTGAGTGTGGCCTGGCAAGCCCAGGGGAGCCCTGGGGTACTCAGAGTTCTTGTACGGAAACGGGTACTGGCACGAGTGGGACTGGAGTCCTGAGAAGATTAGTACCTTTAAACTAATGCAGAACTGTGACTAAGGACTCAAGGAAAAGGCTGCACAACTACCCTTCTGGATGGCAAATCAGAGCTGTAGGCCAGGGTAGAGTGCACGTCAAGATTCCCCTTAGCTCTAGTGCAGGGCAGGATATGCTCCTAACCAGAGCCTGGAAGCACCCGCTTTCTTTCGAGATAACTCATGTTCTTCCAGAGCCATGCCTGGAGTGAATACAAGTCCCACAACCACAGTGTTTTTCAGGTAGCTTTAAGGCCGCTTGAATGGAGCTTTCAAGACGGGAAAACAAGGCTTGACTCCTAAGGCCGCCATTTCCAGGTTGACACGCAGAAGAAGCATCTGTGCTTTCTAACAAGTCAAAAGAGACCTAGCTACTCCCTGGGTCTTGGAGAATCCACTTTCCTATGCCGGGTGTTCTGCGTGTAGCGAACTGCCTAAATGAAAGAATTCCCTAGGTGTCCTGGCTCCTGGGCATCTTCCAAAAGCCTGTAGCATTATACCAGAAAGTGTGCTCTAGTTGCACTTGGACCACAAGCCGACTTTCTCCTAGAGGTAGGTTGACTTCAGCTATGAGGTGGTAGAAGGAATTGTAAGCAAAGAGTTTTTCTCAGTACAGCTCGGACTACTGTAAGCAGGCAGACTTGCATGGCATGCTGCACCTCCTAGAATCATGTTCCTGAGGCTATTGGTGAGCTGAGAAAATCTAGGTCCCGCGACGAAGTGTGCATCATGCTCTCCTTCACTCGGCACAGACACGGGTACTCCGAAGGGTCTACGTGTCTGAATGTTGATCTTCGACTCAGGAGAGCCTGAGGGTGCTCAGTGCCTTTGTAGGGAAGCGAGTGCTGCCGCGAGGGGTCTAGGAGTCCAGAAAAGCTTACTAGCGTTCAGCTAAAGCAGAAGAGTGACTAAGGCTTCATAGAAGCTGTTGTACGCCTATCCCGCTGTAAGGCATATCAGGGCCCTCCTTCGAAGCTAGGGCTCACTTTGAGTTTCCATTTAGCTACATAACAAGGCAGGATGAGCTCTGACTCAGAAACTGAAATACCCTGTCTCTTCGTGTAACCTCTTTTTCCCTCTCACAGCCATGCCTGCCGTGAGTATAAGCCTGACAACCACAGTGTTTTTAAGGGAGCTTCAAGGCGCATAAGAAGAGCTTTCAAGGTGGGAAAACAAGGCCAGTCGCATCAGGCACCATCACCAGGTTGACACGCAGCATAAGTGTCCGTGGGTACTGGCAGGTCAAAAGAGACCTAGCTACCTCCCTGGCTCTTCCCTGATTCAAATTTTCTGCATAGGGCTCTCTGCGTGTAGCGAACTGCTTCGATGACAGACTGCCCTAGGTCTCCTAGGGTCCTGTGCCTCTCCCAAAAACCTGAAGTGTTCCACACAAAACTGTGCTGTAGTGGAAGTTGCTGTGCAAGCTGCCTTTCTCCTAGAGATACGGTGACTTCAGGGATGAGGTCCTAGAAGGACTTGTAAGCAGAGAGTTTTTCTCAGTACCGCTCAGACTAGGGCAACGAGGACGACTTCCATGGTATGCTGGCCTTGCTAGAACCGTGTTGATGAAGCCGTTGGTGAGCTGGGGATATCTAGCTCGCCCAAGGAAGAGTGCAGCGGGTTACCCTTCACTCGGCCTACCCAGGGGCACCCTGATGGGCCTACGGGTCTGAGTGTGGCCCAGCAAGCCCAGGGGAGCCTGGGGGTACTCAGTATCCTTGTACGGAAACGAGTGCTGCCGCGAGGGATCTAGGAGGCCTGAAAAGCTTACTAGCGTTCAACTAAAGCAGAAGAGCGACTAAGGCCTCATGGAAGCTGTTGCACGCCTACCCCGCTGTAAGGCATATCAGGGGCCGCCTTCGAAGCGAGGGCTCACTTTGAGTTTCCCCTTAGCTATAAAACAGGACAGGATGAGCTCTGATTTAGAAACTGAAATACCCTGTCTCGTCGTGAAAACTCTTTTGCCCTCTCACAGCCATTCCTGCCGTGAGTATAAGCCTGACAACCACAGTGTTTTTAAGGGAGCTTCAAGGCGCATAAGAAGAGCTTTCAAGGTGGGAAAACAAGGCCAGTCGCATCAGGCACCATCACCAGATTGACATGCAGCATAAGTGTCTGTGGGTACTGGCAGGTCAAAAGAGACCTAGCTACCTCCCTGGCTCTTCCCTGATTCAACTTTTCTGCATAGGGCGCTCTGCGTGTAGCGAACTGCTTTGATGACAGACTGCCCTAGGTCTCCTAGGGTCCTGTGCCTCTCCCAAAAACCTGAAGTGTTCCACACAAAACTGTGCTGTAGTGGAAGTTGCAGTGCAAGCTGCCTTTCTCCTAGAGATACGGTGACTTCAGGGATGAAGTCCTAGAAGGAGTTGTAAGCATAGAGTTTTTCTCAGTACCGCTCAGACTAGGGCAACGAGGACGACTTCCATGGTATGCTGGCCTTGCTAGAACCGTGTTGATGAAGCCGTTGGTGAGCTGGGGATATCTAGCTCGCCCAAGGAAGAGTGCAGCGGGTTACCCTTCACTCGGCCTACCCAGGGGCACCCTGATGGGCCTACGGGTCTGAGTGTGGCCCAGCAAGCCCAGGGGAGCCTGGGGGTACTCAGTATCCTTGTACGGAAACGAGTGCTGCCGCGAGGGATCTAGGAGGCCTGAAAAGCTTACTAGCGTTCAACTAAAGCAGAAGAGCGACTAAGGCCTCATGGAAGCTGTTGCACGCCTACCCCGCTGTAAGGCATATCAGGGGCCGCCTTCGAAGCGAGGGCTCACTTTGAGTTTCCCCTTAGCTATAAAACAGGACAGGATGAGCTCTGATTTAGAAACTGAAATACCCTGTCTCGTCGTGAAACCTCTTTTGCCCTCTCAAAGCCATGCCTGCCGTGAGTATAAGCCTGACAACCACAGTGTTTTTAAGGGAGCTTCAAGGCGCAGAAGAAGAGCTTTCAAGGTGGGAAAACAAGGCCAGTCGCATCAGGCACCATCACCAGATTGACATGCAGCATAAGTGTCTGTGGGTACTGGCAGGTCAAAAGAGACCTAGCTACCTCCCTGGCTCTTCCCTGATTCAACTTTTCTGCATAGGGCGCTCTGCGTGTAGCGAACTGCTTCCATGACAGACTGCCCTAGGTCTCCTAGGGTCCTGTGCCTCTCCCAAAAACCTGAAGTGTTCCACACAAAACTGTGTTGTAGTGGAAGTTGCTGTGCAAGCTGCCTTTCTCCTAGAGATACGGTGACTTCAGGGATGAGGTCCTAGAAGGACTTGTAAGCAGAGAGTTTTTCTCAGTACCGCTCAGACTAGGGCAACGAGGACGACGTCCATGGTATGCTGGCCTTGCTAGAACCGTGTTGATGAAGCCGTTGGTGAGCTGGTGATACCTAGCTCGCCCAAGGAAGAGTGCAGCGGGTTACCCTTCACTCGGCCTATCCAGGGGCACCCTGATGGGCCTACGGGTCTGAGTGTGGCCCAGCAAGCCCAGGGGAGCCTGGGGGTACTCAGTATCCTTGTACGGAAACGAGTGCTGCCGCAAGGGATCTAGGAGGCCTGAAAAGCTTACTAGCGTTCAACTAAAGCAGAAGAGCGACTAAGGCCTCATGGAAGCTGTTGCACGCCTACCCCGCTGTAAGGCATATCAGGGGCCGCCTTCGAAGCGAGGGCTCACTTTGAGTTTCCCCTTAGCTATAAAACAGGACAGGATGAGCTCTGATTTAGAAACTGAAATACCCTGTCTCGTCGTGAAACCTCTTTTGCCCTCTCACAGCCATGCCTGCCGTGAGTATAAGCCTGACAACCACAGTGTTTTTAAGGGAGCTTCAAGGCGCATAAGAAGAGCTTTCAAGGTGGGAAAACAAGGCCAGTCGCATCAGGCACCATCACCAGATTGACATGCAGCATAAGTGTCTGTGGGTACTGGCAGGTCAAAAGAGACCTAGCTACCTCCCTGGCTCTTCCCTGATTGAACTTTTCTGCATAGGGCGCTCTGCGTGTAGCGAACTGCTTCGATGACAGACTGCCCTAGGTCTCCTAGGGTCCTGTGCCTCTCCCAAAAACCTGAAGTGTTCCACACAAAACTGTGCTGTAGTGGAAGTTGCTGTGCAAGCTGCCTTTCTCCTAGAGATACGGTGACTTCAGGGATGAGGTCCTAGAAGGACTTGTAAGCAGAGAGTTTTTCTCAGTACCGCTCAGACTAGGGCAACGAGGACGACTTCCATGGTATGCTGGCCTTGCTAGAACCGTGTTGATGAAGCCGTTGGTGAGCTGGGGATATCTAGCTCGCCCAAGGAAGAGTGCAGCGTGTTACCCTTCACTCGGCCTACCCAGGGGCACCCTGATGGGCCTACGGGTCTGAGTGCGGCCCAGCAAGCCCAGGGGAGCCTGCGGGTACTCAGTATCCTTGTACGGAAACGAGTGCTGCCGCAAGGGATCTAGGCGGCCTGAAAAGCTTACTAGCGTTCAACTAAAGCAGGAGAGCGACTAAGGCCTCATGGAAGCTGTTGCACGCCTAACCCGCTGTAAGGCATATCAGGGCCCTCCTTCGAATTTAGGCCTCACTTTGAGTTTCCCTTTAGCTATAGAACAGGACAGGATCAGCTCTGACTCAGAAACTGGAATACCATGTTTCTTCGTGACACCTCTTTTTCCCTCTCACAGCCATGCCTGTCGTGTGTATAAGCACGACACCAACAGTGTTTTTCACTTAGCTTCAAGGCGCATAAAAGGAGCTTTCATGATGGGAAACAAGGCTAGTCCCATCAGGTCCTGTTTCCAGATTGACACGCAGCGTAAGTATCTGTGGTTTCTAAGAGGACAAAAGAGACCTAGCTCCCTACTTGGCTCTTCCCAGAATCAAGTTTTCTGCACAGGGTGTTGTACATGTAGCGACGTGCCTAGACAATAGACTGCCCTAGGTCTCCTAAGAGCCCTGTGCATGTCCCCAAAGCCTGAAGCGTTACACAGAAAACTGTGCTTTAGTGGAAGTGGGAATGCAAGCCGTCTTTCTCCTTGAGATACGGTGACTTCAGGTATGAGGTCCTCGAAGGACTTCAAAGCAGAGAGTTTTGCTCAGTACAGCTCAGAATAGGGCGATGAGGCAGACTTCCATGGTATGCTGGCCTTGCTAGAACCGTGTTCCAGAGGCTGCTGGTGAGCTGAGGAAATCTAGCTTTCCCAAGAAAGAGTGCAGTTTGTTATGCTTCACTCGGCCTACAGAGGGGCACAGTGAAGGGCCTACGGGTGTGAGTGTGTCCCGGCAAGCCCAGGGGAGCCCTGGGGTACTCAGAGTTCTTGTACGGAAACGGGTACTGGCACGAGTGGGACTGGAGTCCTGAGAAGATTAGTACCTTTAAACTAATGCAGAACTGTGACTAAGGACTCAAGGACAAGGCTGCACAACTACCCTTCTGGATGGCAAATCAGAGCTGTAGGCCAGGGTAGAGTGCACGTCAAGATTCCCCTTAGCTCTAGTGCAGGGCAGGATATGCTCCTAACCAGAGCCTGGAAGCACCCGCTTTCTTTCGAGATAACTCATGTTCTTCCAGAGCCATGCCTGGAGTGAATACAAGTCCCACAACCACAGTGTTTTTCAGGTAGCTTTAAGGCCGCTTGAATGGAGCTTTCAAGACGGGAAAACAAGGCTTGACTCCTAAGGCCGCCATTTCCAGGTTGACACGCAGAAGAAGCATCTGTGCTTTCTAACAAGTCAAAAGAGACCTAGCTACTCCCTGGGTCTTGGAGAATCCACTTTCCTATGCCGGGTGTTCTGCGTGTAGCGAACTGCCTAAATGAAAGAATTCCCTAGGTGTCCTGGCTCCTGGGCATCTTCCAAAAGCCTGTAGCATTATACCAGAAAGTGTGCTCTAGTTGCACTTGGACCACAAGCCGACTTTCTCCTAGAGGTAGGTTGACTTCAGCTATGAGGTGGTAGAAGAAATTGTAAGCAAAGAGTTTTTCTCAGTACAGCTCGGACTACTGTAAGCAGGCAGACTTGCATGGCATGCTGCACCTCCTAGAATCATGTTCCTGAGGCTATTGGTGAGCTGAGAAAATCTAGGTCCCGCGACGAAGTGTGCATCATGCTCTCCTTCACTCGGCACAGACACGGGTACTCCGAAGGGTCTACGTGTCTGAATGTTGATCTTCGACTCAGGAGAGCCTGGGGGTGCTCAGTGCCTTTGTAGGGAAGCGAGTGCTGCCGCGAGGGGTCTAGGAGTCCAGAAAAGCTTACTAGCGTTCAGCTAAAGCAGAAGAGTGACTAAGGCTTCATAGAAGCTGTTGTATGCCTATCCCGCTGCATGGCATATCAGGGCCCTCCTTCGAAGCTAGGGCTCACTTTGAGTTTCCATTTAGCTACATAACAAGGCAGGACGAGCTCTGACTCAGAAACTGAAATACCCTGTCTCTTCGTGTAACCTCTTTTTCCCTCTCACAGCCATGCCTGCCGTGAGTATAAGCCTGACAACCACAGTGTTTTTAAGGGAGCTTCAAGGCGCATAAGAAGAGCTTTCAAGGTGGGAAAACAAGGCCAGTCGCATCAGGCACCATCACTAGATTGACATGCAGCATAAGTGTCCGTGGGTACTGGCAGGTCAAAAGAGACCTAGCTACCTCCCTGGCTCTTCCCTGATTCAACTTTTCTGCATAGGGCGCTCTGCGTGTAGCGAACTGCTTTGATGACAGACTGCCCTAGGTCTCCTAGGGTCCTGTGCCTCTCCCAAAAACCTGAAGTGTTCCACACAAAACTGTGCTGTAGTGGAAGTTGCAGTGCAAGCTGCCTTTCTCCTAGAGATACGGTGACTTCAGGGATGAGGTCCTAGAAGGACTTGTAAGCATAGAGTTTTTCTCAGTACCGCTCAGACTAGGGCAACGAGGACGACTTCCATGGTATGCTGGCCTTGCTAGAACCGTGTTGATGAAGCCGTTGGTGAGCTGGGGATATCTAGCTCGCCCAAGGAAGAGTGCAGCGGGTTACCCTTCACTCGGCCTACCCAGGGGCACCCTGATGGGCCTACGGGTCTGAGTGTGGCCCAGCAAGCCCAGGGAAGCCTGGGGGTACTCAGTATCCTTGTACGGAAACGAGTGCTGCCGCGAGGGATCTAGGAGGCCTGAAAAGCTTACTAGCGTTCAACTAAAGCAGAAGAGCGACTAAGGCCTCATGGAAGCTGTTGCACGCCTACCCCGCTGTAAGGCATATCAGGGGCCGCCTTCGAAGCGAGGGCTCACTTTGAGTTTCCCCTTAGCTATAAAACAGGACAGGATGAGCTCTGATTTAGAAACTGAAATACCCTGTCTCGTCGTGAAACCTCTTTTGCCCTCTCACAGCCATGCCTGCCGTGAGTATAAGCCTGACAACCACAGTGTTTTTAAGGGAGCTTCAAGGCGCAGAAGAAGAGCTTTCAAGGTGGGAAAACAAGGCCAGTCGCATCAGGCACCATCACCAGATTGACATGCAGCATAAGTGTCTGTGGGTACTGGCAGGTCAAAAGAGACCTAGCTACCTCCCTGGCTCTTCCCTGATTCAACTTTTCTGCATAGGGCGCTCTGCGTGTAGCGAACTGCTTCCATGACAGACTGCCCTAGGTCTCCTAGGGTCCTGTGCCTCTCCCAAAAACCTGAAGTGTTCCACACAAAACTGTGTTGTAGTGGAAGTTGCTGTGCAAGCTGCCTTTCTCCTAGAGATACGGTGACTTCAGGGATGAGGTCCTAGAAGGACTTGTAAGCAGAGAGTTTTTCTCAGTACCGCTCAGACTAGGGCAACGAGGACGACGTCCATGGTATGCTGGCCTTGCTAGAACCGTGTTGATGAAGCCGTTGGTGAGCTGGTGATACCTAGCTCGCCCAAGGAAGAGTGCAGCGGGTTACCCTTCACTCGGCCTATCCAGGGGCACCCTGATGGGCCTACGGGTCTGAGTGTGGCCCAGCAAGCCCAGGGGAGCCTGGGGGTACTCAGTATCCTTGTACGGAAACGAGTGCTGCCGCAAGGGATCTAGGAGGCCTGAAAAGCTTACTAGCGTTCAACTAAAGCAGAAGAGCGACTAAGGCCTCATGGAAGCTGTTGCACGCCTACCCCGCTGTAAGGCATATCAGGGGCCGCCTTCGAAGCGAGGGCTCACTTTGAGTTTCCCCTTAGCTATAAAACAGGACAGGATGAGCTCTGATTTAGAAACTGAAATACCCTGTCTCGTCGTGAAACCTCTTTTGCCCTCTCACAGCCATGCCTGCCGTGAGTATAAGCCTGACAACCACAGTGTTTTTAAGGGAGCTTCAAGGCGCAGAAGAAGAGCTTTCAAGGTGGGAAAACAAGGCCAGTCGCATCAGGCACCATCACCAGATTGACATGCAGCATAAGTGTCTGTGGGTACTGGCAGGTCAAAAGAGACCTAGCTACCTCCCTGGCTCTTCCCTGATTGAACTTTTCTGCATAGGGCGCTCTGCGTGTAGCGAACTGCTTCGATGACAGACTGCCCTAGGTCTCCTAGGGTCCTGTGCCTCTCCCAAAAACCTGAAGTGTTCCACACAAAACTGTGCTGTAGTGGAAGTTGCTGTGCAAGCTGCCTTTCTCCTAGAGATACGGTGACTTCAGGGATGAGGTCCTAGAAGGACTTGTAAGCAGAGAGTTTTTCTCAGTACCGCTCAGACTAGGGCAACGAGGACGACTTCCATGGTATGCTGGCCTTGCTAGAACCGTGTTGATGAAGCCGTTGGTGAGCTGGGGATATCTAGCTCGCCCAAGGAAGAGTGCAGAGGGTTACCCTTCACTCGGCCTACCCAGGGGCACCCTGATGGGCCTACGGGTCTGAGTGCGGCCCAGCAAGCCCAGGGGAGCCTGCGGGTACTCAGTATCCTTGTACGGAAACGAGTGCTGCCGCAAGGGATCTAGGCGGCCTGAAAAGCTTACTAGCGTTCAACTAAAGCAGGAGAGCGACTAAGGCCTCATGGAAGCTGTTGCACGCCTAACCCGCTGTAAGGCATATCAGGGCCCTCCTTCGAAGTTAGGCCTCACTTTGAGTTTCCCTTTAGCTATAGAACAGGACAGGATCAGCTCTGACTCAGAAACTGGAATACCATGTTTCTTCGTGACACCTCTTTTTCCCTCTCACAGCCATGCCTGTCGTGTGTATAAGCACGACACCAACAGTGTTTTTCACTTAGCTTCAAGGCGCATAAAAGGAGCTTTCATGATGGGAAACAAGGCTAGTCCCATCAGGTCCTGTTTCCAGATTGACACGCAGCGTAAGTATCTGTGGTTTCTAAGAGGACAAAAGAGACCTAGCTCCCTACTTGGCTCTTCCCAGAATCAAGTTTTCTGCACAGGGTGTTGTACATGTAGCGACGTGCCTAGACAATAGACTGCCCTAGGTCTCCTAAGAGCCCTGTGCATGTCCCCAAAGCCTGAAGCGTTACACAGAAAACTGTGCTTTAGTGGAAGTGGGAATGCAAGCCGTCTTTCTCCTTGAGATACGGTGACTTCAGGTATGAGGTCCTCGAAGGACTTCAAAGCAGAGAGTTTTGCTCAGTACAGCTCAGAATAGGGCGATGAGGCAGACTTCCATGGTATGCTGGCCTTGCTAGAACCGTGTTCCAGAGGCTGCTGGTGAGCTGAGGAAATCTAGCTTTCCCAAGAAAGAGTGCAGTTTGTTATGCTTCACTCGGCCTACAGAGGGGCACAGTGAAGGGCCTACGGGTGTGAGTGTGGCCCGGCAAGCCCAGGGGAGCCCTGGGGTACTCAGAGTTCTTGTACGGAAACGGGTACTGGCACGAGTGGGACTGGAGTCCTGAGAAGATTAGTACCTTTAAACTAATGCAGAACTGTGACTAAGGACTCAAGGAAAAGGCTGCACAACTACCCTTCTGGATGGCAAATCAGAGCTGTAGGCCAGGGTAGAGTGCACGTCAAGATTCCCCTTAGCTCTAGTGCAGGGCAGGATATGCTCCTAACCAGAACCTGGAAGCACCCGCTTTCTTTCGAGATAACTCATGTTCTTCCAGAGCCATGCCTGGAGTGAATACAAGTCCCACAACCACAGTGTTTTTCAGGTAGCTTTAAGGCCGCTTGAATGGAGCTTTCAAGACGGGAAAACAAGGCTTGACTCTTAAGGCCGCCATTTCCAGGTTGACACGCAGAAGAAGCATCTGTGCTTTCTAACAAGTCAAAAGAGACCTAGCTACTCCCTGGGTCTTGGAGAATCCACTTTCCTATGCCGGGTGTTCTGCGTGTAGCGAACTGCCTAAATGAAAGAATTCCCTAGGTGTCCTGGCTCCTGGGCATCTTCCAAAAGCCTGTAGCATTATACCAGAAAGTGTGCTCTAGTTGCACTTGGACCACAAGCCGACTTTCTCCTAGAGGTAGGTTGACTTCAGCTATGAGGTGGTAGAAGGAATTGTAAGCAAAGAGTTTTTCTCAGTACAGCTCGGACTACTGTAAGCAGGCAGACTTGCATGGCATGCTGCACCTCCTAGAATCATGTTCCTGAGGCTATTGGTGAGCTGAGAAAATCTAGGTCCCGCGACGAAGTGTGCATCATGCTCTCCTTCACTCGGCACAGACACGGGTACTCCGAAGGGTCTACGTGTCTGAATGTTGATCTTCGACTCAGGAGAGCCTGAGGGTGCTCAGTGCCTTTGTAGGGAAGCGAGTGCTGCCGCGAGGGGTCTAGGAGTCCAGAAAAGCTTACTAGCGTTCAGCTAAAGCAGAAGAGTGACTAAGGCTTCATAGAAGCTGTTGTACGCCTATCCCGCTGCATGGCATATCAGGGCCCTCCTTCGAAGCTAGGGCTCACTTTGAGTTTCCATTTAGCTACATAACAAGGCAGGATGAGCTCTGACTCAGAAACTGAAATACCCTGTCTCTTCGTGTAACCTCTTTTTCCCTCTCACAGCCATGCCTGCCGTGAGTATAAGCCTGACAACCACAGTGTTTTTAAGGGAGCTTCAAGGCGCAGAAGAAGAGCTTTCAAGGTGGGAAAACAAGGCCAGTCGCATCAGGCACCATCACCAGATTGACATGCAGCATAAGTGTCTGTGGGTACTGGCAGGTCAAAAGAGACCTAGCTACCTCCCTGGCTCTTCCCTGATTGAACTTTTCTGCATAGGGCGCTCTGCGTGTAGCGAACTGCTTCGATGACAGACTGCCCTAGGTCTCCTAGGGTCCTGTGCCTCTCCCAAAAACCTGAAGTGTTCCACACAAAACTGTGCTGTAGTGGAAGTTGCTGTGCAAGCTGCCTTTCTCCTAGAGATACGGTGACTTCAGGGATGAGGTCCTAGAAGGACTTGTAAGCAGAGAGTTTTTCTCAGTACCGCTCAGACTAGGGCAACGAGGACGACTTCCATGGTATGCTGGCCTTGCTAGAACCGTGTTGATGAAGCCGTTGGTGAGCTGGGGATATCTAGCTCGCCCAAGGAAGAGTGCAGCGGGTTACCCTTCACTCGGCCTACCCAGGGGCACCCTGATGGGCCTACGGGTCTGAGTGTGGCCCAGCAAGCACAGGGGAGCCTGGGGGTACTCAGTATCCTTGTACGGAAACGAGTGCTGCCGCGAGGGATCTAGGAGGCCTGAAAAGCTTACTAGCGTTCAACTAAAGCAGAAGAGCGACTAAGGCCTCATGGAAGCTGTTGCACGCCTACCCCGCTGTAAGGCATATCAGGGGCCGCCTTCGAAGCGAGGGCTCACTTTGAGTTTCCCCTTAGCTATAAAACAGGACAGGATGAGCTCTGATTTAGAAACTGAAATACCCTGTCTCGTCGTGAAACCTCTTTTGCCCTCTCACAGCCATGCCTGCCGTGAGTATAAGCCTGACAACCACAGTGTTTTTAAGGGAGCTTCAAGGCGCAGAAGAAGAGCTTTCAAGGTGGGAAAACAAGGCCAGTCGCATCAGGCACCATCACCAGATTGACATGCAGCATAAGTGTCTGTGGGTACTGGCAGGTCAAAAGAGACCTAGCTACCTCCCTGGCTCTTCCCTGATTCAACTTTTCTGCATAGGGCGCTCTGCGTGTAGCGAACTGCTTCCATGACAGACTGCCCTAGGTCTCCTAGGGTCCTGTGCCTCTCCCAAAAACCTGAAGTGTTCCACACAAAACTGTGTTGTAGTGGAAGTTGCTGTGCAAGCTGCCTTTCTCCTAGAGATACGGTGACTTCAGGGATGAGGTCCTAGAAGGACTTGTAAGCAGAGAGTTTTTCTCAGTACCGCTCAGACTAGGGCAACGAGGACGACGTCCATGGTATGCTGGCCTTGCTAGAACCGTGTTGATGAAGCCGTTGGTGAGCTGGGGATACCTAGCTCGCCCAAGGAAGAGTGCAGCGGGTTACCCTTCACTCGGCCTACCCAGGGGCACCCTGATGGGCCTATGGGTCTGAGAGTGGCCCAGCAAGCCCAGGGGAGCCTGGGGGTACTCAGTATCCTTGTACGGAAACGAGTGCTGCCGCAAGGGATCTAGGAGGCCTGAAAAGCTTACTAGCGTTCAACTAAAGGAGAAGAGCGACTAAGGCCTCATGGAAGCTGTTGCACGCCTACCCCGCTGTAAGACATATCAGGGGCCGCCTTCGAAGCGAGGGCTCACTTTGAGTTTCCCCTTAGCTATAAAACAGGACAGGATGAGCTCTGATTTAGAAACTGAAATACCCTGTCTCGTCGTGAAACCTCTTTTGCCCTCTCACAGCCATGCCTGCCGTGAGTATAAGCCTGACAACCACAGTGTTTTTAAGGGAGCTTCAAGGCGCATAAGAAGAGCTTTCAAGGTGGGAAAACAAGGCCAGTCGCATCAGGCACCATCACCAGATTGACATGCAGCATAAGTGTCTGTGGGTACTGGCAGGTCAAAAGAGACCTAGCTACCTCCCTGGCTCTTCCCTGATTCAACTTTTCTGCATAGGGCGCTCTGCGTGTAGCGAACTGCTTCGATGACAGACTGCCCTAGGTCTCCTAGGGTCCTGTGCCTATCCCAAAAACCTGAAGTGTTCCACACAAAACTGTGCTGTAGTGGAAGTTGCTGTGCAAGCTGCCTTTCTCCTAGAGATACGGTGACTTCAGGGATGAGGTCCTAGAAGGACTTGTAAGCAGAGAGTTTTTCTCAGTACCGCTCAGACTAGGGCAACGAGGACGACTTCCATGGTATGCTGGCCTTGCTAGAACCGTGTTGATGAAGCCGTTGGTGAGCTGGGGATATCTAGCTCGCCCAAGGAAGAGTGCAGCGGGTTACCCTTCACTAGGCCTACCCAGGGGCACCCTGATGGGCCTACGGGTCTGAGTGTGGCCCAGCAAGCCCAGGGGAGCCTGTGGGTACTCAGTATCCTTGTACGGAAACGAGTGCTGCCGCAAGGGATCTAGGCGGCCTGAAAAGCTTACTAGCGTTCAACTAAAGCAGGAGAGCGACTAAGGCCTCATGGAAGCTGTTGCACGCCTAACCCGCTGTAAGGCATATCAGGGCCCTCCTTCGAATTTAGGCCTCACTTTGAGTTTCCCTTTAGCTATAGAACAGGACAGGATCAGCTCTGACTCAGAAACTGGAATACCATGTTTCTTCGTGACACCTCTTTTTCCCTCTCACAGCCATGCCTGTCGTGTGTATAAGCACGACACCAACAGTGTTTTTCACTTAGCTTCAAGGCGCATAAAAGGAGCTTTCATGATGGGAAACAAGGCTAGTCCCATCAGGTCCTGTTTCCAGATTGACACGCAGCGTAAGTATCTGTGGTTTCTAAGAGGACAAAAGAGACCTAGCTCCCTACTTGGCTCTTCCCAGAATCAAGTTTTCTGCACAGGGTGTTGTACATGTAGCGACGTGCCTAGACAATAGACTGCCCTAGGTCTCCTAAGAGCCCTGTGCATGTCCCCAAAGCCTGAAGTGTTACACAGAAAACTGTGCTTTAGTGGAAGTGGGAATGCAAGCCGTCTTTCTCCTTGAGATACGGTGACTTCAGGTATGAGGTCCTCGAAGGACTTCAAAGCAGAGAGTTTTGCTCAGTACAGCTCAGAATAGGGCGATGAGGCAGACTTCCATGGTATGCTGGCCTTGCTAGAACCGTGTTCCAGAGGCTGCTGGTGAGCTGAGGAAATCTAGCTTTCCCAAGAAAGAGTGCAGTTTGTTATGCTTCACTCGGCCTACAGAGGGGCACAGTGAAGGGCCTACGGGTGTGAGTGTGGCCCGACAAGCCCAGGGGAGCCCTGGGGTACTCAGAGTTCTTGTACAGAAACGGGTACTGGCACGAGTGGGACTGGAGTCCTGAGAAGATTAGTACCTTTAAACTAATGCAGAACTGTGACTAAGGACTCAAGGAAAAGGCTGCACAACTACCCTTCTGGATGGCAAATCAGAGCTGTAGGCCAGGGTAGAGTGCACGTCAAGATTCCCCTTAGCTCTAGTGCAGGGCAGGATATGCTCCTAACCAGAGCCTGGAAGCACCCGCTTTCTTTCGAGATAACTCATGTTCTTCCAGAGCCATGCCTGGAGTGAATACAAGTCCCACAACCACAGTGTTTTTCAGGTAGCTTTAAGGCCGCTTGAATGGAGCTTTCAAGACGGGAAAACAAGGCTTGACTCCTAAGGCCGCCATTTCCAGGTTGACACGCAGAAGAAGCATCTGTGCTTTCTAACAAGTCAAAAGAGACCTAGCTACTCCCTGGGTCTTGGAGAATCCACTTTCCTATGCCGGGTGTTCTGCGTGTAGCGAACTGCCTAAATGAAAGAATTCCCTAGGTGTCCTGGCTCCTGGGCATCTTCCAAAAGCCTGTAGCATTATACCAGAAAGTGTGCTCTAGTTGCACTTGGACCACAAGCCGACTTTCTCCTAGAGGTAGGTTGACTTCAGCTATGAGGTGGTAGAAGGAATTGTAAGCAAAGAG
The DNA here is from genome assembly GCF_028564815.1 of Eubalaena glacialis. Classification (NCBI taxonomy): domain Eukaryota; kingdom Metazoa; phylum Chordata; class Mammalia; order Artiodactyla; family Balaenidae; genus Eubalaena; species Eubalaena glacialis. The sequence goes on along the minus strand of NC_083724.1, from coordinate 96,973,031 downwards.
TTTTTCTCAGTACAGCTCGGACTACTGTAAGCAGGCAGACTTGCATGGCATGCTGCACCTCCTAGAATCATGTTCCTGAGGCTATTGGTGAGCTGAGAAAATCTAGGTCCCGCGACGAAGTGTGCATCATGCTCTCCTTCACTCGGCACAGACACGGGTACTCCGAAGGGTCTACGTGTCTGAATGTTGATCTTCGACTCAGGAGAGCCTGGGGGTGCTCAGTGCCTTTGTAGGGAAGCGAGTGCTGCCGCGAGGGGTCTAGGAGTCCAGAAAAGCTTACTAGCGTTCAGCTAAAGCAGAAGAGTGACTAAGGCTTCATAGAAGCTGTTGTACGCCTATCCCGCTGCATGGCATATCAGGGCCCTCCTTCGAAGCTAGGGCTCACTTTGAGTTTCCATTTAGCTACATAACAAGGCAGGATGAGCTCTGACTCAGAAACTGAAATACCCTGTCTCTTCGTGTAACCTCTTTTTCCCTCTCACAGCCATGCCTGCCGTGAGTATAAGCCTGACAACCACAGTGTTTTTAAGGGAGCTTCAAGGCGCAGAAGAAGAGCTTTCAAGGTGGGAAAACAAGGCCAGTCGCATCAGGCACCATCACCAGATTGACATGCAGCATAAGTGTCTGTGGGTACTGGCAGGTCAAAAGAGACCTAGCTACCTCCCTGGCTCTTCCCTGATTGAACATTTCTGCATAGGGCCCTCTGCGTGTAGCGAACTGCTTCGATGACAGACTGCCCTAGGTCTCCTAGGGTCCTGTGCCTCTCCCAAAAACCTGAAGTGTTCCACACAAAACTGTGCTGTAGTGGAAGTTGCTGTGCAAGCTGCCTTTCTCCTAGAGATACGGTGACTTCAGGGATGAGGTCCTAGAAGGACTTGTAAGCAGAGAGTTTTTCTCAGTACCGCTCAGACTAGGGCAACGAGGACGACTTCCATGGTATGCTGGCCTTGCTAGAACCGTGTTGATGAAGCCGTTGGTGAGCTGGGTATATCTAGCTCGCCCAAGGAAGAGTGCAGCGGGTTACCCTTCACTCGGCCTACCCAGGGGCACCCTGATGGGCCTACGGGTCTGAGTGTGGCCCAGCAAGCACAGGGGAGCCTGGGGGTACTCAGTATCCTTGTACGGAAACGAGTGCTGCCGCGAGGGATCTAGGAGGCCTGAAAAGCTTACTAGCGTTCAACTAAAGCAGAAGAGCGACTAAGGCCTCATGGAAGCTGTTGCACGCCTACCCCGCTGTAAGGCATATCAGGGGCCGCCTTCGAAGCGAGGGCTCACTTTGAGTTTCCCCTTAGCTATAAAACAGGACAGGATGAGCTCTGATTTAGAAACTGAAATACCCTGTCTCGTCGTGAAACCTCTTTTGCCCTCTCACAGCCATGCCTGCCGTGAGTATAAGCCTGACAACCACAGTTTTTTTAAGGGAGCTCCAAGGCGCATAAGAAGAGCTTTCAAGGTGGGAAAACAAGGCCAGTCGCATCAGGCACCATCACCAGATTGACATGCAGCATAAGTGTCTGTGGGTACTGGCAGGTCAAAAGAGACCTAGCTACCTCCCTGGCTCTTCCCTGATTCAACTTTTCTGCATAGGGCGCTCTGCGTGTAGCGAACTGCTTCGATGACAGACTGCCCTAGGTCTCCTAGGGTCCTGTGCCTCTACCAAAAACCTGAAGTGTTCCACACAAAACTGTGCTGTAGTGGAAGTTACAGTGCAAGCTGCCTTTCTCCTAGAGATACGGTGACTTCAGGGATGAGGTCCTAGAAGGACTTGTAAGCAGAGAGTTTTTCTCAGTACCGCTCAGACTAGGGCAACGAGGACGACTTCCATGGTATGCTGGCCTTGCTAGAACCGTGTTGATGAAGCCGTTGGTGAGCTGGGGATATCTAGCTCGCCCAAGGAAGAGTGCAGCGGGTTACCCTTCACTCGGCCTACCCAGGGGCACCCTGATGGGCCTACGGGTCTGAGTGCGGCCCAGCAAGCCCAGGGGAGCCTGCGGGTACTCAGTATCCTTGTACGGAAACGAGTGCTGCCGCGAGGGATCTAGGCGGCCTGAAAAGCTTACTAGCGTTCAACTAAAGCAGGAGAGCGACTAAGGCCTCATGGAAGCTGTTGCACGCCTAACCCGCTGTAAGGCATATCAGGGCCCTCCTTCGAAGTTAGGCCTCACTTTGAGTTTCCCTTTAGCTATAGAACAGGACAGGATCAGCTCTGACTCAGAAACTGGAATACCATGTTTCTTCGTGACACCTCTTTTTCCCACTCACAGCCATGCCTGTCGTGTGTATAAGCACGACACCAACAGTGTTTTTCACTTAGCTTCAAGGCGCATAAAAGGAGCTTTCATGATGGGAAACAAGGCTAGTCCCATCAGGTCCTGTTTCCAGATTGACACGCAGCGTAAGTATCTGTGGTTTCTAAGAGGACAAAAGAGGCCTAGCTCCCTACTTGGCTCTTCCCAGAATCAAGTTTTCTGCACAGGGTGTTGTACATGTAGCGACGTGCCTAGACAATAGACTGCCCTAGGTCTCCTAAGAGCCCTGTGCATGTCCCCAAAGCCTGAAGTGTTACACAGAAAACTGTGTTTTAGTGGAAGTTGGAATGCAAGCCGTCTTTCTCCTTGAGATACGGTGACTTCAGGTATGAGGTCCTCGAAGGACTTCAAAGCAGAGAGTTTTGCTCAGTACAGCTCAGAATAGGGCGATGAGGCAGACTTCCATGGTATGCTGGACTTGCTAGAACCGTGTTCCAGAGGCTGCTGGTGAGCTGAGGAAATCTAGCTTTCCCAAGAAAGAGTGCAGTTTGTTATGCTTCACTCGGCCTACAGAGGGGCACAGTGAAGGGCCTACGGGTGTGAGTGTGGCCCGGCAAGCCCAGGGGAGCCCTGGGGTACTCAGAGTTCTTGTACGGAAACGGGTACTGGCACGAGTGGGACTGGAGTCCTGAGAAGATTAGTACCTTTAAACTAATGCAGAACTGTGACTAAGGACTCAAGGAAAAGGCTGCACAACTACCCTTCTGGATGGCAAATCAGAGCTGTAGGCCAGGGTAGAGTGCACGTCAAGATTCCCCTTAGCTCTAGTGCAGGGCAGGATATGCTCCTAACCAGAGCCTGGAAGCACCCGCTTTCTTTCGAGATAACTCATGTTCTTCCAGAGCCATGCCTGGAGTGAATACAAGTCCCACAACCACAGTGTTTTTCAGGTAGCTTTAAGGCCGCTTGAATGGAGCTTTCAAGACGGGAAAACAAGGCTTGACTCCTAAGGCCGCCATTTCCAGGTTGACACGCAGAAGAAGCATCTGTGCTTTCTAACAAGTCAAAAGAGACCTAGCTACTCCCTGGGTCTTGGAGAATCCACTTTCCTATGCCGGGTGTTCTGCGTGTAGCGAACTGCCTAAATGAAAGAATTCCCTAGGTGTCCTGGCTCCTGGGCATCTTCCAAAAGCCTGTAGCATTATACCAGAAAGTGTGCTCTAGTTGCACTTGGACCACAAGCCGACTTTCTCCTAGAGGTAGGTTGACTTCAGCTATGAGGTGGTAGAAGGAATTGTAAGCAAAGAGTTTTTCTCAGTACAGCTCGGACTACTGTAAGCAGGCAGACTTGCATGGCATGCTGCACCTCCTAGAATCATGTTCCTGAGGCTATTGGTGAGCTGAGAAAATCTAGGTCCCGCGACGAAGTGTGCATCATGCTCTCCTTCACTCGGCACAGACACGGGTACTCCGAAGGGTCTACGTGTCTGAATGTTGATCTTCGACTCAGGAGAGCCTGAGGGTGCTCAGTGCCTTTGTAGGGAAGCGAGTGCTGCCGCGAGGGGTCTAGGAGTCCAGAAAAGCTTACTAGCCTTCAGCTAAAGCAGAAGAGTGACTAAGGCTTCATAGAAGCTGTTGTACGCCTATCCCGCTGCATGGCATATCAGGGCCCTCCTTCGAAGCTAGGGCTCACTTTGAGTTTCCATTTAGCTACATAACAAGGCAGGATGAGCTCTGACTCAGAAACTGAAATACCCTGTCTCTTCGTGTAACCTCTTTTTCCCTCTCACAGCCATGCCTGCCGTGAGTATAAGCCTGACAACCACAGTGTTTTTAAGGGAGCTTCAAGGCGCATAAGAAGAGCTTTCAAGGTGGGAAAACAAGGCCAGTCGCATCAGGCACCATCACCAGATTGACATGCAGCATAAGTGTCTGTGGGTACTGGCAGGTCAAAAGAGACCTAGCTACCTCCCTGGCTCTTCCCTGATTCAACTTTTCTGCATAGGGCGCTCTGCGTGTAGCGAACTGCTTCGATGACAGACTGCCCTAGGTCTCCTAGGGTCCTGTGCCTCTCCCAAAAACCTGAAGTGTTCCACACAAAACTGTGCTGTAGTGGAAGTTGCTGTGCAAGCTGCCTTTCTCCTAGAGATACGGTGACTTCAGGGATGAGGTCCTAGAAGGACTTGTAAGCAGAGAGTTTTTCTCAGTACCGCTCAGACTAGGGCAACGAGGACGACTTCCATGGTATGCTGGCCTTGCTAGAACCGTGTTGATGAAGCCGTTGGTGAGCTGGGGATATCTAGCTCGCCCAAGGAAGAGTGCAGCGGGTTACCCTTCACTCGGCCTACCCAGGGGCACCCTGATGGGCCTACGGGTCTGAGTGTGGCCCAGCAAGCCCAGGGGAGCCTGGGGGTACTCAGTATCCTTGTACGGAAACGAGTGCTGCCGCGAGGGATCTAGGAGGCCTGAAAAGCTTACTAGCGTTCAACTAAAGCAGGAGAGCGACTAAGGCCTCATGGAAGCTGTTGCACGCCTACCCCGCTGTAAGGCATATCAGGGGCCGCCTTCGAAGCGAGGGCTCACTTTGAGTTTCCCCTTAGCTATAAAACAGGACAGGATGAGCTCTGATTTAGAAACTGAAATACCCTGTCTCGTCGTGAAACCTTTTTTGCCCTCTCACAGCCATGCCTGCCGTGAGTATAAGCCTGACAACCACAGTGTTTTTAAGGGAGCTTCAAGGCGCATAAGAAGAGCTTTCAAGGTGGGAAAACAAGGCCAGTCGCATCAGGCACCATCACCAGATTGACATGCAGCATAAGTGTCTGTGGGTACTGGCAGGTCAAAAGAGACCTAGCTACCTCCCTGGCTCTTCCCTGATTCAACTTTTCTGCATAGGGCGCTCTGCGTGTAGTGAACTGCTTCGATGACAGACTGCCCTAGGTCTCCTAGGGTCCTGTGCCTCTCCCAAAAACCTGAAGTGTTCCACACAAAACTGTGCTGTAGTGGAAGTTGCTGTGCAAGCTGCCTTTCTCCTAGAGATACGGTGACTTCAGGGATGAGGTCCTAGAAGGACTTGTAAGCAGAGAGTTTTTCTCAGTACCGCTCAGACTAGGGCAACGAGGATGATTTCCATGGTATGCTGGCCTTGCTAGAACCGTGTTCATGAAGCCGTTGGTGAGCTGGGGATATCTAGCTCGCCCAAGGAAGAGTGCAGCGGGTTACCCTTCACTCGGCCTACCCAGGGGCACCCTGATGGGCCTACGGGTCTGAGTGCGGCCCAGCAAGCCCAGGGGAGCCTGCGGGTACTCAGTATCCTTGTACGGAAACGAGTGCTGCCGCGAGGGATCTAGGCGGCCTGAAAAGCTTACTAGCGTTCAACTAAAGCAGGAGAGCGACTAAGGCCTCATGGAAGCTGTTGCACGCCTAACCCGCTGTAAGGCATATCAGGGCCCTCCTTCGAAGTTAGGCCTCACTTTGAGTTTCCCTTTAGCTATAGAACAGGACAGGATCAGCTCTGACTCAGAAACTGGAATACGATGGTTCTTCGTGACACCTCTTTTTCCCTCTCACAGCCATGCCTGTCGTGTGTATAAGCCCGACACCAACAGTGTTTTTTACTTAGCTTCAAGGCGCATAAAAGGAGCTTTCATGATGGGAAACAAGGCTAGTCCCATCAGGTCCTGTTTCCAGATTGACACGTAGCGTAAGTATCTGTGGTTTATAAGAGGACAAAAAAGACCTAGCTAGCTACTTGGCTCTTCCCAGAATCAAGTTTTCTGCACAGGGTGTTGTACATGTAGCAACGTGCCTAGACAATAGACTGCCCTAGGTCTCCTAAGAGCCCTGTGCATGTCCCCAAAGCCTGAAGTGTTACACAGAAAACTGTGCTTTAGTGGAAGTTGGAATGCAAGCCGTCTTTCTCCTTGAGATACGGTGACTTCAGGTATGAGGTCCTCGAAGGACTTCAAAGCAGAGAGTTTTGCTCAGTACAGCTCAGAATAGGGCGATGAGGCAGACTTCCATGGTATGCGGGACTTTCTAGAACCGTGTTCCAGAGGCTGCTGGTGAGCTGAGGAAATCTAGCTTTCCCAAGAAAGAGTGCAGTTTGTTATGCTTCACTCGGCCTACAGAGGGGCACAGTGAAGGGTCTACGGGTGTGAGTGTGGCCCGGCAAGCCCAGGGGAGCCCTGGGGTACTCAGAGTTCTTGTACGGAAACGGGTACTGGCACGAGTGGGACTGGAGTCCTGAGAAGATTAGTACCTTTAAACTAATGCAGAACTGTGACTAAGGACTCAAGGAAAAGGCTGCACAACTACCCTTCTGGATGGCAAATCAGAGCTGTAGGCCAGGGTAGAGTGCACGTCAAGATTCCCCTTAGCTCTAGTGCAGGGCAGGATATGCTCCTAACCAGAGCCTGGAAGCACCCGCTTTCTTTCGAGATAACTCATGTTCTTCCAGAGCCATGCCTGGAGTGAATACAAGTCCCACAACCACAGTGTTTTTCAGGTAGCTTTAAGGCCGCTTGAATGGAGCTTTCAAGACGGGAAAACAAGGCTTGACTCCTAAGGCCGCCATTTCCAGGTTGACACGCAGAAGAAGCATCTGTGCTTTCTAACAAGTCAAAAGAGACCTAGCTACTCCCTGGGTCTTGGAGAATCCACTTTCCTATGCCGGGTGTTCTGCGTGTAGCGAACTGCCTAAATGAAAGAATTCCCTAGGTGTCCTGGCTCCTGGGCATCTTCCAAAAGCCTGTAGCATTATACCAGAAAGTGTGCTCTAGTTGCACTTGGACCACAAGCCGACTTTCTCCTAGAGGTAGGTTGACTTCAGCTATGAGGTGGTAGAAGGAATTGTAAGCAAAGAGTTTTTCTCAGTACAGCTCGGACTACTGTAAGCAGGCAGACTTGCATGGCATGCTGCACCTCCTAGAATCATGTTCCTGAGGCTATTGGTGAGCTGAGAAAATCTAGGTCCCGCGACGAAGTGTGCATCATGCTCTCCTTCACTCGGCACAGACACGGGTACTCCGAAGGGTCTACGTGTCTGAATGTTGATCTTCGACTCCGGAGAGCGTGGGGGTGCTCAGTGCCTTTGTAGGGAAGCGAGTGCTGCCGCGAGGGGTCTAGGAGTCCAGAAAAGCTTACTAGCCTTCAGCTAAAGCAGAAGAGTGACTAAGGCTTCATAGAAGCTGTTGTACGCCTATCCCGCTGCATGGCATATCAGGGCCCTCCTTCGAAGTTAGGGCTCACTTTGAGTTTCCATTTAGCTACATAACAAGGCAGGATGAGCTCTGACTCAGAAAATGAAATACCCTGTCTCTTCGTGTAACCTCTTTTTACCTCTCACAGCCATGCCTGCCGTGAGTATAAGCCTGACAACCACAGTGTTTTTAAGGGAGCTTCAAGGCGCAGAAGAAGAGCTTTCAAGGTGGGAAAACAAAGCCAGTCGCATCAGGCACCATCACCAGGTTGACATGCAGCATAAGTTTCCGTGGGTACTGGCAGGTCAAAAGAGACCTAGCTACCTCCCTGGCTCTTCCCTGATTCAACTTTTCTGCATAGGGCGTTCTGCGTGTAGCGAACTGCTTAGATGAAAGACTGCCCTAGGTCTCCTAGGTTCCTGTGCCTCTCCCAAAAACCTGAAGTGTTCCACACAAAACTGTGCCGTAGTGGAAGTTGCAGTGCAAGCTGCCTTTCTCCTAGAGATACGGTGACTTCAGGGATGAGGTCCTAGAAGGACTTGTAAGCAGAGAGTTTTTCTCAGTACCGCTCAGACTAGGGCAACGAGGACGACTTCCATGGTATGCTGGCCTTGCTAGAACCGTGTTCATGAAGCCGTTGGTGAGCTGGGGATATCTAGCTTGCCCAAGGAAGAGTGCAGCGGGTTACCCTTCACTCGGCCTACCCAGGGGCACCCTGATGGGCCTACGGGTCTGAGTGTGGCCCAGCAAGCCCAGGGGAGCCTGGGGGTACTCAGTATCCTTGTACGGAAACGAGTGCTGCCGCGAGGGATCTAGGAGGCCTGAAAAGCTTACTAGCGTTCAACTAAAGCAGAAGAGCGACTAAGGCCTCATGGAAGCTGTTGCACGCCTACCCCGCTGTAAGGCATATCAGGGGCCGCCTTCGAAGCGAGGGCTCACTTTGAGTTTCCCCTTAGCTATAAAACAGGACAGGATGAGCTCTGATTTAGAAACTGAAATACCCTGTCTCGTCGTGAAACCTCTTTTGCCCTCTCACAGCCATGCCTGCCGTGAGTATAAGCCTGACAACCACAGTGTTTTTAAGGGAGCTTCAAGGCGCATAAGAAGAGCTTTCAAGGTGGGAAAACAAAGCCAGTCGCATCAGGCACCATCACCAGATTGACATGCAGCATAAGTGTCTGTGGGTACTGGCAGGTCAAAAGAGACCTAGCTACCTCCCTGGCTCTTCCCTGATTCAACTTTTCTGCATAGGGCGCTCTGCGTGTAGCGAACTGCTTCGATGACAGACTGCCCTAGGTCTCCTAGGGTCCTGTGCCTCTCCCAAAAACCTGAAGTGTTCCACACAAAACTGTGCTGTAGTGGAAGTTGCTGTGCAAGCTGCCTTTCTCCTAGAGATACGGTGACTTCAGGGATGAGGTCCTAGAAGGACTTGTAAGCAGAGAGTTTTTCTCAGTACCGCTCAGACTAGGGCAACGAGGACGACTTCCATGGTATGCTGGCCTTGCTAGAACCGTGTTGATGAAGCCGTTGGTGAGCTGGGGATATCTAGCTCGCCCAAGGAAGAGTGCAGCGGGTTACCCTTCACTCGGCCTACCCAGGGGCACCCTGATGGGCCTACGGGTCTGAGTGCGGCCCAGCAAGCCAAGGGGAGCCTGCGGGTACTCAGTATCCTTGTACGGAAACGAGTGCAGCCGCGAGGGATCTAAGCGGCCTGAAAAGCTTACTAGCGTTCAACTAAAGCAGGAGAGCGACTAAGGCCTCATGGAAGCTGTTGCACGCCTAACCCGCTGTAAGGCATATCAGGGCCCTCCTTCGAAGTTAGGCCTCACTTTGAGTTTCCCTTTAGCTATAGAACAGGACAGGATCAGCTCTGACTCAGAAACTGGAATACCATGTTTCTTCGTGACACCTCTTTTTCCCTCTCACAGCCATGCCTGTCGTGTGTATAAGCCCGACACCAACAGTGTTTTTCACTTAGCTTCAAGGCGCATAAAAGGAGCTTTCATGATGGGAAACAAGGCTAGTCCCATCAGGTCCTGTTTCCAGATTGACACGTAGCATAAGTATCTGTGGTTTCTAAGAGGACAAAAGAGACCTAGCTAGCTACTTGGCTCTTCCCAGAATCAAGTTTTCTGCACAGGGTGTTGTACATGTAGCGACGTGCCTAGACAATAGACTGCCCTAGGTCTCCTAAGAGCCCTGTGCATGTCCCCAAAGCCTGAAGTGTTACACAGAAAAGTGTGCTTTAGTGGAAGTTGGAATGCAAGCCGTCTTTCTCCTTGAGATACGGTGACTTCAGGTATGAGGTCCTCGAAGGACTTCAAAGCAGAGAGTTTTGCTCAGTACACAGCTCAGAATAGGGCGATGAGGCAGACTTCCATGGTATGCTGGACTTGCTAGAACCGTGTTCCAGAGGCTGCTGGTGAGCTGAGGAAATCTAGCTTTCCCAAGAAAGAGTGCAGTTTGTTATGCTTCACTCGGCCTACAGAGGGGCACAGTGAAGGGCCTACGGGTGTGAGTGTGGCCCGGCAAGCCCAGGGGAGCCCTGGGGTACTCAGAGTTCTTGTACGGAAACGGGTACTGGCACGAGTGGGACTGGAGTCCTGAGAAGATTAGTACCTTTAAACTAATGCAGAACTGTGACTAAGGACTCAAGGAAAAGGCTGCACAACTACCCTTCTGGATGGCAAATCAGAGCTGTAGGCCAGGGTAGAGTGCACGTCAAGATTCCCCTTAGCTCTAGTGCAGGGCAGGATATGCTCCTAACCAGAGCCTGGAAGCACCCGCTTTCTTTCGAGATAACTCATGTTCTTCCAGAGCCATGCCTGGAGTGAATACAAGTCCCACAACCACAGTGTTTTTCAGGTAGCTTTAAGGCCGCTTGAATGGAGCTTTCAAGACGGGAAAACAAGGCTTGACTCCTAAGGCCGCCATTTCCAGGTTGACACGCAGAAGAAGCATCTGTGCTTTCTAACAAGTCAAAAGAGACCTAGCTACTCCCTGGGTCTTGGAGAATCCACTTTCCTATGCCGGGTGTTCTGCGTGTAGCGAACTGCCTAAATGAAAGAATTCCCTAGGTGTCCTGGCTCCTGGGCATCTTCCAAAAGCCTGTAGCATTATACCAGAAAGTGTGCTCTAGTTGCACTTGGACCACAAGCCGACTTTCTCCTAGAGGTAGGTTGACTTCAGCTATGAGGTGGTAGAAGGAATTGTAAGCAAAGAGTTTTTCTCAGTACAGCTCGGACTACTGTAAGCAGGCAGACTTGCATGGCATGCTGCACCTCCTAGAATCATGTTCCTGAGGCTATTGGTGAGCTGAGAAAATCTAGGTCCCGCGACGAAGTGTGCATCATGCTCTCCTTCACTCGGCACAGACACGGGTACTCCGAAGGGTCTACGTGTCTGAATGTTGATCTTCGACTCAGGAGAGCCTGGGGGTGCTCAGTGCCTTTGTAGGGAAGCGAGTGCTGCCGCGAGGGGTCTAGGAGTCCAGAAAAGCTTACTAGCCTTCAGCTAAAGCAGAAGAGTGACTAAGGCTTCATAGAAGCTGTTGTACGCCTATCCCGCTGCATGGCATATCAGGGCCCTCCTTCGAAGCTAGGGCTCACTTTGAGTTTCCATTTAGCTACATAACAAGGCAGGATGAGCTCTGACTCAGAAACTGAAATACCCTGTCTCTTCGTGTAACCTCTTTTCCCTCTCACAGCCATGCCTGCCGTGAGTATAAGCCTTACAACCACAGTGTTTTTAAGGGAGCTTCAAGGCGCATAAGTAGAGCTTTCAAGGTGGGAAAACAAAGCCAGTCGCATCAGGCACCATCACCAGGTTGACACGCAGCATAAGTGTCCGTGGGTACTGGCAGGTCAAAAGAGACCTAGCTACCTCCCTGGCTCTTCCCTGATTCAACTTTTCTGCATAGGGCGCTCTGCGTGTAGCGAACTGCTTAGATGAAAGACTGCCCTAGGTCTCCTAGGTTCCTGTGCCTCTCCCAAAAACCTGAAGTGTTCCACACAAAACTGTGCTGTAGTGGAAGTTACAGTGCAAGCTGCCGTTCTCCTAGAGATACGGTGACTTCAGGGATGAGGTCCTAGAAGGACTTGTAAGCAGAGAGTTTTTCTCAGTACCGCTCAGACTAGGGCAACGAGGACGACTTCCATGGTATGCTGGCCTTGCTAGAACCGTGTTGATGAAGCCGTTGGTGAGCTGGGGATATCTAGCTCGCCCAAGGAAGAGTGCAGCGGGTTACCCTTCACTCGGCCTACCCAGGGGCACCCTGATGGGCCTACGGGTCTGAGTGTGGCCCAGCAAGCCCAGGGGAGCCTGGGGGTACTCAGTATCCTTGTACGGAAACGAGTGCTGCCACGAGGGATCTAGGAGGCCTGAAAAGCTTACTAGCGTTCAACTAAAGCAGAAGAGCGACTAAGGCCTCATGGAAGCTGTTGCACGCCTACCCCGCTGTAAGGCATATCAGGGGCCGCCTTCGAAGCGAGGGCTCACTTTGAGTTTCCCCTTAGCTATAAAACAGGACAGGATGAGCTCTGATTTAGAAACTGAAATACCCTGTCTCGTCGTGAAACCTCTTTTGCCCTCTCACAGCCATGCCTGCCGTGAGTATAAGCCTGACAACCACAGTGTTTTTAAGGGAGCTTCAAGGCGCATAAGAAGAGCTTTCAAGGTGGGAAAACAAAGCCAGTCGCATCAGGCACCATCACCAGATTGACATGCAGCATAAGTGTCTGTGGGTACTGGCAGGTCAAAAGAGACCTAGCTACCTCCCTGGCTCTTCCCTGATTCAACTTTTCTGCATAGGGCGCTCTGCGTGTAGCGAACTGCTTCGATGACAGACTGCCCTAGGTCTCCTAGGGGCCTGTGCCTCTCCCAAAAACCTGAAGTGTTCCACACAAAACTGTGCTGTAGTGGAAGTTGCTGTGCAAGCTGCCTTTCTCCTAGAGATACGGTGACTTCAGGGATGAGGTCCTAGAAGGACTTGTAAGCAGAGAGTTTTTCTCAGTACCGCTCAGACTAGGGCAACGAGGACGACTTCCATGGTATGCTGGCCTTGCTAGAACCGTGTTGATGAAGCCGTTGGTGAGCTGGGGATATCTAGCTCGCCCAAGGAAGAGTGCAGCGGGTTACCCTTCACTCGGCCTACCCAGGGGCACCCTGATGGGCCTACGGGTCTGAGTGCGGCCCAGCAAGCCAAGGGGAGCCTGCGGGTACTCAGTATCCTTGTACTGAAACGAGTGCTGCCGCGAGGGATCTAAGCGGCCTGAAAAGCTTACTAGCGTTCAACTAAAGCAGGAGAGCGACTAAGGCCTCATGGAAGCTGTTGCACGCCTAACCCGCTGTAAGGCATATCAGGGCCCTCCTTCGAAGTTAGGCCTCACTTTGAGTTTCCCTTTAGCTATAGAACAGGACAGGATCAGCTCTGACTCAGAAACTGGAATACCATGTTTCTTCGTGACACCTCTTTTTCCCTTTCACAGCCATGCCTGTCGTGTGTATAAGCACGACACCAACAGTGTTTTTCACTTAGCTTCAAGGCGCATAAAAGGAGCTTTCATGATGGGAAACAAGGCTAGTCCCATCAGGTCCTGTTTCCAGATTGACACGTAGCCTAAGTATCTGTGGTTTCTAAGAGGACAAAAGAGACCTAGCTAGCTACTTGGCTCTTCCCAGAATCAAGTTTTCTGCACAGGGTGTTGTACATGTAGTGACGTGCCTAGACAATAGACTGCCCTAGGTCTCCTAAGAGCCCTGTGCATGTCCCCAAAGCCTGAAGTGTTACACAGAAAACAGTGCTTTAGTGGAAGTGGGAATGCAAGCCGTCTTTCTCCTTGAGATACGGTGACTTCAGGTATGAGGTCCTCGAAGGACTTCAAAGCAGAGAGTTTTGCTCAGTACAGCTCAGAATAGGGCGAAGAGGCAGACTTCCATGGTATGCTGGACTTGCTAGAACCGTGTTCCAGAGGCTGCTGGTGAGCTGAGGAAATCTAGCTTTCCCAAGAAAGAGTGCAGTTTGTTATGCTTCACTCGGCCTACAGAGGGGCACAGTGAAGGGCCTACGGGTGTGAGTGTGGCCCGGCAAGCCCAGGGGAGCCCTGGGGTACTCAGAGTTCTTGTACGGAAACGGGTACTGGCACGAGTGGGACTGGAGTCCTGAGAAGATTAGTACCTTTAAACTAATGCAGAACTGTGACTAAGGACTCAAGGAAAAGGCTGCACAACTACCCTTCTGGATGGCAAATCAGAGCTGTAGGCCAGGGTAGAGTGCACGTCAAGATTCCCCTTAGCTCTAGTGCAGGGCAGGATATGCTCCTAACCAGAGCCTGGAAGCACCCGCTTTCTTTCGAGATAACTCATGTTCTTCCAGAGCCATGCCTGGAGTGAATACAAGTCCCACAACCACAGTGTTTTTCAGGTAGCTTTAAGGCCGCTTGAATGGAGCTTTCAAGACGGGAAAACAAGGCTTGACTCCTAAGGCCGCCATTTCCAGGTTGACACGCAGAAGAAGCATCTGTGCTTTCTAACAAGTCAAAAGAGACCTAGCTACTCCCTGGGTCTTGGAGAATCCACTTTCCTATGCCGGGTGTTCTGCGTGTAGCGAACTGCCTAAATGAAAGAATTCCCTAGGTGTCCTGGCTCCTGGGCATCTTCCAAAAGCCTGTAGCATTATACCAGAAAGTGTGCTCTAGTTGCACTTGGACCACAAGCCGACTTTCTCCTAGAGGTAGGTTGACTTCAGCTATGAGGTGGTAGAAGGAATTGTAAGCAAAGAGTTTTTCTCAGTACAGCTCGGACTACTGTAAGCAGGCAGACTTGCATGGCATGCTGCACCTCCTAGAATCATGTTCCTGAGGCTATTGGTGACCTGAGAAAATCTAGGTCCCGCGACGAAGTGTGCATCATGCTCTCCTTCACTCGGCACAGACACGGGTACTCCGAAGGGTCTACGTGTCTGAATGTTGATCTTCGACTCAGGAGAGCCTGGGGGTGCTCAGTGCCTTTGTAGGGAAGCGAGTGCTGCCGCGAGGGGTCTAGGAGTCCAGAAAAGCTTACTAGCCTTCAGCTAAAGCAGAAGAGTGACTAAGGCTTCATAGAAGCTGTTGTACGCCTATCCCGCTGCATGGCATATCAGGGCCCTCCTTCGAAGCTAGGGCTCACTTTGAGTTTCCATTTAGCTACATAACAAGGCAGGATGAGCTCTGACTCAGAAACTGAAATACCCTGTCTCTTCGTGTAACCTCTTTTTCCCTCTCACAGCCATGCCTGCCGTGAGTATAAGCCTGACAACCACAGTGTTTTTAAGGGAGCTTCAAGGCGCATAAGAAGAGCTCTCAAGGTGGGAAAACAAGGCCAGTCGCATCAGGCACCATCACCAGATTGACATGCAGCATAAGTGTCTGTGGGTACTGGCAGGTCAAAAGAGACCTAGCTACCTCCCTGGCTCTTCCCTGATTCAACTTTTCTGCATAGGGCGCTCTGCGTGTAGCGAACTGCTTCGATGACAGACTGCCCTAGGTCTCCTAGGGTCCTGTGCCTCTCCCAAAAACCTGAAGTGTTCCACACAAAACTGTGCTGTAGTGGAAGTTGCAGTGCAAGCTGCCTTTCTCCTAGAGATACGGTGACTTCAGGGATGAGGTCCTAGAAGGACTTGTAAGCAGAGAGTTTTTCTCAGTACCGCTCAGACTAGGGCAACGAGGACGACTTCCATGGTATGCTGGCCTTGCTAGAACCGTGTTGATGAAGCCGTTGGTGAGCTGGGGATATCTAGCTCGCCCAAGGAAGAGTGCAGCGGGTTACCCTTCACTCGGCCTACCCAGGGGCACCCTGATGGGCCTACGGGTCTGAGTGTGGCCCAGCAAGCCCAGGGGAGCCTGGGGGTACTCAGTATCCTTGTACGGAAACGAGTGCTGCCGCGAGGGATCTAGGAGGCCTGAAAAGCTTACTAGCGTTCAACTAAAGCAGAAGAGCGACTAAGGCCTCATGGAAGCTGTTGCACGCCTACCCCGCTGTAAGGCATATCAGGGGCCACCTTCGAAGCGAGGGCTCACTTTGAGTTTCCCCTTAGCTATAAAACAGGACAGGATGAGCTCTGATTTAGAAACTGAAATACCCTGTCTCGTCGTGAAACCTCTTTTGCCCTCTCACAGCCATGCCTGCCATGAGTATAAGCCTGACAACCACAGTGTTTTTAAGGGAGCTTCAAGGCGCAGAAGAAGAGCTTCCAAGGTGGGAAAACAAGGCCAGTCGCATCAGGCACCATCACCAGATTGACATGCAGCATAAGTGTCTGTGGGTACTGGCAGGTCAAAAGAGACCTAGCTACCTCCCTGGCTCTTCCCTGATTGAACTTTTCTGCATAGGGCGCTCTGCGTGTAGCGAACTGCTTCGATGACAGACTGCCCTAGGTCTCCTAGGGTCCTGTGCCTCTACCAAAAACCTGAAGTGTTCCACACAAAACTGTGCTGTAGTGGAAGTTGCTGTGCAAGCTGCCTTTCTCCTAGAGATACGGTGACTTCAGGGATGAGGTCCTAGAAGGACTTGTAAGCAGAGAGTTTTTCTCAGTACCGCTCAGACTAGGGCAACGAGGACGACTTCCATGGTATGCTGGCCTTGCTAGAACCGTGTTGATGAAGCCGTTGGTGAGCTGGGGATATCTAGCTCGCCCAAGGAAGAGTGCAGCGGGTTACCCTTCACTCGGCCTACCCAGGGGCACCCTGATGGGCCTACGGCTCTGAGTGCGGCCCAGCAAGCCCAGGGGAGCCTGCGGGTACTCAGTATCCTTGTACGGAAACGAGTGCTGCCGCGAGGGATCTAGGAGGCCTGAAAAGCTTACTAGCGTTCAACTAAAGCAGGAGAGCGACTAAGGCCTCATGGAAGCTGTTGCACGCCTAACCCGCTGTAAGGCATATCAGGGCCCTCCTTCGAAGTTAGGCCTCACTTTGAGTTTCCCTTTAGCTATAGAACAGGACAGGATCAGCTCTGACTCAGAAACTGGAATACCATGTTTCTTCGTGACACCTCTTTTTCCCTCTCACAGCCATGCCTGTCGTGTGTATAAGCCCGACACCAACAGTGTTTTTCACTTAGCTTCAAGGCGCATAAAAGGAGCTTTCATGATGGGAAACAAGGCTAGTCCCATCAGGTCCTGTTTCCAGATTGACACGTAGCGTAAGTATCTGTGGTTTCTAAGAGGACAAATGAGACCTAGCTAGCTACTTGGCTCTTCCCAGAATCAAGTTTTCTGCACAGGGTGTTGTACATGTAGCGACGTGCCTAGACAATAGACTGCCCTAGGTCTCCTAAGAGCCCTGTGCATGTCCCCAAAGCCTGAAGTGTTACACAGAAAACTGTGCTTTAGTGGAAGTGGGAATGCAAGCCGTCTTTCTCCTTGAGATACGGTGACTTCAGGTATGAGGTCCTCGAAGGACTTCAAAGCAGAGAGTTTTGCTCAGTACAGCTCAGAATAGGGCGATGAGGCAGACTTCCATGGTATGCTGGCCTTGCTAGAACCGTGTTCCAGAGGCTGCTGGTGAGCTGAGGAAATCTAGCTTTCCCAAGAAAGAGTGCAGTTTGTTATGCTTCACTCGGCCTACAGAGGGGCACAGTGAAGGGCCTACAGGTGTGAGTGTGGCCCGGCAAGCCCAGGGGAGCCCTGGGGTACTCAGAGTTCTTGTACAGAAACGGGTACTGGCACGAGTGGGACTGGAGTCCTGAGAAGATTAGTACCTTTAAACTAATGCAGAACTGTGACTAAGGACTCAAGGAAAAGGCTGCACAACTACCCTTCTGGATGGCAAATCAGAGCTGTAGGCCAGGGTAGAGTGCACGTCAAGATTCCCCTTAGCTCTAGTGCAGGGCAGGATATGCTCCTAACCAGAGCCTGGAAGCACCCGCTTTCTTTCGAGATAACTCATGTTCTTCCAGAGCCATGCCTGGAGTGAATACAAGTCCCACAACCACAGTGTTTTTCAGGTAGCTTTAAGGCCGCTTGAATGGAGCTTTCAAGACGGGAAAACAAGGCTTGACTCCTAAGGCCGCCATTTCCAGGTTGACACGCAGAAGAAGCATCTGTGCTTTCTAACAAGTCAAAAGAGACCTAGCTACTCCCTGGGTCTTGGAGAATCCACTTTCCTATGCCGGGTGTTCTGCGTGTAGCGAACTGCCTAAATGAAAGAATTCCCTAGGTGTCCTGGCTCCTGGGCATCTTCCAAAAGCCTGTAGCATTATACCAGAAAGTGTGCTCTAGTTGCACTTGGACCACAAGCCGACTTTCTCCTAGAGGTAGGTTGACTTCAGCTATGAGGTGGTAGAAGGAATTGTAAGCAAAGAGTTTTTCTCAGTACAGCTCGGACTACTGTAAGCAGGCAGACTTGCATGGCATGCTGCACCTCCTAGAATCATGTTCCTGAGGCTATTGGTGAGCTGAGAAAATCTAGGTCCCGCGACGAAGTGTGCATCATGCTCTCCTTCACTCGGCACAGACACGGGTACTCCGAAGGGTCTACGTGTCTGAATGTTGATCTTCGACTCAGGAGAGCCTGAGGGTGCTCAGTGCCTTTGTAGGGAAGCGAGTGCTGCCACGAGGGGTCTAGGAGTCCAGAAAAGCTTACTAGCGTTCAGCTAAAGCAGAAGAGTGACTAAGGCTTCATAGAAGCTGTTGTACGCCTATCCCGCTGTAAGGCATATCAGGGCCCTCCTTCGAAGCTAGGGCTCACTTTGAGTTTCCATTTAGCTACATAACAAGGCAGGATGAGCTCTGACTCAGAAACTGAAATACCCTGTCTCTTCGTGTAACCTCTTTTTCCCTCTCACAGCCATGCCTGCCGTGAGTATAAGCCTGACAACCACAGTGTTTTTAAGGGAGCTTCAAGGCGCATAAGAAGAGCTTTCAAGGTGGGAAAACAAGGCCAGTCGCATCAGGCACCATCACTAGATTGACATGCAGCATAAGTGTCTGTGGGTACTGGCAGGTCAAAAGAGACCTAGCTACCTCCCTGGCTCTTCCCTGATTCAACTTTTCTGCATAGGGCGCTCTGCGTGTAGCGAACTGCTTTGATGACAGACTGCCCTAGGTCTCCTAGGGTCCTGTGCCTCTCCCAAAAACCTGAAGTGTTCCACACAAAACTGTGCTGTAGTGGAAGTTGCAGTGCAAGCTGCCTTTCTCCTAGAGATACGGTGACTTCAGGGATGAGGTCCTAGAAGGACTTGTAAGCATAGAGTTTTTCTCAGTACCGCTCAGACTAGGGCAACGAGGACGACTTCCATGGTATGCTGGCCTTGCTAGAACCGTGTTGATGAAGCCGTTGGTGAGCTGGGGATATCTAGCTCGCCCAAGGAAGAGTGCAGCGGGTTACCCTTCACTCGGCCTACCCAGGGGCACCCTGATGGGGCTACGGGTCTGAGTGCGGCCCAGCAAGCCAAGGGGAGCCTGCGGGTACTCAGTATCCTTGTACGGAAACGAGTGCAGCCGCGAGGGATCTAAGCGGCCTGAAAAGCTTACTAGCGTTCAACTAAAGCAGGAGAGCGACTAAGGCCTCATGGAAGCTGTTGCACGCCTAACCCGCTGTAAGGCATATCAGGGCCCTCCTTCGAAGTTAGGCCTCACTTTGAGTTTCCCTTTAGCTATAGAACAGGACAGGATCAGCTCTGACTCAGAAACTGGAATACCATGTTTCTTCGTGACACCTCTTTTTCCCTCTCACAGCCATGCCTGTCGTGTGTATAAGCCCGACACCAACAGTGTTTTTCACTTAGCTTCAAGGCGCATAAAAGGAGCTTTCATGATGGGAAACAAGGCTAGTCCCATCAGGTCCTGTTTCCAGATTGACACGTAGCCTAAGTATCTGTGGTTTCTAAGAGGACAAAAGAGACCTAGCTAGCTACTTGGCTCTTCCCAGAATCAAGTTTTCTGCACAGGGTGTTGTACATGTAGCGACGTGCCTAGACAATAGACTGCCCTAGGTCTCCTAAGAGCCCTGTGCATGTCCCCAAAGCCTGAAGTGTTACACAGAAAACTGTGCTTTAGTGGAAGTTGGAATGCAAGCCGTCTTTCTCCTTGAGATACGGTGACTTCAGGTATGAGGTCCTCGAAGGACTTCAAAGCAGAGAGTTTTGCTCAGTACACAGCTCAGAATAGGGCGATGAGGCAGACTTCCATGGTATGCTGGACTTGCTAGAACCGTGTTCCAGAGGCTGCTGGTGAGCTGAGGAAATCTAGCTTTCCCAAGAAAGAGTGCAGTTTGTTATGCTTCACTCGGCCTACAGAGGGGCACAGTGAAGGGCCTACGGGTGTGAGTGTGGCCCGGCAAGCCCAGGGGAGCCCTGGGGTACTCAGAGTTCTTGTACGGAAACGGGTACTGGCACGAGTGGGACTGGAGTCCTGAGAAGATTAGTACCTTTAAACTAATGCAGAACTGTGACTAAGGACTCAAGGAAAAGGCTGCACAACTACCCTTCTGGATGGCAAATCAGAGCTGTAGGCCAGGGTAGAGTGCACGTCAAGATTCCCCTTAGCTCTAGTGCAGGGCAGGATATGCTCCTAACCAGAGCCTGGAAGCACCCGCTTTCTTTCGAGATAACTCATGTTCTTCCAGAGCCATGCCTGGAGTGAATACAAGTCCCACAACCACAGTGTTTTTCAGGTAGCTTTAAGGCCGCTTGAATGGAGCTTTCAAGACGGGAAAACAAGGCTTGACTCCTAAGGCCGCCATTTCCAGGTTGACACGCAGAAGAAGCATCTGTGCTTTCTAACAAGTCAAAAGAGACCTAGCTACTCCCTGGGTCTTGGAGAATCCACTTTCCTATGCCGGGTGTTCTGCGTGTAGCGAACTGCCTAAATGAAAGAATTCCCTAGGTGTCCTGGCTCCTGGGCATCTTCCAAAAGCCTGTAGCATTATACCAGAAAGTGTGCTCTAGTTGCACTTGGACCACAAGCCGACTTTCTCCTAGAGGTAGGTTGACTTCAGCTATGAGGTGGTAGAAGGAATTGTAAGCAAAGAGTTTTTCTCAGTACAGCTCGGACTACTGTAAGCAGGCAGACTTGCATGGCATGCTGCACCTCCTAGAATCATGTTCCTGAGGCTATTGGTGAGCTGAGAAAATCTAGGTCCCGCGACGAAGTGTGCATCATGCTCTCCTTCACTCGGCACAGACACGGGTACTCCGAAGGGTCTACGTGTCTGAATGTTGATCTTCGACTCAGGAGAGCCTGGGGGTGCTCAGTGCCTTTGTAGGGAAGCGAGTGCTGCCGCAAGGGGTCTAGGAGTCCAGAAAAGCTTACTAGCCTTCAGCTAAAGCAGAAGAGTGACTAAGGCTTCATAGAAGCTGTTGTACGCCTATCCCGCTGCATGGCATATCAGGGCCCTCCTTCGAAGCTAGGGCTCACTTTGAGTTTCCATTTAGCTACATAACAAGGCAGGATGAGCTCTGACTCAGAAACTGAAATACCCTGTCTCTTCGTGTAACCTCTTTTCCCTCTCACAGCCATGCCTGCCGTGAGTATAAGCCTGACAACCACAGTGTTTTTAAGGGAGCTTCAAGGCGCATAAGAAGAGCTTTCAAGGTGGGAAAACAAAGCCAGTCGCATCAGGCACCATCACCAGGTTGACACGCAGCATAAGTGTCCGTGGGTACTGGCAGGTCAAAAGAGACCTAGCTACCTCCCTGGCTCTTCCCTGATTCAACTTTTCTGCATAGGGCGCTCTGCGTGTAGCGAACTGCTTAGATGAAAGACTGCCCTAGGTCTCCTAGGTTCCTGTGCCTCTCCCAAAAACCTGAAGTGTTCCACACAAAACTGTGCTGTAGTGGAAGTTACAGTGCAAGCTGCCTTTCTCCTAGAGATACGGTGACTTCAGGGATGAGGTCCTAGAAGGACTTGTAAGCAGAGAGTTTTTCTCAGTACCGCTCAGACTAGGGCAACGAGGACGACTTCCATGGTATGCTGGCCTTGCTAGAACCGTGTTGATGAAGCCGTTGGTGAGCTGGGGATATCTAGCTCGCCCAAGGAAGAGTGCAGCGGGTTACCCTTCACTCGGCCTACCCAGGGGCACCCTGATGGGCCTACGGGTCTGAGTGTGGCCCAGCAAGCCCAGGGGAGCCTGGGGGTACTCAGTATCCTTGTACGGAAACGAGTGCTGCCGCGAGGGATCTAGGAGGCCTGAAAAGCTTACTAGCGTTCAACTAAAGCAGAAGAGCGACTAAGGCCTCATGGAAGCTGTTGCACGCCTACCCCGCTGTAAGGCATATCAGGGGCCGCCTTCGAAGCGAGGGCTCACTTTGAGTTTCCCCTTAGCTATAAAACAGGACAGGATGAGCTCTGATTTAGAAACTGAAATACCCTGTCTCGTCGTGAAACCTCTTTTGCCCTCTCACAGCCATGCCTGCCGTGAGTATAAGCCTGACAACCACAGTGTTTTTAAGGGAGCTTCAAGGCGCAGAAGAAGAGCTTTCAAGGTGGGAAAACAAAGCCAGTCGCATCAGGCACCATCACCAGATTGACATGCAGCATAAGTGTCTGTGGGTACTGGCAGGTCAAAAGAGACCTAGCTACCTCCCTGGCTCTTCCCTGATTCAACTTTTCTGCATAGGGCGCTCTGCGTGCAGCGAACTGCTTCGATGACAGACTGCCCTAGGTCTCCTAGGGGCCTGTGCCTCTCCCAAAAACCTGAAGTGTTCCACACAAAACTGTGCTGTAGTGGAAGTTGCTGTGCAAGCTGCCTTTCTCCTAGAGATACGGTGACTTCAGGGATGAGGTCCTAGAAGGACTTGTAAGCAGAGAGTTTTTCTCAGTACCGCTCAGACTAGGGCAACGAGGACGACTTCCATGGTATGCTGGCCTTGCTAGAACCGTGTTGATGAAGCCGTTGGTGAGCTGGGGATATCTAGCTCGCCCAAGGAAGAGTGCAGCGGGTTACCCTTCACTCGGCCTACCCAGGGGCACCCTGATGGGCCTACGGGTCTGAGTGCGGCCCAGCAAGCCAAGGGGAGCCTGCGGGTACTCAGTATCCTTGTACTGAAACGAGTGCTGCCGCGAGGGATCTAAGCGGCCTGAAAAGCTTACTAGCGTTCAACTAAAGCAGGAGAGCGACTAAGGCCTCATGGAAGCTGTTGCACGCCTAACCCGCTGTAAGGCATATCAGGGCCCTCCTTCGAAGTTAGGCCTCACTTTGAGTTTCCCTTTAGCTATAGAACAGGACAGGATCAGCTCTGACTCAGAAACTGGAATACCATGTTTCTTCGTGACACCTCTTTTTCCCTCTCACAGCCATGCCTGTTGTGTGTATAAGCCCGACACCAACAGTGTTTTTCACTTAGCTTCAAGGCGCATAAAAGGAGCTTTCATGATGGGAAACAAGGCTAGTCCCATCAGGTCCTGTTTCCAGATTGACACGTAGCGTAAGTATCTGTGGTTTCTAAGAGGACAAAAGAGACCTAGCTAGCTACTTGGCTCTTCCCAGAATCAAGTTTTCTGCACAGGGTGTTGTACATGTAGTGACGTGCCTAGACAATAGACTGCCCTAGGTCTCCTAAGAGCCCTGTGCATGTCCCCAAAGCCTGAAGTGTTACACAGAAAACTGTGCTTTAGTGGAAGTTGGAATGCAAGCCGTCTTTCTCCTTGAGATACGGTGACTTCAGGTATGAGGTCCTCGAAGGACTTCAAAGCAGAGAGTTTTGCTCAGTACAGCTCAGAATAGGGCGATGAGGCAGACTTCCATGGTATGCTGGACTTGCTAGAACCGTGTTCCAGAGGCTGCTGGTGAGCTGAGGAAATCTAGCTTTCCCAAGAAAGAGTGCAGTTTGTTATGCTTCACTCGGCCTACAGAGGGGCACAGTGAAGGGCCTACGGGTGTGAGTGTGGCCCGGCAAGCCCAGGGGAGCCCTGGGGTACTCAGAGTTCTTGTACGGAAACGGGTACTGGCACGAGTGGGACTGGAGTCCTGAGAAGATTAGTACCTTTAAACTAATGCAGAACTGTGACTAAGGACTCAAGGAAAAGGCTGCACAACTACCCTTCTGGATGGCAAATCAGAGCTGTAGGCCAGGGTAGAGTGCACGTGAAGAGTCCCCATAGCTCTAGTGCAGGGCAGGATATGCTCCTAACCAGAGCCTGGAAGCACCCGCTTTCCTTCGAGATAACTCATGTTCTTCCAGAGCCATGCCTGGAGTGAATACAAGTCCCACAACCACAGTGTTTTTCAGGTAGCTTTAAGGCCGCTTGAATGGAGCTTTCAAGACGGGAAAACAAGGCTTGACTCCTAAGGCCGCCATTTCCAGGTTGACACGCAGAAGAAGCATCTGTGCTTTCTAACAAGTCAAAAGAGACCTAGCTACTCCCTGGGTCTTGGAGAATCCACTTTCCTATGCCGGGTGTTCTGCGTGTAGCGAACTGCCTAAATGAAAGAATTCCCTAGGTGTCCTGGCTCCTGGGCATCTTCCAAAAGCCTGTAGCATTATACCAGAAAGTGTGCTCTAGTTGCACTTGGACCACAAGCCGACTTTCTCCTAGAGGTAGGTTGACTTCAGCTATGAGGTGGTAGAAGGAATTGTAAGCAAAGAGTTTTTCTCAGTACAGCTCGGACTACTGTAAGCAGGCAGACTTGCATGGCATGCTGCACCTCCTAGAATCATGTTCCTGAGGCTATTGGTGAGCTGAGAAAATCTAGGTCCCGCGACGAAGTGTGCATCATGCTCTCCTTCACTCGGCACAGACACGGGTACTCCGAAGGGTCTACGTGTCTGAATGTTGATCTTCGACTCAGGAGAGCCTGGGGGTGCTCAGTGCCTTTGTAGGGAAGCGAGTGCTGCCGCGAGGGGTCTAGGAGTCCAGAAAAGCTTACTAGCCTTCAGCTAAAGCAGAAGAGTGACTAAGGCTTCATAGAAGCTGTTGTACGCCTATCCCGCTGCATGGCATATCAGGGCCCTCCTTCGAAGCTAGGGCTCACTTTGAGTTTCCATTTAGCTACATAACAAGGCAGGATGAGCTCTGACTCAGAAACTGAAATACCCTGTCTCTTCGTGTAACCTCTTTTGCCCTCTCACAGCCATGCCTGCCGTGAGTATAAGCCTGACAACCACAGTGTTTTTAAGGGAGCTTCAAGGCGCAGAAGAAGAGCTTTCAAGGTGGGAAAACAAAGCCAGTCGCATCAGGCACCATCACCAGGTTGACACGCAGCATAAGTGTCCGTGGGTACTGGCAGGTCAAAAGAGACCTAGCTACCTCCCTGGCTCTTCCCTGATTCAACTTTTCTGCATAGGGCGCTCTGCCTGTAGTGAACTGCTTAGATGAAAGACTGCCCTAGGTCTCCTAGGTTCCTGTGCCTCTCCCAAAAACCTGAAGTGTTCCACACAAAACTGTGCTGTAGTGGAAGTTGCTGTGCAAGCTGCCTTTCTCCTAGAGATACGGTGACTTCAGGGATGAGGTCCTGGAAGGATTTGTAAGCAGAGAGTTTTTCTCAGTACCGCTCAGACTAGGGCAACGAGGACGACTTCCATGGTATGCTGGCCTTGCTAGAACCGTGTTGATGAAGCCGTTGGTGAGCTGGGGATATCTAGCTCGCCCAAGGAAGAGTGCAGCGGGTTACCCTTCACTCGGCCTACCCAGGGGCACCCTGATGGGCCTACGGGTCTGAGTGTGGCCCAGCAAGCCCAGGGGAGCCTGGGGGTACTCAGTATCCTTGTACGGAAACGAGTGCTGCCGCGAGAGATCTAGGAGGCCTGAAAAGCTTACTAGCGTTCAACTAAAGCAGAAGAGCGACTAAGGCCTCATGGAAGCTGTTGCATGCCTACCCCGCTGTAAGGCATATCAGGGGCCGCCTTCGAAGCGAGGGCTCACTTTGAGTTTCCCCTTAGCTATAAAACAGGACAGGATGAGCTCTGATTTAGAAACTGAAATACCCTGTCTCGTCGTGAAACCTATTTTGCCCTCTCACAGCCATGCCTGCCGTGAGTATAAGCCTGACAACCACAGTGTTTTTAAGGGAGCTTCAAGGCGCATAAGAAGAGCTTTCAAGGTGGGAAAACAAGGCCAGTCGCATCAGGCACCATCACCAGATTGACATGCAGCATAAGTGTCTGTGGGTACTGGCAGGTCAAAAGAGACCTAGCTACCTCCCTGGCTCTTCCCTGATTCAACTTTTCTGCATAGGGCGCTCTGCGTGTAGCGAACTGCTTCGATGACAGACTGCCCTAGGTCTCCTAGGGTCCTGTGCCTCTCCCAAAAACCTGAAGTGTTCCACACAAAACTGTGCTGTAGTGGAACTTGCTGTGCAAGCTGCCTTTCTCCTAGAGATACGGTGACTTCAGGGATGAGGTCCTAGAAGGACTTGTAAGCAGAGAGTTTTTCTCAGTACCGCTCAGACTAGGGCAACGAGGACGACTTCCATGGTATGCTGGCCTTGCTAGAACCGTGTTGATGAAGCCGTTGGTGAGCTGGGGATATCTAGCTCGCCCAAGGAAGAGTGCAGCGGGTTACCCTTCACTCGGCCTACCCAGGGGCACCCTGATGGGCCTACGGGTCTGAGTGTGGCCCAGCAAGCCAAGGGGAGCCTGCGGGTACTCAGTATCCTTGTACGGAAACGAGTGCTGCCGCGAGGGATCTAGGCGGCCTGAAAAGCTTACTAGCGTTCAACTAAAGCAGGAGAGCGACTAAGGCCTCATGGAAGCTGTTGCACGCCTAACCCGCTGTAAGGCATATCAGGGCCCTCCTTCGAAGTTAGGCCTCACTTTGAGTTTCCCTTTAGCTATAGAACAGGACAGGATCAGCTCTGACTCAGAAACTGGAATACCATGTTTCTTCGTGACACCTCTTTTTCCCTCTCACAGCCATGCCTGTCGTGTGTATAAGCCCGACACCAACAGTGTTTTTCACTTAGCTTCAAGGCGCATAAAAGGAGCTTTCATGATGGGAAACAAGGCTAGTCCCATCAGGTCCTGTTTCCAGATTGACACGTAGCGTAAGTATCTGTGGTTTCTAAGAGGACAAAAGAGACCTAGCTAGCTACTTGGCTCTTCCCAGAATCAAGTTTTCTGCACAGGGTGTTGTACATGTAGCGACGTGCCTAGACAATAGACTGCCCTAGGTCTCCTAAGAGCCCTGTGCATGTCCCCAAAGCCTGAAGTGTTACACAGAAAACAGTGCTTTAGTGGAAGTTGGAATGCAAGCCGTCTTTCTCCTTGAGATACGGTGACTTCAGGTATGAGGTCCTCGAAGGACTTCAAAGCAGAGAGTTTTGCTCAGTACAGCTCAGAATAGGGCGATGAGGCAGACTTCCATGGTATGCTGGACTTGCTAGAACCGTGTTCCAGAGGCTGCTGGTGAGCTGAGGAAATCTAGCTTTCCCAAGAAAGAGTGCAGTTTGTTATGCTTCACTCGGCCTACAGAGGGGCACAGTGAAGGGCCTACGGGTGTGAGTGTGGCCCGGCAAGCCCAGGGGAGCCCTGGGGTACTCAGAGTTCTTGTACGGAAACGGGTACTGGCACGAGTGGGACTGGAGTCCTGAGAAGATTAGTACCTTTAAACTAATGCAGAACTGTGACTAAGGACTCAAGGAAAAGGCTGCACAACTACCCTTCTGGATGGCAAATCAGAGCTGTAGGCCAGGGTAGAGTGCACGTCAAGATTCCCCTTAGCTCTAGTGCAGGGCAGGATATGCTCCTAACCAGAGCCTGGAAGCACCCGCTTTCTTTCGAGATAACTCATGTTCTTCCAGAGCCATGCCTGGAGTGAATACAAGTCCCACAACCACAGTGTTTTTCAGGTAGCTTTAAGGCCGCTTGAATGGAGCTTTCAAGACGGGAAAACAAGGCTTGACTCCTAAGGCCGCCATTTCCAGGTTGACACGCAGAAGAAGCATCTGTGCTTTCTAACAAGTCAAAAGAGACCTAGCAACTCCCTGGGTCTTGGAGAATCCACTTTCCTATGCCGGGTGTTCTGCGTGTAGCGAACTGCCTAAATGAAAGAATTCCCTAGGTGTCCTGGCTCCTGGGCATCTTCCAAAAGCCTGTAGCATTATACCAGAAAGTGTGCTCTAGTTGCACTTGGACCACAAGCCGACTTTCTCCTAGAGGTAGGTTGACTTCAGCTATGAGGTGGTAGAAGGAATTGTAAGCAAAGAGTTTTTCTCAGTACAGCTCGGACTACTGTAAGCAGGCAGACTTGCATGGCATGCTGCACCTCCTAGAATCATGTTCCTGAGGCTATTGGTGAGCTGAGAAAATCTAGGTCCCGCGACGAAGTGTGCATCATGCTCTCCTTCACTCGGCACAGACACGGGTACTCCGAAGGGTCTACGTGTCTGAATGTTGATCTTCGACTCAGGAGAGCCTGGGGGTGCTCAGTGCCTTTGTAGGGAAGCGAGTGCTGCCGCGAGGGGTCTAGGAGTCCAGAAAAGCTTACTAGCCTTCAGCTAAAGCAGAAGAGTGACTAAGGCTTCATAGAAGCTGTTGTACGCCTATCCCGCTGCATGGCATATCAGGGCCCTCCTTCGAAGCTAGGGCACACATTGAGTTTCCATTTAGCTACATAACAAGGCAGGATGAGCTCTGACTCAGAAACTGAAATACCCTGTCTCTTCGTGTAACCTCTTTTTCCCTCTCACAGCCATGCCTGCCGTGAGTATAAGCCTGACAACCACAGTGTTTTTAAGGGAGCTTCAAGGCGCATAAGAAGAGCTCTCAAGGTGGGAAAACAAGGCCAGTCGCATCAGGCACCATCACCAGATTGACATGCAGCATAAGTGTCTGTGGGTACTGGCAGGTCAAAAGAGACCTAGCTACCTCCCTGGCTCTTCCCTGATTCAACTTTTCTGCATAGGGCGCTCTGCGTGTAGCGAACTGCTTCGATGACAGACTGCCCTAGGTCTCCTAGGGTCCTGTGCCTCTCCCAAAAACCTGAAGTGTTCCACACAAAACTGTGCTGTAGTGGAAGTTGCTGTGCAAGCTGCCTTTCTCCTAGAGATACGGTGACTTCAGGGATGAGGTCCTAGAAGGACTTGTAAGCAGAGAGTTTTTCTCAGTACCGCTCAGACTAGGGCAACGAGGACGACTTCCATGGTATGCTGGCCTTGCTAGAACCGTGTTGATGAAGCCGTTGGTGAGCTGGGGATATCTAGCTCGCCCAAGGAAGAGTGCAGCGGGTTACCCTTCACTCGGCCTACCCAGGGGCACCCTGATGGGCCTACGGGTCTGAGTGTGGCCCAGCAAGCCCAGGGGAGCCTGGGGGTACTCAGTATCCTTGTACGGAAACGAGTGCTGCCGCGAGGGATCTAGGAGGCCTGAAAAGCTTACTAGCGTTCAACTAAAGCAGAAGAGCGACTAAGGCCTCATGGAAGCTGTTGCACGCCTACCCCGCTGTAAGGCATATCAGGGGCCGCCTTCGAAGCGAGGGCTCACTTTGAGTTTCCCCTTAGCTATAAAACAGGACAGGATGAGCTCTGATTTAGAAACTGAAATACCCTGTCTCGTCGTGAAACCTCTTTTGCCCTCTCACAGCCATGCCTGCCATGAGTATAAGCCTGACAACCACAGTGTTTTTAAGGGAGCTTCAAGGCGCAGAAGAAGAGCTTTCAAGGTGGGAAAACAAGGCCAGTCGCATCAGGCACCATCACCAGATTGACATGCAGCATAAGTGTCTGTGGGTACTGGCAGGTCAAAAGAGACCTAGCTACCTCCCTGGCTCTTCCCTGATTGAACTTTTCTGCATAGGGCGCTCTGCGTGTAGCGAACTGCTTCGATGACAGACTGCCCTAGGTCTCCTAGGGTCCTGTGCCTCTACCAAAAACCTGAAGTGTTCCACACAAAACTGTGCTGTAGTGGAAGTTGCTGTGCAAGCTGCCTTTCTCCTAGAGATACGGTGACTTCAGGGATGAGGTCCTAGAAGGACTTGTAAGCAGAGAGTTTTTCTCAGTACCGCTCAGACTAGGGCAACGAGGACGACTTCCATGGTATGCTGGCCTTGCTAGAACCGTGTTGATGAAGCCGTTGGTGAGCTGGGGATATCTAGCTCGCCCAAGGAAGAGTGCAGCGGGTTACCCTTCACTCGGCCTACCCAGGGGCACCCTGATGGGCCTACGGCTCTGAGTGCGGCCCAGCAAGCCCAGGGGAGCCTGCGGGTACTCAGTATCCTTGTACGGAAACGAGTGCTGCCGCGAGGGATCTAGGAGGCCTGAAAAGCTTACTAGCGTTCAACTAAAGCAGGAGAGCGACTAAGGCCTCATGGAAGCTGTTGCACGCCTAACCCGCTGTAAGGCATATCAGGGCCCTCCTTCGAAGTTAGGCCTCACTTTGAGTTTCCCTTTAGCTATAGAACAGGACAGGATCAGCTCTGACTCAGAAACTGGAATACCATGTTTCTTCGTGACACCTCTTTTTCCCTCTCACAGCCATGCCTGTCGTGTGTATAAGCCCGACACCAACAGTGTTTTTCACTTAGCTTCAAGGAGCATAAAAGGAGCTTTCATGATGGGAAACAAGGCTAGTCCCATCAGGTCCTGTTTCCAGATTGACACGTAGCGTAAGTATCTGTGGTTTCTAAGAGGACAAATGAGACCTAGCTAGCTACTTGGCTCTTCCCAGAATCAAGTTTTCTGCACAGGGTGTTGTACATGTAGCGACGTGCCTAGACAATAGACTGCCCTAGGTCTCCTAAGAGCCCTGTGCATGTCCCCAAAGCGTGAAGTGTTACACAGAAAACTGTGCTTTAGTGGAAGTGGGAATGCAAGCCGTCTTTCTCCTTGAGATACGGTGACTTCAGGTATGAGGTCCTCGAAGGACTTCAAAGCAGAGAGTTTTGCTCAGTACAGCTCAGAATAGGGCGATGAGGCAGACTTCCATGGTATGCTGGCCTTGCTAGAACCGTGTTCCAGAGGCTGCTGGTGAGCTGAGGAAATCTAGCTTTCCCAAGAAAGAGTGCAGTTTGTTATGCTTCACTCGGCCTACAGAGGGGCACAGTGAAGGGCCTACGGGTGTGAGTGTGGCCCGGCAAGCCCAGGGGAGCCCTGGGGTACTCAGAGTTCTTGTACAGAAACGGGTACTGGCACGAGTGGGACTGGAGTCCTGAGAAGATTAGTACCTTTAAACTAATGCAGAACTGTGACTAAGGACTCAAGGAAAAGGCTGCACAACTACCCTTCTGGATGGCAAATCAGAGCTGTAGGCCAGGGTAGAGTGCACGTCAAGATTCCCCTTAGCTCTAGTGCAGGGCAGGATATGCTCCTAACCAGAGCCTGGAAGCACCCGCTTTCTTTCGAGATAACTCATGTTCTTCCAGAGCCATGCCTGGAGTGAATACAAGTCCCACAACCACAGTGTTTTTCAGGTAGCTTTAAGGCCGCTTGAATGGAGCTTTCAAGACGGGAAAACAAGGCTTGACTCCTAAGGCCGCCATTTCCAGGTTGACACGCAGAAGAAGCATCTGTGCTTTCTAACAAGTCAAAAGAGACCTAGCTACTCCCTGGGTCTTGGAGAATCCACTTTCCTATGCCGGGTGTTCTGCGTGTAGCGAACTGCCTAAATGAAAGAATTCCCTAGGTGTCCTGGCTCCTGGGCATCTTCCAAAAGCCTGTAGCATTATACCAGAAAGTGTGCTCTAGTTGCACTTGGACCACAAGCCGACTTTCTCCTAGAGGTAGGTTGACTTCAGCTATGAGGTGGTAGAAGGAATTGTAAGCAAAGAGTTTTTCTCAGTACAGCTCGGACTACTGTAAGCAGGCAGACTTGCATGGCATGCTGCACCTCCTAGAATCATGTTCCTGAGGCTATTGGTGAGCTGAGAAAATCTAGGTCCCGCGACGAAGTGTGCATCATGCTCTCCTTCACTCGGCACAGACACGGGTACTCCGAAGGGTCTACGTGTCTGAATGTTGGTCTTCGACTCAGGAGAGCCTGAGGGTGCTCAGTGCCTTTGTAGGGAAGCGAGTGCTGCCACGAGGGGTCTAGGAGTCCAGAAAAGCTTACTAGCGTTCAGCTAAAGCAGAAGAGTGACTAAGGCTTCATAGAAGCTGTTGTACGCCTATCCCGCTGTAAGGCATATCAGGGCCCTCCTTCGAAGCTAGGGCTCACTTTGAGTTTCCATTTAGCTACATAACAAGGCAGGATGAGCTCTGACTCAGAAACTGAAATACCCTGTCTCTTCGTGTAACCTCTTTTTCCCTCTCACAGCCATGCCTGCCGTGAGTATAAGCCTGACAACCACAGTGTTTTTAAGGGAGCTTCAAGGCGCATAAGAAGAGCTTTCAAGGTGGGAAAACAAAGCCAGTCGCATCAGGCACCATCACCAGGTTGACACGCAGCATAAGTGTCCGTGGGTACTGGCAGGTCAAAAGAGACCTAGCTACCTCCCTGGCTCTTCCCTGATTCAACTTTTCTGCATAGGGCGCTCTGCGTGTAGCGAACTGCTTCGATGACAGACTGCCCTAGGTCTCCTAGGGTCCTGTGCCTCTCCCAAAAACCTGAAGTGTTCCACACAAAACTGCTGTAGTGGAAGTTGCTGTGCAAGCTGCCTTTCTCCTAGAGATACGGTGACTTCAGGGATGAGGTTCTAGAAGGACTTGTAAGCAGAGAGTTTTTCTCAGTACCGCTCAGACTAGGGCAACGAGGACGACTTCCATGGTATGCTGGCCTTGCTAGAACCGTGTTGATGAAGCCGTTGGTGAGCTGGGGATATCTAGCTCGCCCAAGGAAGAGTGCAGCGGGTTACCCTTCACTCGGCCTACCCAGGGGCACCCTGATGGGCCTACGGGTCTGAGTGTGGCCCAGCAAGCCCAGGGGAGCCTGGGGGTACTCAGTATCCTTGTACGGAAACGAGTGCTGCCGCGAGGGATCTAGGAGGCCTGAAAAGCTTACTAGCGTTCAACTAAAGCAGAAGAGCGACTAAGGCCTCATGGAAGCTGTTGCACGCCTACCCCGCTGTAAGGCATATCAGGGGCCGCCTTCGAAGCGAGGGCTCACTTTGAGTTTCCCCTTAGCTATAAAACAGGACAGGATGAGCTCTGATTTAGAAACTGAAATACCCTGTCTCGTCGTGAAACCTCTTTTGCCCTCTCACAGCCATGCCTGCCGTGAGTATAAGCCTGACAACCACAGTGTTTTTAAGGGAGCTTCAAGGCGCAGAAGAAGAGCTTTCAAGGTGGGAAAACAAGGCCAGTCGCATCAGGCACCATCACCAGATTGACATGCAGCATAAGTGTCTGTGGGTACTGGCAGGTCAAAAGAGACCTAGCTACCTCCCTGGCTCTTCCCTGATTCAACTTTTCTGCATAGGGCGCTCTGCGTGTAGCGAACTGCTTCCATGACAGACTGCCCTAGGTCTCCTAGGGTCCTGTGCCTCTCCCAAAAACCTGAAGTGTTCCACACAAAACTGTGTTGTAGTGGAAGTTGCTGTGCAAGCTGCCTTTCTCCTAGAGATACGGTGACTTCAGGGATGAGGTCCTAGAAGGACTTGTAAGCAGAGAGTTTTTCTCAGTACCGCTCAGACTAGGGCAACGAGGACGACGTCCATGGTATGCTGGCCTTGCTAGAACCGTGTTGATGAAGCCGTTGGTGAGCTGGTGATACCTAGCTCGCCCAAGGAAGAGTGCAGCGGGTTACCCTTCACTCGGCCTATCCAGGGGCACCCTGATGGGCCTACGGGTCTGATTGTGGCCCAGCAAGCCCAGGGGAGCCTGGGGGTACTCAGTATCCTTGTTCGGAAACGAGTGCTGCCGCAAGGGATCTAGGAGGCCTGAAAAGCTTACTAGCGTTCAACTAAAGCAGAAGAGCGACTAAGGCCTCATGGAAGCTATTGCACGCCTACCCCGCTGTAAGGCATATCAGGGGCCGCCTTCGAAGCGAGGGCTCACTTTGAGTTTCCCCTTAGCTATAAAACAGGACAGGATGAGCTCTGATTTAGAAACTGAAATACCCTGTCTCGTCGTGAAACCTCTTTTGCCCTCTCACAGCCATGCCTGCCGTGAGTATAAGCCTGACAACCACAGTGTTTTTAAGGGAGCTTCAAGGCGCATAAGAAGAGCTTTCAAGGTGGGAAAACAAGGCCAGTCGCATCAGGCACCATCACCAGATTGACATGCAGCATAAGTGTCTGTGGGTACTGGCAGGTCAAAAGAGACCTAGCTACCTCCCTGGCTCTTCCCTGATTGAACTTTTCTGCATAGGGCGCTCTGCGTGTAGCGAACTGCTTCGATGACAGAGTGCCCTAGGTCTCCTAGGGTCCTGTGCCTCTCCCAAAAACCTGAAGTGTTCCACACAAAACTGTGCTGTAGTGGAAGTTGCTGTGCAAGCTGCCTTTCTCCTAGAGATACGGTGACTTCAGGGATGAGGTCCTAGAAGGACTTGTAAGCAGAGAGTTTTTCTCAGTACCGCTCAGACTAGGGCAACGAGGACGACTTCCATGGTATGCTGGCCTTGCTAGAACCGTGTTGATGAAGCCGTTGGTGAGCTGGGGATATCTAGCTCGCCCAAGGAAGAGTGCAGCGGGTTACCCTTCACTCGGCCTACCCAGGGGCACCCTGATGGGCCTACGGGTCTGAGTGCGGCCCAGCAAGCCCAGGGGAGCCTGCGGGTACTCAGTATCCTTGTACGGAAACGAGTGCTGCCGCAAGGGATCTAGGCGGCCTGAAAAGCTTACTAGCGTTCAACTAAAGCAGGAGAGCGACTAAGGCCTCATGGAAGCTGTTGCACGCCTAACCCGCTGTAAGGCATATCAGGGCTCTCCTTTGAATTTAGGCCTCACTTTGAGTTTCCCTTTAGCTATAGAACAGGACAGGATCAGCTCTGACTCAGAAACTGGAATACCATGTTTCTTCGTGACACCTCTTTTTCCCTCTCACAGCCATGCCTGTCGTGTGTATAAGCACGACACCAACAGTGTTTTTCACTTAGCTTCAAGGCGCATAAAAGGAGCTTTCATGATGGGAAACAAGGCTAGTCCCATCAGGTCCTGTTTCCAGATTGACACGCAGCGTAAGTATCTGTGGTTTCTAAGAGGACAAAAGAGACCTAGCTCCCTACTTGGCTCTTCCCAGAATCAAGTTTTCTGCACAGCGTGTTGTACATGTAGCGACGTGCCTAGACAATAGACTGCCCTAGGTCTCCTAAGAGCCCTGTGCATGTCCCCAAAGCCTGAAGCGTTACACAGAAAACTGTGCTTTAGTGGAAGTGGGAATGCAAGCCGTCTTTCTCCTTGAGATACGGTGACTTCAGGTATGAGGTCCTCGAAGGACTTCAAAGCAGAGAGTTTTGCTCAGTACAGCTCAGAATAGGGCGATGAGGCAGACTTCCATGGTATGCTGGCCTTGCTAGAACCGTGTTCCAGAGGCTGCTGGTGAGCTGAGGAAATCTAGCTTTCCCAAGAAAGAGTGCAGTTTGTTATGCTTCACTCGGCCTACAGAGGGGCACAGTGAAGGGCCTACGGGTGTGAGTGTGTCCCGGCAAGCCCAGGGGAGCCCTGGGGTACTCAGAGTTCTTGTACGGAAACGGGTACTGGCACGAGTGGGACTGGAGTCCTGAGAAGATTAGTACCTTTAAACTAATGCAGAACTGTGACTAAGGACTCAAGGAAAAGGCTGCACAACTACCCTTCTGGATGGCAAATCAGAGCTGTAGGCCAGGGTAGAGTGCACGTCAAGATTCCCCTTAGCTCTAGTGCAGGGCAGGATATGCTCCTAACCAGAGCCTGGAAGCACCCGCTTTCTTTCGAGATAACTCATGTTCTTCCAGAGCCATGCCTGGAGTGAATACAAGTCCCACAACCACAGTGTTTTTCAGGTAGCTTTAAGGCCGCTTGAATGGAGCTTTCAAGACGGGAAAACAAGGCTTGACTCTTAAGGCCGCCATTTCCAGGTTGACACGCAGAAGAAGCATCTGTGCTTTCTAACAAGTCAAAAGAGACCTAGCTACTCCCTGGGTCTTGGAGAATCCACTTTCCTATGCCGGGTGTTCTGCGTGTAGCGAACTGCCTAAATGAAAGAATTCCCTAGGTGTCCTGGCTCCTGGGCATCTTCCAAAAGCCTGTAGCATTATACCAGAAAGTGTGCTCTAGTTGCACTTGGGCCACAAGCCGACTTTCTCCTAGAGGTAGGTTGACTTCAGCTATGAGGTGGTAGAAGGAATTGTAAGCAAAGAGTTTTTCTCAGTACAGCTCGGACTACTGTAAGCAGGCAGACTTGCATGGCATGCTGCACCTCCTAGAATCATGTTCCTGAGGCTATTGGTGAGCTGAGAAAATCTAGGTCCCGCGACGAAGTGTGCATCATGCTCTCCTTCACTCGGCACAGACACGGGTACTCCGAAGGGTCTACGTGTCTGAATGTTGATCTTTGACTCAGGAGAGCCTGAGGGTGCTCAGTGCCTTTGTAGGGAAGCGAGTGCTGCCGCGAGGGGTCTAGGAGTCCAGAAAAGCTTACTAGCGTTCAGCTAAAGCAGAAGAGCGACTAAGGCCTCATGGAAGCTGTTGCACGCCTACCCCGCTGTAAGGCATATCAGGGGCCGCCTTCGAAGCGAGGGCTCACTTTGAGTTTCCCCTTAGCTATAAAACAGGACAGGATGAGCTCTGATTTAGAAACTGAAATACCCTGTCTCGTCGTGAAACCTCTTTTGCCCTCTCACAGCCATGCCTGCCGTGAGTATAAGCCTGACAACCACAGTGTTTTTAAGGGAGCTTCAAGGCGCAGAAGAAGAGCTTTCAAGGTGGGAAAACAAGGCCAGTCGCATCAGGCACCATCACCAGATTGACATGCAGCATAAGTGTCTGTGGGTACTGGCAGGTCAAAAGAGACCTAGCTACCTCCCTGGCTCTTCCCTGATTCAACTTTTCTGCATAGGGCGCTCTGCGTGTAGCGAACTGCTTCCATGACAGACTGCCCTAGGTCTCCTAGGGTCCTGTGCCTCTCCCAAAAACCTGAAGTGTTCCACACAAAACTGTGTTGTAGTGGAAGTTGCTGTGCAAGCTGCCTTTCTCCTAGATATACGGTGACTTCAGGGATGAGGTCCTAGAAGGACTTGTAAGCAGAGAGTTTTTCTCAGTACCGCTCAGACTAGGGCAACGAGGACGACGTCCATGGTATGCTGGCCTTGCTAGAACCGTGTTGATGAAGCCGTTGGTGAGCTGGGGATACCTAGCTCGCCCAAGGAAGAGTGCAGCGGGTTACCCTTCACTCGGCCTACCCAGGGGCACCCTGATGGGCCTATGGGTCTGAGTGTGGCCCAGCAAGCCCAGGGGAGCCTGCGGGTACTCAGTATCCTTGTACGGAAACGAGTGCTGCCGCAAGGGATCTAGGAGGCCTGAAAAGCTTACTAGCGTTCAACTAAAGGAGAAGAGCGACTAAGGCCTCATGGAAGCTGTTGCACGCCTACCCCGCTGTAAGGCATATCAGGGGCCGCCTTCGAAGCGAGGGCTCACTTTGAGTTTCCCCTTAGCTATAAAACAGGACAGGATGAGCTCTGATTTAGAAACTGAAATACCCTGTCTCGTCGTGAAACCTCTTTTGCCCTCTCACAGCCATGCCTGCCGTGAGTATAAGCCTGACAACCACAGTGTTTTTAAAGGAGCTTCAAGGCGCATAAGAAGAGCTTTCAAGGTGGGAAAACAAGGCCAGTCGCATCAGGCACCATCACCAGATTGACATGCAGCATAAGTGTCTGTGGGTACTGGCAGGTCAAAAGAGACCTAGCTACCTCCCTGGCTCTTCCCTGATTCAACTTTTCTGCATAGGGCGCTCTGCGTGTAGCGAACTGCTTCCATGACAGACTGCCCTAGGTCTCCTAGGGTCCTGTGCCTATCCCAAAAACCTGAAGTGTTCCACACAAAACTGTGCTGTAGTGGAAGTTGCTGTGCAAGCTGCCTTTCTCCTAGAGATACGGTGACTTCAGGGATGAGGTCCTAGAAGGACTTGTAAGCAGAGAGTTTTTCTCAGTACCGCTCAGACTAGGGCAACGAGGACGACTTCCATGGTATGCTGGCCTTGCTAGAACCGTGTTGATGAAGCCGTTGGTGAGCTGGGGATATCTAGCTCGCCCAAGGAAGAGTGCAGCGGGTTACCCTTCACTCGGCCTACCCAGGGGCACCCTGATGGGCCTACGGGTCTGAGTGCGGCCCAGCAAGCCCAGGGGAGCCTGCGGGTACTCAGTATCCTTGTACGGAAACGAGTGCTGCCGCAAGGGATCTAGGCGGCCTGAAAAGCTTACTAGCGTTCAACTAAAGCAGGAGAGCGACTAAGGCCTCATGGAAGCTGTTGCACGCCTAACCCGCTGTAAGGCATATCAGGGCCCTCCTTCGAATTTAGGCCTCACTTTGAGTTTCCCTTTAGCTATAGAACAGGACAGGATCAGCTCTGACTCAGAAACTGGAATACCATGTTTCTTCGTGACACCTCTTTTTCCCTCTCACAGCCATGCCTGTCGTGTGTATAAGCACGACACCAACAGTGTTTTTCACTTAGCTTCAAGGCGCATAAAAGGAGCTTTCATGATGGGAAACAAGGCTAGTCCCATCAGGTCCTGTTTCCAGATTGACACGTAGCGTAAGTATCTGTGGTTTCTAAGAGGACAAAAGAGACCTAGCTAGCTACTTGGCTCTTCCCAGAATCAAGTTTTCTGCACAGGGTGTTGTACATGTAGCGACGTGCCTAGACAATAGACTGCCCTAGGTCTCCTAAGAGCCCTGTGCATGTCCCCAAAGCCTGAAGTGTTACACAGAAAACTGTGCTTTAGTGGAAGTTGGAATGCAAGCCGTCTTTCTCCTTGAGATACGGTGACTTCAGGTATGAGGTCCTCGAAGGACTTCAAAGCAGAGAGTTTTTCTCAGTACAGCTCAGAATAGGGCGATGAGGCAGACTTCCATGGTATGCTGGCCTTGCTAGAACCGTGTTCCAGAGGCTGCTGGTGAGCTGAGGAAATCTAGCTTTCCCAAGAAAGAGTGCAGTTTGTTATGCTTCACTCGGCCTACAGAGGGGCACAGTGAAGGGCCTACGGGTGTGAGTGTGGCCCGGCAAGCCCAGGGGAGCCCTGGGGTACTCAGAGTTCTTGTACAGAAACGGGTACTGGCACGAGTGGGACTGGAGTCCTGAGAAGATTAGTACCTTTAAACTAATGCAGAACTGTGACTAAGGACTCAAGGAAAAGGCTGCACAACTACCCTTCTGGATGGCAAATCAGAGCTGTAGGCCAGGGTAGAGTGCACGTCAAGATTCCCCTTAGCTCTAGTGCAGGGCAGGATATGCTCCTAACCAGAGCCTGGAAGCACCCGCTTTCTTTCGAGATAACTCATGTTCTTCCAGAGCCATGCCTGGAGTGAATACAAGTCCCACAACCACAGTGTTTTTCAGGTAGCTTTAAGGCCGCTTGAATGGAGCTTTCAAGACGGGAAAACAAGGCTTGACTCCTAAGGCCGCCATTTCCAGGTTGACACGCAGAAGAAGCATCTGTGCTTTCTAACAAGTCAAAAGAGACCTAGCTACTCCCTGGGTCTTGGAGAATCCACTTTCCTATGCCGGGTGTTTTGCGTGTAGCGAACTGCCTAAATGAAAGAATTCCCTAGGTGTCCTGGCTCCTGGGCATCTTCCAAAAGCCTGTAGCATTATACCAGAAAGTGTGCTCTAGTTGCACTTGGACCACAAGCCGACTTTCTCCTAGAGGTAGGTTGACTTCAGCTATGAGGTGGTAGAAGGAATTGTAAGCAAAGAGTTTTTCTCAGTACAGCTCGGACTACTGTAAGCAGGCAGACTTGCATGGCATGCTGCACCTCCTAGAATCATGTTCCTGAGGCTATTGGTGAGCTGAGAAAATCTAGGTCCCGCGACGAAGTGTGCATCATGCTCTCCTTCACTCGGCACAGACACGGGTACTGCGAAGGGTCTACGTGTCTGAATGTTGATCTTCGACTCAGGAGAGCCTGGGGGTGCTCAGTGCCTTTGTAGGGAAGCGAGTGCTGCCGCGAGGGGTCTAGGAGTCCAGAAAAGCTTACTAGCGTTCAGCTAAAGCAGAAGAGTGACTAAGGCTTCATAGAAGCTGTTGTACGCCTATCCCGCTGCATGGCATATCAGGGCCCTCCTTCGAAGCTAGGGCTCACTTTGAGTTTCCATTTAGCTACATAACAAGGCAGGATGAGCTCTGACTCAGAAACTGAAATACCCTGTCTCTTCGTGTAACCTCTTTTTCCCTCTCACAGCCATGCCTGCCGTGAATATAAGCCTGACAACCACAGTGTTTTTAAGGGAGCTTCAAGGCGCAGAAGAAGAGCTTTCAAGGTGGGAAAACAAGGCCAGTCGCATCAGGCACCATCACCAGATTGACATGCAGCATAAGTGTCTGTGGGTACTGGCAGGTCAAAAGAGACCTAGCTACCTCCCTGGCTCTTCCCTGATTGAACTTTTCTGCATAGGGCGCTCTGCGTGTAGCGAACTGCTTCGATGACAGACTGCCCTAGGTCTCCTAGGGTCCTGTGCCTCTCCCAAAAACCTGAAGTGTTCCACACAAAACTGTGCTGTAGTGGAAGTTGCTCTGCAAGCTGCCTTTCTCCTAGAGATACGGTGACTTCAGGGATGAGGTCCTAGAAGGACTTGTAAGCAGAGAGTTTTTCTCAGTACCGCTCAGACTAGGGCAACGAGGACGACTTCCATGGTATGCTGGCCTTGCTAGAACCGTGTTGATGAAGCCGTTGGTGAGCTGGGTATATCTAGCTCGCCCAAGGAAGAGTGCAGCGGGTTACCCTTCACTCGGCCTACCCAGGGGCACCCTGATGGGCCTACGGGTCTGAGTGTGGCCCAGCAAGCACAGGGGAGCCTGGGGGTACTCAGTATCCTTGTACGGAAACGAGTGCTGCCGCGAGGGATCTAGGAGGCCTGAAAAGCTTACTAGCGTTCAACTAAAGCAGAAGAGCGACTAAGGCCTCATGGAAGCTGTTGCACGCCTACCCCGCTGTAAGGCATATCAGGGGCCGCCTTCGAAGCGAGGGCTCACTTTGAGTTTCCCCTTAGCTATAAAACAGGACAGGATGAGCTCTGATTTAGAAACTGAAATACCCTGTCTCGTCGTGAAACCTCTTTTGCCCTCTCACAGCCATGCCTGCCGTGAGTATAAGCCTGACAACCACAGTTTTTTTAAGGGAGCTCCAAGGCGCATAAGAAGAGCTTTCAAGGTTGGAAAACAAGGCCAGTCGCATCAGGCACCATCACCAGATTGATATGCAGCATAAGTGTCTGTGGGTACTGGCAGGTCAAAAGAGACCTAGCTACCTCCCTGGCTCTTCCCTGATTCAACTTTTCTGCATAGGGCGCTCTGCGTGTAGCGAACTGCTTCGATGACAGACTGCCCTAGGTCTCCTAGGGTCCTGTGCCTCTCCCAAAAACCTGAAGTGTTCCACACAAAACTGTGTTGTAGTGGAAGTTGCTGTGCAAGCTGCCTTTCTCCTAGAGATACGGTGACTTCAGGGATGAGGTCCTAGAAGGACTTGTAAGCAGAGAGTTTTTCTCAGTACCGCTCAGACTAGGGCAACGAGGACGACGTCCATGGTATGCTGGCCTTGCTAGAACCGTGTTGATGAAGCCGTTGGTGAGCTGGGGATACCTAGCTCGCCCAAGGAAGAGTGCAGCGGGTTACCCTTCACTCGGCCTACCCAGGGGCACCCTGATGGGCCTATGGGTCTGAGTGTGGCCCAGCAAGCCCAGGGGAGCCTGGGGGTACTCAGTATCCTTGTACGGAAACGAGTGCTGCCGCAAGGGATCTAGGAGGCCTGAAAAGCTTACTAGCGTTCAACTAAAGGAGAAGAGCGACTAAGGCCTCATGGAAGCTGTTGCACGCCTACCCCGCTGTAAGGCATATCAGGGGCCGCCTTCGAAGCGAGGGCTCACTTTGAGTTTCCCCTTAGCTATAAAACAGGACAGGATGAGCTCTGATTTAGAAACTGAAATACCCTGTCTCGTCGTGAAACCTCTTTTGCCCTCTCACAGCCATGCCTGCCGTGAGTATAAGCCTGACAACCACAGTGTTTTTAAGGGAGCTTCAAGGCGCATAAGAAGAGCTTTCAAGGTGGGAAAACAAGGCCAGTCGCATCAGGCACCATCACCAGATTGACATGCAGCATAAGTGTCTGTGGGTACTGGCAGGTCAAAAGAGACCTAGCTACCTCCCTGGCTCTTCCCTGATTCAACTTTTCTGCATAGGGCGCTCTGCGTGTAGCGAACTGCTTCGATGACAGAGTGCCCTAGGTCTCCTAGGGTCCTGTGCCTCTCCCAAAAAC
Source organism: Eubalaena glacialis (assembly GCF_028564815.1). Lineage (NCBI taxonomy): Eukaryota > Metazoa > Chordata > Mammalia > Artiodactyla > Balaenidae > Eubalaena > Eubalaena glacialis. The sequence goes on along the minus strand of NC_083724.1, from coordinate 96,931,350 downwards.
CTGAAGTGTTCCACACAAAACTGTGCTGTAGTGGAAGTTGCTGTGCAAGCTGCCTTTCTCCTAGAGATACGGTGACTTCAGGGATGAGGTCCTAGAAGGACTTGTAAGCAGAGAGTTTTTCTCAGTACCGCTCAGACTAGGGCAACGAGGACGACTTCCATGGTATGCTGGCCTTGCTAGAACCGTGTTGATGAAGCCGTTGGTGAGCTGGGGATATCTAGCTCGCCCAAGGAAGAGTGCAGCGGGTTACCCTTCACTCGGCCTACCCAGGGGCACCCTGATGGGCCTACGGGTCTGAGTGCGGCCCAGCAAGCCCAGGGGAGCCTGCGGGTACTCAGTATCCTTGTACGGAAACGAGTGCTGCCGCAAGGGATGTAGGCGGCCTGAAAAGCTTACTAGCGTTCAACTAAAGCAGGAGAGCGACTAAGGCCTCATGGAAGCTGTTGCACGCCTAACCCGCTGTAAGGCATATCAGGGCCCTCCTTCGAATTTAGGCCTCACTTTGAGTTTCCCTTTAGCTATAGAACAGGACAGGATCAGCTCTGACTCAGAAACTGGAATACCATGTTTCTTCGTGACACCTCTTTTTCCCTATCACAGCCATGCCTGTCGTGTGTATAAGCACGACACCAACAGTGTTTTTCACTTAGCTTCAAGGCGCATAAAAGGAGCTTTCATGATGGGAAACAAGGCTAGTCCCATCAGGTCCTGTTTCCAGATTGACACGCAGCGTAAGTATCTGTGGTTTCTAAGAGGACAAAAGAGACCTAGCTCCCTACTTGGCTCTTCCCAGAATCAAGTTTTCTGCACAGGGTGTTGTACATGTAGCGACGTGCCTAGACAATAGACTGCCCTAGGTCTCCTAAGAGCCCTGTGCATGTCCCCAAAGCCTGAAGTGTTACACAGAAAACTGTGCTTTAGTGGAAGTGGGAATGCAAGCCGTCTTTCTCCTTGAGATACGGTGACTTCAGGTATGAGGTCCTCGAAGGACTTCAAAGCAGAGAGTTTTGCTCAGTACAGCTCAGAATAGGGCGATGAGGCAGAGTTCCATGGTATGCTGGCCTTGCTAGAACCGTGTTCCAGAGGCTGCTGGTGAGCTGAGGAAATCTAGCTTTCCCAAGAAAGAGTGCAGTTTGTTATGCTTCACTCGGCCTACAGAGGGGCACAGTGAAGGGCCTACGGGTGTGAGTGTGGCCCGGCAAGCCCAGGGGAGCCCTGGGGTACTCAGAGTTCTTGTACAGAAACGGGTACTGGCACGAGTGGGACTGGAGTCCTGAGAAGATTAGTACCTTTAAACTAATGCAGAACTGTGACTAAGGACTCAAGGAAAAGGCTGCACAACTACCCTTCTGGATGGCAAATCAGAGCTGTAGGCCAGGGTAGAGTGCACGTCAAGATTCCCCTTAGCTCTAGTGCAGGGCAGGATATGCTCCTAACCAGAGCCTGGAAGCACCCGCTTTCTTTCGAGATAACTCATGTTCTTCCAGAGCCATGCCTGGAGTGAATACAAGTCCCACAACCACAGTGTTTTTCAGGTAGCTTTAAGGCCGCTTGAATGGAGCTTTCAAGACGGGAAAACAAGGCTTGACTCCTAAGGCCGCCATTTCCAGGTTGACACGCAGAAGAAGCATCTGTGCTTTCTAACAAGTCAAAAGAGACCTAGCTACTCCCTGGGTCTTGGAGAATCCACTTTCCTATGCCGGGTGTTTTGCGTGTAGCGAACTGCCTAAATGAAAGAATTCCCTAGGTGTCCTGGCTCCTGGGCATCTTCCAAAAGCCTGTAGCATTATACCAGAAAGTGTGCTCTAGTTGCACTTGGACCACAAGCCGACTTTCTCCTAGAGGTAGGTTGACTTCAGCTATGAGGTGGTAGAAGGAATTGTAAGCAAAGAGTTTTTCTCAGTACAGCTCGGACTACTGTAAGCAGGCAGACTTGCATGGCATGCTGCACCTCCTAGAATCATGTTCCTGAGGCTATTGGTGAGCTGAGAAAATCTAGGTCCCGCGACGAAGTGTGCATCATGCTCTCCTTCACTCGGCACAGACACGGGTACTCCGAAGGGTCTACGTGTCTGAATGTTGATCTTCGACTCAGGAGAGCCTGAGGGTGCTCAGTGCCTTTGTAGGGAAGCGAGTGCTGCCGCGAGGGGTCTAGGAGTCCAGAAAAGCTTACTAGCGTTCAGCTAAAGCAGAAGAGTGACTAAGGCTTCATAGAAGCTGTTGTACGCCTATCCCGCTGCATGGCATATCAGGGCCCTCCTTCGAAGCTAGGGCTCACTTTGAGTTTCCATTTAGCTACATAACAAGGCAGGATGAGCTCTGACTCAGAAACTGAAATACCCTGTCTCTTCGTGTAACCTCTTTTTCCCTCTCACAGCCATGCCTGCCGTGAGTATAAGCCTGACAACCACAGTGTTTTTAAGGGAGCTTCAAGGCGCAGAAGAAGAGCTTTCAAGGTGGGAAAACAAGGCCAGTCGCATCAGGCACCATCACCAGATTGACATGCAGCATAAGTGTCTGTGGGTACTGGCAGGTCAAAAGAGACCTAGCTACCTCCCTGGCTCTTCCCTGATTGAACTTTTCTGCATAGGGCGCTCTGCGTGTAGCGAACTGCTTCGATGACAGACTGACCTAGGTCTCCTAGGGTCCTGTGCCTCTCCCAAAAACCTGAAGTGTTCCACACAAAACTGTGCTGTAGTGGAAGTTGCTGTGCAAGCTGCCTTTCTCCTAGAGATACGGTGACTTCAGGGATGAGGTCCTAGAAGGACTTGTAAGCAGAGAGTTTTTCTCAGTACCGCTCAGACTAGGGCAACGAGGACGACTTCCATGGTATGCTGGCCTTGCTAGAACCGTGTTGATGAAGCCGTTGGTGAGCTGGGGATATCTAGCTCGCCCAAGGAAGAGTGCAGCGGGTTACCCTTCACTCGGCCTACCCAGGGGCACCCTGATGGGCCTACGGGTCTGAGTGTGGCCCAGCAAGCCCAGGGGAGCCTGGGGGTACTCAGTATCCTTGTACGGAAACGAGTGCTGCCGCGAGGGATCTAGGAGGCCTGAAAAGCTTACTAGCGTTCAACTAAAGCAGGAGAGCGACTAAGGCCTCATGGAAGCTGTTGCACGCCTACCCCGCTGTAAGGCATATCAGGGGCCGCCTTCGAAGCGAGGGCTCACTTTGAGTTTCCCCTTAGCTATAAAACAGGACAGGATGAGCTCTGATTTAGAAACTGAAATACCCTGTCTCGTCGTGAAACCTCTTTTGCCCTCTCACAGCCATGCCTACCGTGAGTATAAGCCTGACAACCACAGTGTTTTTAAGGGAGCTTCAAGGCGCATAAGAAGAGCTTTCAAGGTGGGAAAACAAGGCCAGTCGCATCAGGCACCATCACCAGATTGACATGCAGCATAAGTGTCTGTGGGTACTGGCAGGTCAAAAGAGACCTAGCTACCTCCCTGGCTCTTCCCTGATTCAACTTTTCTGCATAGGGCGCTCTGCGTGTAGTGAACTGCTTCGATGACAGACTGCCCTAGGTCTCCTAGGGTCCTGTGCCTCTCCCAAAAACCTGAAGTGTTCCACACAAAACTGTGCTGTAGTGGAAGTTGCTGTACAAGCTGCCTTTCTCCTAGAGATACGGTGACTTCAGGGATGAGGTCCTAGAAGGACTTGTAAGCAGAGAGTTTTTCTCAGTACCGCTCAGACTAGGGCAACGAGGATGACTTCCATGGTATGCTGGCCTTGCTAGAACCGTGTTCATGAAGCCGTTGGTGAGCTGGGGATATCTAGCTCGCCCAAGGAAGAGTGCAGCGGGTTACCCTTCACTCGGCCTACCCAGGGGCACCCTGATGGGCCTACGGGTCTGAGTGCGGCCCAGCAAGCCCAGGGGAGCCTGCGGTTACTCAGTATCCTTGTACGGAAACGAGTGCTGCCGCGAGGGATCTAGGCGGCCTGAAAAGCTTACTAGCGTTCAACTAAAGCAGGAGAGCGACTAAGGCCTCATGGAAGCTGTTGCACGCCTAACCCGCTGTAAGGCATATCAGGGCCCTCCTTCGAAGTTAGGCCTCACTTTGAGTTTCCCTTTAGCTATAGAACAGGACAGGATCAGCTCTGACTCAGAAACTGGAATACCATGGTTCTTCGTGACACCTCTTTTTCCCTCTCACAGCCATGCCTGTCGTGTGTATAAGCCCGACACCAACAGTGTTTTTCACTTAGCTTCAAGGCGCATAAAAGGAGCTTTCATGATGGGAAACAAGGCTAGTCCCATCAGGTCCTGTTTCCAGATTGACACGTAGCGTAAGTATCTGTGGTTTATAAGAGGACAAAAAAGACCTAGCTAGCTACTTGGCTCTTCCCAGAATCAAGTTTTCTGCACAGGGTGTTGTACATGTAGCAACGTGCCTAGACAATAGACTGCCCTAGGTCTCCTAAGAGCCCTGTGCATGTCCCCAAAGCCTGAAGTGTTACACAGAAAACTGTGCTTTAGTGGAAGTTGGAATGCAAGCCGTCTTTCTCCTTGAGATACGGTGACTTCAGGTATGAGGTCCTCGAAGGACTTCAAAGCAGAGAGTTTTGCTCAGTACAGCTCAGAATAGGGCGATGAGGCAGACTTCCATGGTATGCGGGACTTGCTAGAACCGTGTTCCAGAGTCTGCTGGTGAGCTGAGGAAATCTAGCTTTCCCAAGAAAGAGTGCAGTTTGTTATGCTTCACTCGGCCTACAGAGGGGCACAGTGAAGGGTCTACGGGTGTGAGTGTGGCCCGGCAAGCCCAGGGGAGCCCTGGGGTACTCAGAGTTCTTGTACGGAAACGGGTACTGGCACGAGTGGGACTGGAGTCCTGAGAAGATTAGTACCTTTAAACTAATGCAGAACTGTGACTAAGGACTCAAGGAAAAGGCTGCACAACTACCCTTCTGGATGGCAAATCAGAGCTGTAGGCCAGGGTAGAGTGCACGTCAAGATTCCCCTTAGCTCTAGTGCAGGGCAGGATATGCTCCTAACCAGAGCCTGGAAGCACCCGCTTTCTTTCGAGATAACTCATGTTCTTCCAGAGCCATGCCTGGAGTGAATACAAGTCCCACAACCACAGTGTTTTTCAGGTAGCTTTAAGGCCGCTTGAATGGAGCTTTCAAGACGGGAAAACAAGGCTTGACTCCTAAGGCCGCCATTTCCAGGTTGACACGCAGAAGAAGCATCTGTGCTTTCTAACAAGTCAAAAGAGACCTAGCTACTCCCTGGGTCTTGGAGAATCCACTTTCCTATGCCGGGTGTTCTGCGTGTAGCGAACTGCCTAAATGAAAGAATTCCCTAGGTGTCCTGGCTCCTGGGCATCTTCCAAAAGCCTGTAGCATTATACCAGAAAGTGTGCTCTAGTTGCACTTGGACCACAAGCCGACTTTCTCCTAGAGGTAGGTTGACTTCAGCTATGAGGTGGTAGAAGGAATTGTAAGCAAAGAGTTTTTCTCAGTACAGCTCGGACTACTGTAAGCAGGCAGACTTGCATGGCATGCTGCACCTCCTAGAATCATGTTCCTGAGGCTATTGGTGAGCTGAGAAAATCTAGGTCCCGCGACGAAGTGTGCATCATGCTCTCCTTCACTCGGCACAGACACGGGTACTCCGAAGGGTCTACGTGTCTGAATGTTGATCTTCGACTCAGGAGAGCCTGGGGGTGCTCAGTGCCTTTGTAGGGAAGCGAGTGCTGCCGCGAGGGGTCTAGGAGTCCAGAAAAGCTTACTAGCCTTCAGCTAAAGCAGAAGAGTGACTAAGGCTTCATAGAAGCTGTTGTACGCCTATCCCGCTGCATGGCATATCAGGGCCCTCCTTCGAAGCTAGGGCTCACTTTGAGTTTCCATTTAGCTACATAACAAGGCAGGATGAGCTCTGACTCAGAAACTGAAATACCCTGTCTCTTCGTGTAACCTCTTTTTCCCTCTCACAGCCATGCCTGCCGTGAGTATAAGCCTGACAACCACAGTGTTTTTAAGGGAGCTTCAAGGCGCAGAAGAAGAGCTTTCAAGGTGGGAAAACAAAGCCAGTCGCATCAGGCACCATCACCAGGTTGACACGCAGCATAAGTGTCCGTGGGTACTGGCAGGTCAAAAGAGACCTAGCTACCTCCCTGGCTCTTCCCTGATTCAACTTTTCTGCATAGGGCGCTCTGCGTGTAGCGAACTGCTTAGATGAAAGACTGCCCTAGGTCTCCTAGGGTCCTGTGCCTCTCCCAAAAACCTGAAGTGTTCCACACAAAACTGTGCTGTAGTGGAAGTTGCTGTGCAAGCTGCCTTTCTCCTAGAGATACGGTGACTTCAGGGATGAGGTCCTAGAAGGACTTGTAAGCAGAGAGTTTTTCTCAGTACCGCTCAGACTAGGGCAACGAGGATGACTTCCATGGTATGCTGGCCTTGCTAGAACCGTGTTCATGAAGCCGTTGGTGAGCTGGGGATATCTAGCTCGCCCAAGGAAGAGTGCAGCGGGTTACCCTTCACTCGGCCTACCCAGGGGCACCCTGATGGGCCTACGGGTCTGAGTGCGGCCCAGCAAGCCCAGGGGAGCCTGCGGTTACTCAGTATCCTTGTACGGAAACGAGTGCTGCCGCGAGGGATCTAGGCGGCCTGAAAAGCTTACTAGCGTTCAACTAAAGCAGGAGAGCGACTAAGGCCTCATGGAAGCTGTTGCACGCCTAACCCGCTGTAAGGCATATCAGGGCCCTCCTTCGAAGTTAGGCCTCACTTTGAGTTTCCCTTTAGCTATAGAACAGGACAGGATCAGCTCTGACTCAGAAACTGGAATACCATGGTTCTTCGTGACACCTCTTTTTCCCTCTCACAGCCATGCCTGTCGTGTGTATAAGCCCGACACCAACAGTGTTTTTCACTTAGCTTCAAGGCGCATAAAAGGAGCTTTCATGATGGGAAACAAGGCTAGTCCCATCAGGTCCTGTTTCCAGATTGACACGTAGCGTAAGTATCTGTGGTTTATAAGAGGACAAAAAAGACCTAGCTAGCTACTTGGCTCTTCCCAGAATCAAGTTTTCTGCACAGGGTGTTGTACATGTAGCAACGTGCCTAGACAATAGACTGCCCTAGGTCTCCTAAGAGCCCTGTGCATGTCCCCAAAGCCTGAAGTGTTACACAGAAAACTGTGCTTTAGTGGAAGTTGGAATGCAAGCCGTCTTTCTCCTTGAGATACGGTGACTTCAGGTATGAGGTCCTCGAAGGACTTCAAAGCAGAGAGTTTTGCTCAGTACAGCTCAGAATAGGGCGATGAGGCAGACTTCCATGGTATGCGGGACTTGCTAGAACCGTGTTCCAGAGTCTGCTGGTGAGCTGAGGAAATCTAGCTTTCCCAAGAAAGAGTGCAGTTTGTTATGCTTCACTCGGCCTACAGAGGGGCACAGTGAAGGGTCTACGGGTGTGAGTGTGGCCCGGCAAGCCCAGGGGAGCCCTGGGGTACTCAGAGTTCTTGTACGGAAACGGGTACTGGCACGAGTGGGACTGGAGTCCTGAGAAGATTAGTACCTTTAAACTAATGCAGAACTGTGACTAAGGACTCAAGGAAAAGGCTGCACAACTACCCTTCTGGATGGCAAATCAGAGCTGTAGGCCAGGGTAGAGTGCACGTCAAGATTCCCCTTAGCTCTAGTGCAGGGCAGGATATGCTCCTAACCAGAGCCTGGAAGCACCCGCTTTCTTTCGAGATAACTCATGTTCTTCCAGAGCCATGCCTGGAGTGAATACAAGTCCCACAACCACAGTGTTTTTCAGGTAGCTTTAAGGCCGCTTGAATGGAGCTTTCAAGACGGGAAAACAAGGCTTGACTCCTAAGGCCGCCATTTCCAGGTTGACACGCAGAAGAAGCATCTGTGCTTTCTAACAAGTCAAAAGAGACCTAGCTACTCCCTGGGTCTTGGAGAATCCACTTTCCTATGCCGGGTGTTCTGCGTGTAGCGAACTGCCTAAATGAAAGAATTCCCTAGGTGTCCTGGCTCCTGGGCATCTTCCAAAAGCCTGTAGCATTATACCAGAAAGTGTGCTCTAGTTGCACTTGGACCACAAGCCGACTTTCTCCTAGAGGTAGGTTGACTTCAGCTATGAGGTGGTAGAAGGAATTGTAAGCAAAGAGTTTTTCTCAGTACAGCTCGGACTACTGTAAGCAGGCAGACTTGCATGGCATGCTGCACCTCCTAGAATCATGTTCCTGAGGCTATTGGTGAGCTGAGAAAATCTAGGTCCCGCGACGAAGTGTGCATCATGCTCTCCTTCACTCGGCACAGACACGGGTACTCCGAAGGGTCTACGTGTCTGAATGTTGATCTTCGACTCAGGAGAGCCTGGGGGTGCTCAGTGCCTTTGTAGGGAAGCGAGTGCTGCCGCGAGGGGTCTAGGAGTCCAGAAAAGCTTACTAGCCTTCAGCTAAAGCAGAAGAGTGACTAAGGCTTCATAGAAGCTGTTGTACGCCTATCCCGCTGCATGGCATATCAGGGCCCTCCTTCGAAGCTAGGGCTCACTTTGAGTTTCCATTTAGCTACATAACAAGGCAGGATGAGCTCTGACTCAGAAACTGAAATACCCTGTCTCTTCGTGTAACCTCTTTTTCCCTCTCACAGCCATGCCTGCCGTGAGTATAAGCCTGACAACCACAGTGTTTTTAAGGGAGCTTCAAGGCGCAGAAGAAGAGCTTTCAAGGTGGGAAAACAAAGCCAGTCGCATCAGGCACCATCACCAGGTTGACACGCAGCATAAGTGTCCGTGGGTACTGGCAGGTCAAAAGAGACCTAGCTACCTCCCTGGCTCTTCCCTGATTCAACTTTTCTGCATAGGGCGCTCTGCGTGTAGCGAACTGCTTAGATGAAAGACTGCCCTAGGTCTCCTAGGGTCCTGTGCCTCTCCCAAAAACCTGAAGTGTTCCACACAAAACTGTGCTGTAGTGGAAGTTGCAGTGCAAGCTGCCTTTCTCCTAGAGATACGGTGACTTCAGGGATGAGGTCCTAGAAGGACTTGTAAGCAGAGAGTTTTTCTCAGTACCGCTCAGACTAGGGCAACGAGGACGACTTCCATGGTATGCTGGCCTTGCTAGAACCGTGTTGATGAAGCCGTTGGTGAGCTGGGGATATCTAGCTCGCCCAAGGAAGAGTGCAGCGGGTTACCCTTCACTCGGCCTACCCAGGGGCACCCTGATGGGCCTACGGGTCTGAGTGTGGCCCAGCAAGCCCAGGGGAGCCTGGGGGTACTCAGTATCCTTGTACGGAAACGAGTGCTGCCGCGAGGGATCTAGGAGGCCTGAAAAGCTTACTAGCGTTCAACTAAAGCAGGAGAGCGACTAAGGCCTCATGGAAGCTGTTGCACGCCTACCCCGCTGTAAGGCATATCAGGGGCCGCCTTCGAAGCGAGGGCTCACTTTGAGTTTCCCCTTAGCTATAAAACAGGACAGGATGAGCTCTGATTTAGAAACTGAAATACCCTGTCTCGTCGTGAAACCTCTTTTACCCTCTCACAGCCATGCCTGCCGTGAGTATAAGCCTGACAACCACAGTGTTTTTAAGGGAGCTTCAAGGCGCAGAAGAAGAGCTTTCAAGGTGGGAAAACAAGGCCAGTCGCATCAGACACCATCACCAGATTGACATGCAGCATAAGTGTCTGTGGGTACTGGCAGGTCAAAAGAGACCTAGCTACCTCCCTGGCTCTTCCCTGATTCAACTTTTCTGCATAGGGCGCTCTGCGTGTAGTGAACTGCTTCGATGACAGACTGCCCTAGGTCTCCTAGGGTCCTGTGCCTCTCCCAAAAACCTGAAGTGTTCCACACAAAACTGTGCTGTAGTGGAAGTTGCTGTGCAAGCTGCCTTTCTCCTAGAGATACGGTGACTTCAGGGATGAGGTCCTAGAAGGACTTGTAAGCAGAGAGTTTTTCTCAGTACCGCTCAGACTAGGGCAACGAGGATGACTTCCATGGTATGCTGGCCTTGCTAGAACCGTGTTCATGAAGCCGTTGGTGAGCTGGGGATATCTAGCTCGCCCAAGGAAGAGTGCAGCGGGTTACCCTTCACTCGGCCTACCCAGGGGCACCCTGATGGGCCTACGGGTCTGAGTGCGGCCCAGCAAGCCCAGGGGAGCCTGGGGGTACTCAGTATCCTTGTACGGAAACGAGTGCTGCCGCGAGGGATCTAGGCGGCCTGAAAAGCTTACTAGCGTTCAACTAAAGCAGGAGAGCGACTAAGGCCTCATGGAAGCTGTTGCACGCCTAACCCGCTGTAAGGCATATCAGGGCCCTCCTTCGAAGTTAGGCCTCACTTTGAGTTTCCCTTTAGCTATAGAACAGGACAGGATCAGCTCTGACTCAGAAACTGGAATACCATGTTTCTTCGTGACACCTCTTTTTCCCTCTCACAGCCATGCCTGTCGTGTGTATAAGCCCGACACCAACAGTGTTTTTCACTTAGCTTCAAGGCGCATAAAAGGAGCTTTCATGATGGGAAACAAGGCTAGTCCCATCAGGTCCTGTTTCCAGATTGACACGTAGCGTAAGTATCTGTGGTTTCTAAGAGGACAAAAGAGACCTAGCTAGCTACTTGGCTCTTCCCAGAATCAAGTTTTCTGCACAGGGTGTTGTACATGTAGCGACGTGCCTAGACAATAGACTGCCCTAGGTCTCCTAAGAGCCCTGTGCATGTCCCCAAAGCCTGAAGTGTTACACAGAAAACTGTGCTTTAGTGGAAGTTGGACTGCAAGCCGTCTTTCTCCTTGAGATACGGTGACTTCAGGTATGAGGTCCTCGAAGGACTTCAAAGCAGAGACTTTTGCTCAGTACAGCTCAGAATAGGGCGATGAGGCAGACTTCCATGGTATGCTGGCCTTGCTAGAACCGTGTTCCAGAGGCTGCTGGTGAGCTGAGGAAATCTAGCTTTCCCAAGAAAGAGTGCAGTTTGTTATGCTTCACTCGGCCTACAGAGGGGCACAGTGAAGGGCCTACGGGTGTGAGTGTGGCCCGGCAAGCCCAGGGGAGCCCTGGGGTACTCAGAGTTCTTGTACGGAAACGGGTACTGGCACGAGTGGGACTGGAGTCCTGAGAAGATTAGTACCTTTAAACTAATGCAGAACTGTGACTAAGGACTCAAGGAAAAGGCTGCACAACTACCCTTCTGGATGGCAAATCAGAGCTGTAGGCCAGGGTAGAGTGCACGTCAAGATTCCCCTTAGCTCTAGTGCAGGGCAGGATATGCTCCTAACCAGAGCCTGGAAGCACCCGCTTTCTTTCGAGATAACTCATGTTCTTCCAGAGCCATGCCTGGAGTGAATACAAGTCCCACAACCACAGTGTTTTTCAGGTAGCTTTAAGGCCGCTTGAATGGAGCTTTCAAGACGGGAAAACAAGGCTTGACTCCTAAGGCCGCCATTTCCAGGTTGACACGCAGAAGAAGCATCTGTGCTTTCTAACAAGTCAAAAGAGACCTAGCTACTCCCTGGGTCTTGGAGAATCCACTTTCCTATGCCGGGTGTTCTGCGTGTAGCGAACTGCCTAAATGAAAGAATTCCCTAGGTGTCCTGGCTCCTGGGCATCTTCCAAAAGCCTGTAGCATTATACCAGAAAGTGTGCTCTAGTTGCACTTGGACCACAAGCCGACTTTCTCCTAGAGGTAGGTTGACTTCAGCTATGAGGTGGTAGAAGGAATTGTAAGCAAAGAGTTTTTCTCAGTACAGCTCGGACTACTGTAAGCAGGCAGACTTGCATGGCATGCTGCACCTCCTAGAATCATGTTCCTGAGGCTATTGGTGAGCTGAGAAAATCTAGGTCCCGCGACGAAGTGTGCATCATGCTCTCCTTCACTCGGCACAGACACGGGTACTCCGAAGGGTCTACGTGTCTGAATGTTGATCTTCGACTCAGGAGAGCCTGGGGGTGCTCAGTGCCTTTGTAGGGAAGCGAGTGCTGCCGCGAGGGGTCTAGGAGTCCAGAAAAGCTTACTAGCGTTCAGCTAAAGCAGAAGAGTGACTAAGGCTTCATAGAAGCTGTTGTACGCCTATCCCGCTGCATGGCATATCAGGGCCCTCCTTCGAAGCTAGGGCTCACTTTGAGTTTCCATTTAGCTACATAACAAGGCAGGATGAGCTCTGACTCAGAAACTGAAATACCCTGTCTCTTCGTGTAACCTCTTTTTCCCTCTCACAGCCATGCCTGCCGTGAGTATAAGCCTGACAACCACAGTGTTTTTAAGGGAGCTTCAAGGCGCATAAGAAGAGCTTTCAAGGTGGGAAAACAAAGCCAGTCGCATCAGGCACCAACACCAGGTTGACACGCAGCATAAGTGTCCGTGGGTACTGGCAGGTCAAAAGAGACCTAGCTACCTCCCTGGCTCTTCCCTGATTCAACTTTTCTGCATAGGGCGCTCTGCGTGTAGCGAACTGCTTAGATGAAAGACTGCCCTAGGTCTCCTAGGGTCCTGTGCCTCTACCAAAAACCTGAAGTGTTCCACACAAAACTGTGCTGTAGTGGAAGTTGCAGTGCAAGCTGCCTTTCTCCTAGAGATACGGTGACTTCAGGGATGAGGTCCTAGAAGGACTTGTAAGCAGAGAGTTTTTCTCAGTACCGCTCAGACTAGGGCAACGAGGACGACTTCCATGGTATGCTGGCCTTGCTAGAACCGTGTTGATGAAGCCGTTGGTGAGCTGGGGATATCTAGCTCGCCCAAGGAAGAGTGCAGCGGGTTACCCTTCACTCGGCCTACCCAGGGGCACCCTGATGGGCCTACGGGTCTGAGTGTGGCCCAGCAAGCCCAGGGGAGCCTGGGGGTACTCAGTATCCTTGTACGGAAACGAGTGCTGCCGCGAGGGATCTAGGAGGCCTGAAAAGCTTACTAGCGTTCAACTAAAGCAGGAGAGCGACTAAGGCCTCATGGAAGCTGTTGCACGCCTACCCCACTGTAAGGCATATCAGGGGCCGCCTTCGAAGCGAGGGCTCACTTTGAGTTTCCCCTTAGCTATAAAACAGGACAGGATGAGCTCTGATTTAGAAACTGAAATACCCTGTCTCGTCGTGAAACCTCTTTTGCCCTCTCACAGCCATGCCTGCCGTGAGTATAAGCCTGACAACCACAGTGTTTTTAAGGGAGCTTCAAGGCGCAGAAGAAGAGCTTTCAAGGTGGGAAAACAAGGCCAGTCGCATCAGGCACCATCACCAGATTGACATGCAGCATAAGTGTCTGTGGGTACTGGCAGGTCAAAAGAGACCTAGCTACCTCCCTGGCTCTTCCCTGATTGAACTTTTCTGCATAGGGCGCTCTGCGTGTAGTGAACTGCTTCGATGACAGACTGCCCTAGGTCTCCTAGGGTCCTGTGCCTCTCCCAAAAACCTGAAGTGTTCCACACAAAACTGTGCTGTAGTGGAAGTTGCAGTGCAAGCTGCCTTTCTCCTAGAGATACGGTGACTTCAGGGATGAGGTCCTAGAAGGACTTGTAAGCAGAGAGTTTTTCTCAGTACCGCTCAGACTAGGGCAACGAGGATGACTTCCATGGTATGCTGGCCTTGCTAGAACCGTGTTGATGAAGCCGTTGGTGAGCTGGGGATATCTAGCTCGCCCAAGGAAGAGTGCAGCGGGTTACCCTTCACTCGGCCTACCCAGGGGCACCCTGATGGGCCTACGGCTCTGAGTGCGGCCCAGCAAGCCCAGGGGAGCCTGCGGGTACTCAGTATCCTTGTACGGAAACGAGTGCTGCCGCGAGGGATCTAGGCGGCCTGAAAAGCTTACTAGTGTTCAACTAAAGCAGGAGAGCGACTAAGGCCTCATGGAAGCTGTTGCACGCCTAACCCGCTGTAAGGCATATCAGGGCCCTCCTTCGAAGTTAGGCCTCACTTTGAGTTTCCTTTAGCTATAGAACAGGACAGGATCAGCTCTGACTCAGAAACTGGAATACCATGTTTCTTCGTGACACCTCTTTTTCCCTCTCTCAGCCATGCCTGTCGTGTGTATAAGCCCGACACCAACAGTGTTTTTCACTTAGCTTCAAGGCGCATAAAAGGAGCTTTCATGATGGGAAACAAGGCTAGTCCCATCAGGTCCTGTTTCCAGATTGACACGTAGCCTAAGTATCTGTGGTTTCTAAGAGGACAAAAGAGACCTAGCTAGCTACTTGGCTCTTCCCAGAATCAAGTTTTCTGCACAGGGTGTTGTACATGTAGCGACGTGCCTAGACAATAGACTGCCCTAGGTCTCCTAAGAGCCCTGTGCATGTCCCCAAAGCCTGAAGTGTTACACAGAAAACTGTGCTTTAGTGGAAGTTGGACTGCAAGCCGTCTTTCTCCTTGAGATACGGTGACTTCAGGTATGAGGTCCTCGAAGGACTTCAAAGCAGAGACTTTTGCTCAGTACAGCTCAGAATAGGGCGATGAGGCAGACTTCCATGGTATGCTGGACTTGCTAGAACCGTGTTCCAGAGGCTGCTGGTAAGCTGAGGAAATCTAGCTTTCCCAAGAAAGAGTGCAGTTTGTTATGCTTCACTCGGCCTACAGAGGGGCACAGTGAAGGGCCTACGGGTGTGAGTGTGGCCCGGCAAGCCCAGGGGAGCCCTGGGGTACTCAGAGTTCTTGTACGGAAACGGGTACTGGCACGAGTGGGACTGGAGTCCTGAGAAGATTAGTACCTTTAAACTAATGCAGAACTGTGACTAAGGACTCAAGGAAAAGGCTGCACAACTACCCTTCTGGATGGCAAATCAGAGCTGTAGGCCAGGGTAGAGTGCACGTCAAGATTCCCCTTAGCTCTAGTGCAGGGCAGGATATGCTCCTAACCAGAGCCTGGAAGCACCCGCTTTCTTTCGAGATAACTCATGTTCTTCCAGAGCCATGCCTGGAGTGAATACAAGTCCCACAACCACAGTGTTTTTCAGGTAGCTTTAAGGCCGCTTGAATGGAGCTTTCAAGACGGGAAAACAAGGCTTGACTCCTAAGGCCGCCATTTCCAGGTTGACACGCAGAAGAAGCATCTGTGCTTTCTAACAAGTCAAAAGAGACCTAGCTACTCCCTGGGTCTTGGAGAATCCACTTTCCTATGCCGGGTGTTCTGCGTGTAGCGAACTGCCTAAATGAAAGAATTCCCTAGGTGTCCTGGCTCCTGGGCATCTTCCAAAAGCCTGTAGCATTATACCAGAAAGTGTGCTCTAGTTGCACTTGGACCACAAGCCGACTTTCTCCTAGAGGTAGGTTGACTTCAGCTATGAGGTGGTAGAAGGAATTGTAAGCAAAGAGTTTTTCTCAGTACAGCTCGGACTACTGTAAGCAGGCAGACTTGCATGGCATGCTGCACCTCCTAGAATCATGTTCCTGAGGCTATTGGTGAGCTGAGAAAATCTAGGTCCCGCGACGAAGTGTGCATCATGCTCTCCTTCACTCGGCACAGACACGGGTACTCCGAAGGGTCTACGTGTCTGAATGTTGATCTTCGACTCAGGAGAGCCTGGGGGTGCTCAGTGCCTTTGTAGGGAAGCGAGTGCTGCCGCGAGGGGTCTAGGAGTCCAGAAAAGCTTACTAGCCTTCAGCTAAAGCAGAAGAGTGACTAAGGCTTCATAGAAGCTGTTGTACGCCTATCCCGCTGCATGGCATATCAGGGCCCTCCTTCGAAGCTAGGGCTCACTTTGAGTTTCCATTTAGCTACATAACAAGGCAGGATGAGCTCTGACTCAGAAACTGAAATACCCTGTCTCTTCGTGTAACCTCTTTTTCCCTCTCACAGCCATGCCTGCCGTGAGTATAAGCCTGACAACCACAGTGTTTTTAAGGGAGCTTCAAGGCGCATAAGAAGAGCTTTCAAGGTGGGAAAACAAAGCCAGTCGCATTAGGCACCAACACCAGGTTGACACGCAGCATAAGTGTCCGTGGGTACTGGCAGGTCAAAAGAGACCTAGCTACCTCCCTGGCTCTTCCCTGATTCAACTTTTCTGCATAGGGCGCTCTGCGTGTAGCGAACTGCTTAGATGAAAGACTGCCCTAGGTCTCCTAGGGTCCTGTGCCTCTACCAAAAACCTGAAGTGTTCCACACAAAACTGTGCTGTAGTGGAAGTTGCAGTGCAAGCTGCCTTTCTCCTAGAGATACGGTGACTTCAGGGATGAGGTCCTAGAAGGACTTGTAAGCAGAGAGTTTTTCTCAGTACCGCTCAGACTAGGGCAACGAGGACGACTTCCATGGTATGCTGGCCTTGCTAGAACCGTGTTGATGAAGCCGTTGGTGAGCTGGGGATATCTAGCTCGCCCAAGGAAGAGTGCAGCGGGTTACCCTTCACTCGGCCTACCCAGGGGCACCCTGATGGGCCTACGGGTCTGAGTGTGGCCCAGCAAGCCCAGGGGAGCCTGGGGGTACTCAGTATCCTTGTACGGAAACGAGTGCTGCCGCGAGGGATCTAGGAGGCCTGAAAAGCTTACTAGCGTTCAACTAAAGCAGGAGAGCGACTAAGGCCTCATGGAAGCTGTTGCACGCCTACCCCACTGTAAGGCATATCAGGGGCCGCCTTCGAAGCGAGGGCTCACTTTGAGTTTCCCCTTAGCTATAAAACAGGACAGGATGAGCTCTGATTTAGAAACTGAAATACCCTGTCTCTTCGTGAAACCTCTTTTGCCCTCTCACAGCCATGCCTGCCGTGAGTATAAGCCTGACAACCACAGTGTTTTTAAGGGAGCTTCAAGGCGCAGAAGAAGAGCTTTCAAGGTGGGAAAACAAGGCCAGTCGCATCAGGCACCATCACCAGATTGACATGCAGCATAAGTGTCTGTGGGTACTGGCAGGTCAAAAGAGACCTAGCTACCTCCCTGGCTCTTCCCTGATTGAACTTTTCTGCATAGGGCGCTCTGCGTGTAGTGAACTGCTTCGATGACAGACTGCCCTAGGTCTCCTAGGGTCCTGTGCCTCTCCCAAAAACCTGAAGTGTTCCACACAAAACTGTGCTGTAGTGGAAGTTGCAGTGCAAGCTGCCTTTCTCCTAGAGATACGGTGACTTCAGGGATGAGGTCCTAGAAGGACTTGTAAGCAGAGAGTTTTTCTCAGTACCGCTCAGACTAGGGCAACGAGGATGACTTCCATGGTATGCTGGCCTTGCTAGAACCGTGTTGATGAAGCCGTTGGTGAGCTGGGGATATCTAGCTCGCCCAAGGAAGAGTGCAGCGGGTTACCCTTCACTCGGCCTACCCAGGGGCACCCTGATGGGCCTACGGCTCTGAGTGCGGCCCAGCAAGCCCAGGGGAGCCTGCGGGTACTCAGTATCCTTGTACGGAAACGAGTGCTGCCGCGAGGGATCTAGGCGGCCTGAAAAGCTTACTAGTGTTCAACTAAAGCAGGAGAGCGACTAAGGCCTCATGGAAGCTGTTGCACGCCTAACCCGCTGTAAGGCATATCAGGGCCCTCCTTCGAAGTTAGGCCTCACTTTGAGTTTCCTTTAGCTATAGAACAGGACAGGATCAGCTCTGACTCAGAAACTGGAATACCATGTTTCTTCGTGACACCTCTTTTTCCCTCTCTCAGCCATGCCTGTCGTGTGTATAAGCCCGACACCAACAGTGTTTTTCACTTAGCTTCAAGGCGCATAAAAGGAGCTTTCATGATGGGAAACAAGGCTAGTCCCATCAGGTCCTGTTTCCAGATTGACACGTAGCCTAAGTATCTGTGGTTTCTAAGAGGACAAAAGAGACCTAGCTAGCTACTTGGCTCTTCCCAGAATCAAGTTTTCTGCACAGGGTGTTGTACATGTAGCGACGTGCCTAGACAATAGACTGCCCTAGGTCTCCTAAGAGCCCTGTGCATGTCCCCAAAGCCTGAAGTGTTACACAGAAAACTGTGCTTTAGTGGAAGTTGGACTGCAAGCCGTCTTTCTCCTTGAGATACGGTGACTTCAGGTATGAGGTCCTCGAAGGACTTCAAAGCAGAGACTTTTGCTCAGTACAGCTCAGAATAGGGCGATGAGGCAGACTTCCATGGTATGCTGGACTTGCTAGAACCGTGTTCCAGAGGCTGCTGGTAAGCTGAGGAAATCTAGCTTTCCCAAGAAAGAGTGCAGTTTGTTATGCTTCACTCGGCCTACAGAGGGGCACAGTGAAGGGCCTACGGGTGTGAGTGTGGCCCGGCAAGCCCAGGGGAGCCCTGGGGTACTCAGAGTTCTTGTACGGAAACGGGTACTGGCACGAGTGGGACTGGAGTCCTGAGAAGATTAGTACCTTTAAACTAATGCAGAACTGTGACTAAGGACTCAAGGAAAAGGCTGCACAACTACCCTTCTGGATGGCAAATCAGAGCTGTAGGCCAGGGTAGAGTGCACGTCAAGATTCCCCTTAGCTCTAGTGCAGGGCAGGATATGCTCCTAACCAGAGCCTGGAAGCACCCGCTTTCTTTCGAGATAACTCATGTTCTTCCAGAGCCATGCCTGGAGTGAATACAAGTCCCACAACCACAGTGTTTTTCAGGTAGCTTTAAGGCCGCTTGAATGGAGCTTTCAAGACGGGAAAACAAGGCTTGACTCCTAAGGCCGCCATTTCCAGGTTGACACGCAGAAGAAGCATCTGTGCTTTCTAACAAGTCAAAAGAGACCTAGCTACTCCCTGGGTCTTGGAGAATCCACTTTCCTATGCCGGGTGTTCTGCGTGTAGCGAACTGCCTAAATGAAAGAATTCCCTAGGTGTCCTGGCTCCTGGGCATCTTCCAAAAGCCTGTAGCATTATACCAGAAAGTGTGCTCTAGTTGCACTTGGACCACAAGCCGACTTTCTCCTAGAGGTAGGTTGACTTCAGCTATGAGGTGGTAGAAGGAATTGTAAGCAAAGAGTTTTTCTCAGTACAGCTCGGACTACTGTAAGCAGGCAGACTTGCATGGCATGCTGCACCTCCTAGAATCATGTTCCTGAGGCTATTGGTGAGCTGAGAAAATCTAGGTCCCGCGACGAAGTGTGCATCATGCTCTCCTTCACTCGGCACAGACACGGGTACTCCGAAGGGTCTACGTGTCTGAATGTTGATCTTCGACTCAGGAGAGCCTGGGGGTGCTCAGTGCCTTTGTAGGGAAGCGAGTGCTGCCGCGAGGGGTCTAGGAGTCCAGAAAAGCTTACTAGCCTTCAGCTAAAGCAGAAGAGTGACTAAGGCTTCATAGAAGCTGTTGTACGCCTATCCCGCTGCATGGCATATCAGGGCCCTCCTTCGAAGCTAGGGCTCACTTTGAGTTTCCATTTAGCTACATAACAAGGCAGGATGAGCTCTGACTCAGAAACTGAAATACCCTGTCTCTTCGTGTAACCTCTTTTTCCCTCTCACAGCCATGCCTGCCGTGAGTATAAGCCTGACAACCACAGTGTTTTTAAGGGAGCTTCAAGGCGCAGAAGAAGAGCTTTCAAGGTGGGAAAACAAAGCCAGTCGCATCAGGCACCATCACCAGGTTGACACGCAGCATAAGTGTCCGTGGGTACTGGCAGGTCAAAAGAGACCTAGCTACCTCCCTGGCTCTTCCCTGATTCAACTTTTCTGCATAGGGCGCTCTGCGTGTAGCGAACTGCTTAGATGAAAGACTGCCCTAGGTCTCCTAGGGTCCTGTGCCTCTCCCAAAAACCTGAAGTGTTCCACACAAAACTGTGCTGTAGTGGAAGTTGCAGTGCAAGCTGCCTTTCTCCTAGAGATACGGTGACTTCAGGGATGAGGTCCTAGAAGGACTTGTAAGCAGAGAGTTTTTCTCAGTACCGCTCAGACTAGGGCAACGAGGACGACTTCCATGGTATGCTGGCCTTGCTAGAACCGTGTTGATGAAGCCGTTGGTGAGCTGGGGATATCTAGCTCGCCCAAGGAAGAGTGCAGCGGGTTACCCTTCACTCGGCCTACCCAGGGGCACCCTGATGGGCCTACGGGTCTGAGTGTGGCCCAGCAAGCCCAGGGGAGCCTGGGGGTACTCAGTATCCTTGTACGGAAACGAGTGCTGCCGCGAGGGATCTAGGAGGCCTGAAAAGCTTACTAGCGTTCAACTAAAGCAGGAGAGCGACTAAGGCCTCATGGAAGCTGTTGCACGCCTACCCCGCTGTAAGGCATATCAGGGGCCGCCTTCGAAGCGAGGGCTCACTTTGAGTTTCCCCTTAGCTATAAAACAGGACAGGATGAGCTCTGATTTAGAAACTGAAATACCCTGTCTCGTCGTGAAACCTCTTTTACCCTCTCACAGCCATGCCTGCCGTGAGTATAAGCCTGACAACCACAGTGTTTTTAAGGGAGCTTCAAGGCGCAGAAGAAGAGCTTTCAAGGTGGGAAAACAAGGCCAGTCGCATCAGACACCATCACCAGATTGACATGCAGCATAAGTGTCTGTGGGTACTGGCAGGTCAAAAGAGACCTAGCTACCTCCCTGGCTCTTCCCTGATTCAACTTTTCTGCATAGGGCGCTCTGCGTGTAGTGAACTGCTTCGATGACAGACTGCCCTAGGTCTCCTAGGGTCCTGTGCCTCTCCCAAAAACCTGAAGTGTTCCACACAAAACTGTGCTGTAGTGGAAGTTGCTGTGCAAGCTGCCTTTCTCCTAGAGATACGGTGACTTCAGGGATGAGGTCCTAGAAGGACTTGTAAGCAGAGAGTTTTTCTCAGTACCGCTCAGACTAGGGCAACGAGGATGACTTCCATGGTATGCTGGCCTTGCTAGAACCGTGTTCATGAAGCCGTTGGTGAGCTGGGGATATCTAGCTCGCCCAAGGAAGAGTGCAGCGGGTTACCCTTCACTCGGCCTACCCAGGGGCACCCTGATGGGCCTACGGGTCTGAGTGCGGCCCAGCAAGCCCAGGGGAGCCTGGGGGTACTCAGTATCCTTGTACGGAAACGAGTGCTGCCGCGAGGGATCTAGGCGGCCTGAAAAGCTTACTAGCGTTCAACTAAAGCAGGAGAGCGACTAAGGCCTCATGGAAGCTGTTGCACGCCTAACCCGCTGTAAGGCATATCAGGGCCCTCCTTCGAAGTTAGGCCTCACTTTGAGTTTCCCTTTAGCTATAGAACAGGACAGGATCAGCTCTGACTCAGAAACTGGAATACCATGTTTCTTCGTGACACCTCTTTTTCCCTCTCACAGCCATGCCTGTCGTGTGTATAAGCCCGACACCAACAGTGTTTTTCACTTAGCTTCAAGGCGCATAAAAGGAGCTTTCATGATGGGAAACAAGGCTAGTCCCATCAGGTCCTGTTTCCAGATTGACACGTAGCCTAAGTATCTGTGGTTTCTAAGAGGACAAAAGAGACCTAGCTAGCTACTTGGCTCTTCCCAGAATCAAGTTTTCTGCACAGGGTGTTGTACATGTAGCGACGTGCCTAGACAATAGACTGCCCTAGGTCTCCTAAGAGCCCTGTGCATGTCCCCAAAGCCTGAAGTGTTACACAGAAAACTGTGCTTTAGTGGAAGTTGGACTGCAAGCCGTCTTTCTCCTTGAGATACGGTGACTTCAGGTATGAGGTCCTCGAAGGACTTCAAAGCAGAGACTTTTGCTCAGTACAGCTCAGAATAGGGCGATGAGGCAGACTTCCATGGTATGCTGGCCTTGCTAGAACCGTGTTCCAGAGGCTGCTGGTGAGCTGAGGAAATCTAGCTTTCCCAAGAAAGAGTGCAGTTTGTTATGCTTCACTCGGCCTACAGAGGGGCACAGTGAAGGGCCTACGGGTGTGAGTGTGGCCCGGCAAGCCCAGGGGAGCCCTGGGGTACTCAGAGTTCTTGTACGGAAACGGGTACTGGCACGAGTGGGACTGGAGTCCTGAGAAGATTAGTACCTTTAAACTAATGCAGAACTGTGACTAAGGACTCAAGGAAAAGGCTGCACAACTACCCTTCTGGATGGCAAATCAGAGCTGTAGGCCAGGGTAGAGTGCACGTCAAGATTCCCCTTAGCTCTAGTGCAGGGCAGGATATGCTCCTAACCAGAGCCTGGAAGCACCCGCTTTCTTTCGAGATAACTCATGTTCTTCCAGAGCCATGCCTGGAGTGAATACAAGTCCCACAACCACAGTGTTTTTCAGGTAGCTTTAAGGCCGCTTGAATGGAGCTTTCAAGACGGGAAAACAAGGCTTGACTCCTAAGGCCGCCATTTCCAGGTTGACACGCAGAAGAAGCATCTGTGCTTTCTAACAAGTCAAAAGAGACCTAGCTACTCCCTGGGTCTTGGAGAATCCACTTTCCTATGCCGGGTGTTCTGCGTGTAGCGAACTGCCTAAATGAAAGAATTCCCTAGGTGTCCTGGCTCCTGGGCATCTTCCAAAAGCCTGTAGCATTATACCAGAAAGTGTGCTCTAGTTGCACTTGGACCACAAGCCGACTTTCTCCTAGAGGTAGGTTGACTTCAGCTATGAGGTGGTAGAAGGAATTGTAAGCAAAGAGTTTTTCTCAGTACAGCTCGGACTACTGTAAGCAGGCAGACTTGCATGGCATGCTGCACCTCCTAGAATCATGTTCCTGAGGCTATTGGTGAGCTGAGAAAATCTAGGTCCCGCGACGAAGTGTGCATCATGCTCTCCTTCACTCGGCACAGACACGGGTACTCCGAAGGGTCTACGTGTCTGAATGTTGATCTTCGACTCAGGAGAGCCTGGGGGTGCTCAGTGCCTTTGTAGGGAAGCGAGTGCTGCCGCGAGGGGTCTAGGAGTCCAGAAAAGCTTACTAGCCTTCAGCTAAAGCAGAAGAGTGACTAAGGCTTCATAGAAGCTGTTGTACGCCTATCCCGCTGCATGGCATATCAGGGCCCTCCTTCGAAGCTAGGGCTCACTTTGAGTTTCCATTTAGCTACATAACAAGGCAGGATGAGCTCTGACTCAGAAACTGAAATACCCTGTCTCTTCGTGTAACCTCTTTTTCCCTCTCACAGCCATGCCTGCCGTGAGTATAAGCCTGACAACCACAGTGTTTTTAAGGGAGCTTCAAGGCGCATAAGAAGAGCTTTCAAGGTGGGAAAACAAAGCCAGTCGCATCAGGCACCAACACCAGGTTGACACGCAGCATAAGTGTCCGTGGGTACTGGCAGGTCAAAAGAGACCTAGCTACCTCCCTGGCTCTTCCCTGATTCAACTTTTCTGCATAGGGCGCTCTGCGTGTAGCGAACTGCTTAGATGAAAGACTGCCCTAGGTCTCCTAGGGTCCTGTGCCTCTCCCAAAAACCTGAAGTGTTCCACACAAAACTGTGCTGTAGTGGAAGTTGCAGTGCAAGCTGCCTTTCTCCTAGAGATACGGTGACTTCAGGGATGAGGTCCTAGAAGGACTTGTAAGCAGAGAGTTTTTCTCAGTACCGCTCAGACTAGGGCAACGAGGACGACTTCCATGGTATGCTGGCCTTGCTAGAACCGTGTTGATGAAGCCGTTGGTGAGCTGGGGATATCTAGCTCGCCCAAGGAAGAGTGCAGCGGGTTACCCTTCACTCGGCCTACCCAGGGGCACCCTGATGGGCCTACGGGTCTGAGTGTGGCCCAGCAAGCCCAGGGGAGCCTGGGGGTACTCAGTATCCTTGTACGGAAACGAGTGCTGCCGCGAGGGATCTAGGAGGCCTGAAAAGCTTACTAGCGTTCAACTAAAGCAGGAGAGCGACTAAGGCCTCATGGAAGCTGTTGCACGCCTACCCCACTGTAAGGCATATCAGGGGCCGCCTTCGAAGCGAGGGCTCACTTTGAGTTTCCCCTTAGCTATAAAACAGGACAGGATGAGCTCTGATTTAGAAACTGAAATACCCTGTCTCGTCGTGAAACCTCTTTTGCCCTCTCACAGCCATGCCTGCCGTGAGTATAAGCCTGACAACCACAGTGTTTTTAAGGGAGCTTCAAGGCGCAGAAGAAGAGCTTTCAAGGTGGGAAAACAAGGCCAGTCGCATCAGGCACCATCACCAGATTGACATGCAGCATAAGTGTCTGTGGGTACTGGCAGGTCAAAAGAGACCTAGCTACCTCCCTGGCTCTTCCCTGATTGAACTTTTCTGCATAGGGCGCTCTGCGTGTAGTGAACTGCTTCGATGACAGACTGCCCTAGGTCTCCTAGGGTCCTGTGCCTCTCCCAAAAACCTGAAGTGTTCCACACAAAACTGTGCTGTAGTGGAAGTTGCAGTGCAAGCTGCCTTTCTCCTAGAGATACGGTGACTTCAGGGATGAGGTCCTAGAAGGACTTGTAAGCAGAGAGTTTTTCTCAGTACCGCTCAGACTAGGGCAACGAGGATGACTTCCATGGTATGCTGGCCTTGCTAGAACCGTGTTGATGAAGCCGTTGGTGAGCTGGGGATATCTAGCTCGCCCAAGGAAGAGTGCAGCGGGTTACCCTTCACTCGGCCTACCCAGGGGCACCCTGATGGGCCTACGGCTCTGAGTGCGGCCCAGCAAGCCCAGGGGAGCCTGCGGGTACTCAGTATCCTTGTACGGAAACGAGTGCTGCCGCGAGGGATCTAGGCGGCCTGAAAAGCTTACTAGTGTTCAACTAAAGCAGGAGAGCGACTAAGGCCTCATGGAAGCTGTTGCACGCCTAACCCGCTGTAAGGCATATCAGGGCCCTCCTTCGAAGTTAGGCCTCACTTTGAGTTTCCTTTAGCTATAGAACAGGACAGGATCAGCTCTGACTCAGAAACTGGAATACCATGTTTCTTCGTGACACCTCTTTTTCCCTCTCTCAGCCATGCCTGTCGTGTGTATAAGCCCGACACCAACAGTGTTTTTCACTTAGCTTCAAGGCGCATAAAAGGAGCTTTCATGATGGGAAACAAGGCTAGTCCCATCAGGTCCTGTTTCCAGATTGACACGTAGCCTAAGTATCTGTGGTTTCTAAGAGGACAAAAGAGACCTAGCTAGCTACTTGGCTCTTCCCAGAATCAAGTTTTCTGCACAGGGTGTTGTACATGTAGCGACGTGCCTAGACAATAGACTGCCCTAGGTCTCCTAAGAGCCCTGTGCATGTCCCCAAAGCCTGAAGTGTTACACAGAAAACTGTGCTTTAGTGGAAGTTGGACTGCAAGCCGTCTTTCTCCTTGAGATACGGTGACTTCAGGTATGAGGTCCTCGAAGGACTTCAAAGCAGAGACTTTTGCTCAGTACAGCTCAGAATAGGGCGATGAGGCAGACTTCCATGGTATGCTGGACTTGCTAGAACCGTGTTCCAGAGGCTGCTGGTAAGCTGAGGAAATCTAGCTTTCCCAAGAAAGAGTGCAGTTTGTTATGCTTCACTCGGCCTACAGAGGGGCACAGTGAAGGGCCTACGGGTGTGAGTGTGGCCCGGCAAGCCCAGGGGAGCCCTGGGGTACTCAGAGTTCTTGTACGGAAACGGGTACTGGCACGAGTGGGACTGGAGTCCTGAGAAGATTAGTACCTTTAAACTAATGCAGAACTGTGACTAAGGACTCAAGGAAAAGGCTGCACAACTACCCTTCTGGATGGCAAATCAGAGCTGTAGGCCAGGGTAGAGTGCACGTCAAGATTCCCCTTAGCTCTAGTGCAGGGCAGGATATGCTCCTAACCAGAGCCTGGAAGCACCCGCTTTCTTTCGAGATAACTCATGTTCTTCCAGAGCCATGCCTGGAGTGAATACAAGTCCCACAACCACAGTGTTTTTCAGGTAGCTTTAAGGCCGCTTGAATGGAGCTTTCAAGACGGGAAAACAAGGCTTGACTCCTAAGGCCGCCATTTCCAGGTTGACACGCAGAAGAAGCATCTGTGCTTTCTAACAAGTCAAAAGAGACCTAGCTACTCCCTGGGTCTTGGAGAATCCACTTTCCTATGCCGGGTGTTCTGCGTGTAGCGAACTGCCTAAATGAAAGAATTCCCTAGGTGTCCTGGCTCCTGGGCATCTTCCAAAAGCCTGTAGCATTATACCAGAAAGTGTGCTCTAGTTGCACTTGGACCACAAGCCGACTTTCTCCTAGAGGTAGGTTGACTTCAGCTATGAGGTGGTAGAAGGAATTGTAAGCAAAGAGTTTTTCTCAGTACAGCTCGGACTACTGTAAGCAGGCAGACTTGCATGGCATGCTGCACCTCCTAGAATCATGTTCCTGAGGCTATTGGTGAGCTGAGAAAATCTAGGTCCCGCGACGAAGTGTGCATCATGCTCTCCTTCACTCGGCACAGACACGGGTACTCCGAAGGGTCTACGTGTCTGAATGTTGATCTTCGACTCAGGAGAGCCTGGGGGTGCTCAGTGCCTTTGTAGGGAAGCGAGTGCTGCCGCGAGGGGTCTAGGAGTCCAGAAAAGCTTACTAGCCTTCAGCTAAAGCAGAAGAGTGACTAAGGCTTCATAGAAGCTGTTGTACGCCTATCCCGCTGCATGGCATATCAGGGCCCTCCTTCGAAGCTAGGGCTCACTTTGAGTTTCCATTTAGCTACATAACAAGGCAGGATGAGCTCTGACTCAGAAACTGAAATACCCTGTCTCTTCGTGTAACCTCTTTTTCCCTCTCACAGCCATGCCTGCCGTGAGTATAAGCCTGACAACCACAGTGTTTTTAAGGGAGCTTCAAGGCGCAGAAGAAGAGCTTTCAAGGTGGGAAAACAAAGCCAGTCGCATCAGGCACCATCACCAGGTTGACACGCAGCATAAGTGTCCGTGGGTACTGGCAGGTCAAAAGAGACCTAGCTACCTCCCTGGCTCTTCCCTGATTCAACTTTTCTGCATAGGGCGCTCTGCGTGTAGCGAACTGCTTAGATGAAAGACTGCCCTAGGTCTCCTAGGGTCCTGTGCCTCTCCCAAAAACCTGAAGTGTTCCACACAAAACTGTGCTGTAGTGGAAGTTGCAGTGCAAGCTGCCTTTCTCCTAGAGATACGGTGACTTCAGGGATGAGGTCCTAGAAGGACTTGTAAGCAGAGAGTTTTTCTCAGTACCGCTCAGACTAGGGCAACGAGGACGACTTCCATGGTATGCTGGCCTTGCTAGAACCGTGTTGATGAAGCCGTTGGTGAGCTGGGGATATCTAGCTCGCCCAAGGAAGAGTGCAGCGGGTTACCCTTCACTCGGCCTACCCAGGGGCACCCTGATGGGCCTACGGGTCTGAGTGTGGCCCAGCAAGCCCAGGGGAGCCTGGGGGTACTCAGTATCCTTGTACGGAAACGAGTGCTGCCGCGAGGGATCTAGGAGGCCTGAAAAGCTTACTAGCGTTCAACTAAAGCAGGAGAGCGACTAAGGCCTCATGGAAGCTGTTGCACGCCTACCCCGCTGTAAGGCATATCAGGGGCCGCCTTCGAAGCGAGGGCTCACTTTGAGTTTCCCCTTAGCTATAAAACAGGACAGGATGAGCTCTGATTTAGAAACTGAAATACCCTGTCTCGTCGTGAAACCTCTTTTACCCTCTCACAGCCATGCCTGCCGTGAGTATAAGCCTGACAACCACAGTGTTTTTAAGGGAGCTTCAAGGCGCAGAAGAAGAGCTTTCAAGGTGGGAAAACAAGGCCAGTCGCATCAGACACCATCACCAGATTGACATGCAGCATAAGTGTCTGTGGGTACTGGCAGGTCAAAAGAGACCTAGCTACCTCCCTGGCTCTTCCCTGATTCAACTTTTCTGCATAGGGCGCTCTGCGTGTAGTGAACTGCTTCGATGACAGACTGCCCTAGGTCTCCTAGGGTCCTGTGCCTCTCCCAAAAACCTGAAGTGTTCCACACAAAACTGTGCTGTAGTGGAAGTTGCTGTGCAAGCTGCCTTTCTCCTAGAGATACGGTGACTTCAGGGATGAGGTCCTAGAAGGACTTGTAAGCAGAGAGTTTTTCTCAGTACCGCTCAGACTAGGGCAACGAGGATGACTTCCATGGTATGCTGGCCTTGCTAGAACCGTGTTCATGAAGCCGTTGGTGAGCTGGGGATATCTAGCTCGCCCAAGGAAGAGTGCAGCGGGTTACCCTTCACTCGGCCTACCCAGGGGCACCCTGATGGGCCTACGGGTCTGAGTGCGGCCCAGCAAGCCCAGGGGAGCCTGGGGGTACTCAGTATCCTTGTACGGAAACGAGTGCTGCCGCGAGGGATCTAGGCGGCCTGAAAAGCTTACTAGCGTTCAACTAAAGCAGGAGAGCGACTAAGGCCTCATGGAAGCTGTTGCACGCCTAACCCGCTGTAAGGCATATCAGGGCCCTCCTTCGAAGTTAGGCCTCACTTTGAGTTTCCCTTTAGCTATAGAACAGGACAGGATCAGCTCTGACTCAGAAACTGGAATACCATGTTTCTTCGTGACACCTCTTTTTCCCTCTCACAGCCATGCCTGTCGTGTGTATAAGCCCGACACCAACAGTGTTTTTCACTTAGCTTCAAGGCGCATAAAAGGAGCTTTCATGATGGGAAACAAGGCTAGTCCCATCAGGTCCTGTTTCCAGATTGACACGTAGCGTAAGTATCTGTGGTTTCTAAGAGGACAAAAGAGACCTAGCTAGCTACTTGGCTCTTCCCAGAATCAAGTTTTCTGCACAGGGTGTTGTACATGTAGCGACGTGCCTAGACAATAGACTGCCCTAGGTCTCCTAAGAGCCCTGTGCATGTCCCCAAAGCCTGAAGTGTTACACAGAAAACTGTGCTTTAGTGGAAGTTGGACTGCAAGCCGTCTTTCTCCTTGAGATACGGTGACTTCAGGTATGAGGTCCTCGAAGGACTTCAAAGCAGAGAGTTTTGCTCAGTACAGCTCAGAATAGGGCGATGAGGCAGACTTCCATGGTATGCTGGCCTTGCTAGAACCGTGTTCCAGAGGCTGCTGGTGAGCTGAGGAAATCTAGCTTTCCCAAGAAAGAGTGCAGTTTGTTATGCTTCACTCGGCCTACAGAGGGGCACAGTGAAGGGCCTACGGGTGTGAGTGTGGCCCGGCAAGCCCAGGGGAGCCCTGGGGTACTCAGAGTTCTTGTACGGAAACGGGTACTGGCACGAGTGGGACTGGAGTCCTGAGAAGATTAGTACCTTTAAACTAATGCAGAACTGTGACTAAGGACTCAAGGAAAAGGCTGCACAACTACCCTTCTGGATGGCAAATCAGAGCTGTAGGCCAGGGTAGAGTGCACGTCAAGATTCCCCTTAGCTCTAGTGCAGGGCAGGATATGCTCCTAACCAGAGCCTGGAAGCACCCGCTTTCTTTCGAGATAACTCATGTTCTTCCAGAGCCATGCCTGGAGTGAATACAAGTCCCACAACCACAGTGTTTTTCAGGTAGCTTTAAGGCCGCTTGAATGGAGCTTTCAAGACGGGAAAACAAGGCTTGACTCCTAAGGCCGCCATTTCCAGGTTGACACGCAGAAGAAGCATCTGTGCTTTCTAACAAGTCAAAAGAGACCTAGCTACTCCCTGGGTCTTGGAGAATCCACTTTCCTATGCCGGGTGTTCTGCGTGTAGCGAACTGCCTAAATGAAAGAATTCCCTAGGTGTCCTGGCTCCTGGGCATCTTCCAAAAGCCTGTAGCATTATACCAGAAAGTGTGCTCTAGTTGCACTTGGACCACAAGCCGACTTTCTCCTAGAGGTAGGTTGACTTCAGCTATGAGGTGGTAGAAGGAATTGTAAGCAAAGAGTTTTTCTCAGTACAGCTCGGACTACTGTAAGCAGGCAGACTTGCATGGCATGCTGCACCTCCTAGAATCATGTTCCTGAGGCTATTGGTGAGCTGAGAAAATCTAGGTCCCGCGACGAAGTGTGCATCATGCTCTCCTTCACTCGGCACAGACACGGGTACTCCGAAGGGTCTACGTGTCTGAATGTTGATCTTCGACTCAGGAGAGCCTGGGGGTGCTCAGTGCCTTTGTAGGGAAGCGAGTGCTGCCGCGAGGGGTCTAGGAGTCCAGAAAAGCTTACTAGCGTTCAGCTAAAGCAGAAGAGTGACTAAGGCTTCATAGAAGCTGTTGTACGCCTATCCCGCTGCATGGCATATCAGGGCCCTCCTTCGAAGCTAGGGCTCACTTTGAGTTTCCATTTAGCTACATAACAAGGCAGGATGAGCTCTGACTCAGAAACTGAAATACCCTGTCTCTTCGTGTAACCTCTTTTTCCCTCTCACAGCCATGCCTGCCGTGAGTATAAGCCTGACAACCACAGTGTTTTTAAGGGAGCTTCAAGGCGCATAAGAAGAGCTTTCAAGGTGGGAAAACAAAGCCAGTCGCATCAGGCACCAACACCAGGTTGACACGCAGCATAAGTGTCCGTGGGTACTGGCAGGTCAAAAGAGACCTAGCTACCTCCCTGGCTCTTCCCTGATTCAACTTTTCTGCATAGGGCGCTCTGCGTGTAGCGAACTGCTTAGATGAAAGACTGCCCTAGGTCTCCTAGGGTCCTGTGCCTCTACCAAAAACCTGAAGTGTTCCACACAAAACTGTGCTGTAGTGGAAGTTGCAGTGCAAGCTGCCTTTCTCCTAGAGATACGGTGACTTCAGGGATGAGGTCCTAGAAGGACTTGTAAGCAGAGAGTTTTTCTCAGTACCGCTCAGACTAGGGCAACGAGGACGACTTCCATGGTATGCTGGCCTTGCTAGAACCGTGTTGATGAAGCCGTTGGTGAGCTGGGGATATCTAGCTCGCCCAAGGAAGAGTGCAGCGGGTTACCCTTCACTCGGCCTACCCAGGGGCACCCTGATGGGCCTACGGGTCTGAGTGTGGCCCAGCAAGCCCAGGGGAGCCTGGGGGTACTCAGTATCCTTGTACGGAAACGAGTGCTGCCGCGAGGGATCTAGGAGGCCTGAAAAGCTTACTAGCGTTCAACTAAAGCAGGAGAGCGACTAAGGCCTCATGGAAGCTGTTGCACGCCTACCCCGCTGTAAGGCATATCAGGGGCCGCCTTCGAAGCGAGGGCTCACTTTGAGTTTCCCCTTAGCTATAAAACAGGACAGGATGAGCTCTGATTTAGAAACTGAAATACCCTGTCTCGTCGTGAAACCTCTTTTGCCCTCTCACAGCCATGCCTGCCGTGAGTATAAGCCTGACAACCACAGTGTTTTTAAGGGAGCTTCAAGGCGCAGAAGAAGAGCTTTCAAGGTGGGAAAACAAGGCCAGTCGCATCAGGCACCATCACCAGATTGACATGCAGCATAAGTGTCTGTGGGTACTGGCAGGTCAAAAGAGACCTAGCTACCTCCCTGGCTCTTCCCTGATTCAACTTTTCTGCATAGGGCGCTCTGCGTGTAGTGAACTGCTTCGATGACAGACTGCCCTAGGTCTCCTAGGGTCCTGTGCCTCTCCCAAAAACCTGAAGTGTTCCACACAAAACTGTGCTGTAGTGGAAGTTGCAGTGCAAGCTGCCTTTCTCCTAGAGATACGGTGACTTCAGGGATGAGGTCCTAGAAGGACTTGTAAGCAGAGAGTTTTTCTCAGTACCGCTCAGACTAGGGCAACGAGGATGACTTCCATGGTATGCTGGCCTTGCTAGAACCGTGTTGATGAAGCCGTTGGTGAGCTGGGGATATCTAGCTCGCCCAAGGAAGAGTGCAGCGGGTTACCCTTCACTCGGCCTACCCAGGGGCACCCTGATGGGCCTACGGCTCTGAGTGCGGCCCAGCAAGCCCAGGGGAGCCTGCGGGTACTCAGTATCCTTGTACGGAAACGAGTGCTGCCGCGAGGGATCTAGGCGGCCTGAAAAGCTTACTAGTGTTCAACTAAAGCAGGAGAGCGACTAAGGCCTCATGGAAGCTGTTGCACGCCTAACCCGCTGTAAGGCATATCAGGGCCCTCCTTCGAAGTTAGGCCTCACTTTGAGTTTCCTTTAGCTATAGAACAGGACAGGATCAGCTCTGACTCAGAAACTGGAATACCATGTTTCTTCGTGACACCTCTTTTTCCCTCTCTCAGCCATGCCTGTCGTGTGTATAAGCCCGACACCAACAGTGTTTTTCACTTAGCTTCAAGGCGCATAAAAGGAGCTTTCATGATGGGAAACAAGGCTAGTCCCATCAGGTCCTGTTTCCAGATTGACACGTAGCCTAAGTATCTGTGGTTTCTAAGAGGACAAAAGAGACCTAGCTAGCTACTTGGCTCTTCCCAGAATCAAGTTTTCTGCACAGGGTGTTGTACATGTAGCGACGTGCCTAGACAATAGACTGCCCTAGGTCTCCTAAGAGCCCTGTGCATGTCCCCAAAGCCTGAAGTGTTACACAGAAAACTGTGCTTTAGTGGAAGTTGGACTGCAAGCCGTCTTTCTCCTTGAGATACGGTGACTTCAGGTATGAGGTCCTCGAAGGACTTCAAAGCAGAGACTTTTGCTCAGTACAGCTCAGAATAGGGCGATGAGGCAGACTTCCATGGTATGCTGGACTTGCTAGAACCGTGTTCCAGAGGCTGCTGGTAAGCTGAGGAAATCTAGCTTTCCCAAGAAAGAGTGCAGTTTGTTATGCTTCACTCGGCCTACAGAGGGGCACAGTGAAGGGCCTACGGGTGTGAGTGTGGCCCGGCAAGCCCAGGGGAGCCCTGGGGTACTCAGAGTTCTTGTACGGAAACGGGTACTGGCACGAGTGGGACTGGAGTCCTGAGAAGATTAGTACCTTTAAACTAATGCAGAACTGTGACTAAGGACTCAAGGAAAAGGCTGCACAACTACCCTTCTGGATGGCAAATCAGAGCTGTAGGCCAGGGTAGAGTGCACGTCAAGATTCCCCTTAGCTCTAGTGCAGGGCAGGATATGCTCCTAACCAGAGCCTGGAAGCACCCGCTTTCTTTCGAGATAACTCATGTTCTTCCAGAGCCATGCCTGGAGTGAATACAAGTCCCACAACCACAGTGTTTTTCAGGTAGCTTTAAGGCCGCTT